>NC_044303.2:161066111-161384692 GCF_007474595.2 Lynx canadensis
CACTGACATTCCAAGACAGAGCTAGTAAAGGTCTCCCTTTTTTGATGTCACTTTGAAAAAAAATATATTATCAAAATGTCAGCTATTTGGAATATGCATCTCTACTCTGGATCCATCTGTGGGTCTGCTAGAGCTCCGTGGAGATTCATAACTGGATTTCCATATTTCCAGTGATTGTTTACCTCCAATGACCCCAACCAGGTGCATTACAAACTGTCAGAGACTGACTTTAATAACAGACACCTACTTTTTAAATTCCTTTTTGTATTATTTGTCATAACACACACATAGACATTATACACACACACAAACAGTAAATCTAAGTTTATTTTCCAAGTTAAACTGATCTTGATCAAGTAAGTGGTCTAGAGGCTTTGGATTTATTTACTTAATACTTGCCTTGGGTCAAATAAATATTGTTGCATGTTTTTCTATCTTTAACTTGAAGATTATAAAAATATCAACATCCTACTTTCAGTGATTTCTAGCAAACATCCAGTTTCTAGCTGATTATTCCATACTCAAGTGAGGAAACTCATCATGTCTTGGGAGAAATAAATTTTTAGCCAACACAAATGCATTTTCATAAACATATACCTGTGTGTGTACATGAAACCTCTTATTATTTTTAAATGAGTAATGTTATCCCTCTTCCTCCTTTTTCTCTTGTTCTTTTTGTTCTTGTCTTTCTCCTCCTCCTTCCTTCTCTCCTTTTTCTCTTCCTCCTTCTCTACCTCCTCTCCCCCACTTCTCTTCTTCTATTATTATTACTATTCTATTTTTATTACTTTTTTTTACTTTATTACTTTATTACTTTTTTACTTTATTTATTACTTTACTACTTTATTACTATTACTATTATTCCCCCTATTTCTCCAGATGAAGGGACTTAGATTAGATTAAGATAACTGGTCAAGAAAAGGCGTTCAATAGTAGCCAGTCCAGTTTCAGAATCTACTCTATTAAACTCCTATGATGAGCTGGTTCACAATGATGTGATTCACTCATTTACAAACCCACATGTACATAGTTCATCCATTTGCCTAATTTTTTTTTTCTGTGAGAACCATATAATTGCTAAGCTTTAAAAAAGCCCCATCCTTATGGAGTCAATGAGACCTCTTCCTTTAAAATAAACTGTTTTGCTTTATGGGAGACTTCAGTAGTTTCCCTTTTTCAAATGAAATTACCTTCTATAATCATTCTGCTGATGATGGTATTGTATGGGGAATGACTTACTAATTTTAGTACAAGATCACTATCTGAACAGCATCCCAGAGTAATATTTGTTCCATATGATGTATTGCCTTAATACTGAAAGCTGTTTTTCAAATTGTGCAAGAGTTCAGTTCTTATTATACAACTCTGTGAAAGAGAGGTATACTCTTGTATCTCTCACTAAGCTATCATTTATGTTAGTACCGTGAGTTTTCTAGCTCTAAAACAGGAGATAGAGATGAGGATTGCAGAAAAGGAAAAGGGTTACTTTTTTCTGGTTCATGCGATCTCCTTAGTGTTTGAATTACTATGACTCCCTATCTCTTCTGAGACCTTCTGTCACTCTCTCTTCCCCACCTCTCTCTTTATCCCCATTCCTCCTTTTAGATATTTAGTCCCATCTAAAAGAAATAACTTTTCTTAATCCAGTCATTGCTTTCGCTCTTGAGTTACATCATTCTTTATACGTTTATTTGTATAGAATGTGGTCTAAATTTGCTTTGTATTTTCCTTTCCACGTTTTCTTCTCCCAAATCATTACAAATAGGCTTATGTCAGCCCTACTTCACTGAGAGTCCTCCCACATAGAGTATGAATGACTTTCTTATTACCAATATCATTGATTCTTTTCAGTCTTGTCTTACTTACCTTGACCACATACACTTTAAAAATCTTTCTTTAGTTTATTCAACAGTTCAGTCTTCTAGTTCTACATTTCATACCTCGTTTTCTTTAAAGGTGCTGATTGCTCCATTTGTTATATAAATGTTACCATCTTACAGAATTTTATCCTAAGTTTACTTAATTTTACAAACTTCCAGTCATTGAACCATCCAAAATAATGAAATAAACTCTTAGCTAAAGGATATTAAACCTATAAATCCCTCAGCTTTCTTAAATACTGTATCTGTATGTTACTCAAGTTTTCCTGAATTTACCAGGTTTCCTTTCATCCTATTTTATATCCATTTAAGTCTAGGCTGCACATTTATTCTGTCTGATTTCAGGAAGCCCATACCTTCCCATTTGTTCTAAAAAGCCTCAGAGGGAACTTAAATTGGTGCTCATTATTTACTGTTTTAAACTTGTGTTTTGTTAATTCTGGCCATCAAATCACTGCCTTTCTGTATTTCATAGCTGTGTTGAAGCCCTTCACTCTATACCTGACAATTATCCTGATTTTCATTGATGCCACCCTACTGGCTGTTCCTCTGTTCAGGACTGATCAGCTACCATGTTGCTGGGACCCACTTATCTTTTTTAAGTTCTTGCTTGAGAGATCCTTAGAAAAGCTTAAAAATCTTCTACAATCAAAATACCTGTTTGGGACAAAATGTCTTCTCCCTAATATATAAGAACGTCTTTTGCTTTATTATTCAAAGCATTTTAGTTTTCATTTCCTCAACTTTTACTTTACAGAATAGGCCCTGAGCCTGAGACTTACCTTTGTTTAAATAAAATACCCATGAAAATGTTCCCATTCAAAAGAACATTCTCCACCAAAGACATGTTCTGCCTCTCTACGTTAAACAGTGACAAGAACTACAGAGTTTTAAATTGTGTCATCTATTTCCTCACTTCAATTAGGGATGATGTTTAGGTAGTATATACCCTATGGACATAAAGTTGCTAAAATTATAAAGTATTTCCATACGAGTTAGTTAATAGTCACTGTGTGAGCCTTACCTCCAACTTCCTCCCCCACAGTGTCCTGCCAGAATCTTTCCACAGCTTAGTAAGTAAAGACCTGACACCTGACTCTGCACTAGCTCTAGGACTCTGTGTGCCAGGTGGCCTTCATTGATGAGCTTGTTGAGCTATTTTTTTTTAATGTTTATTTATTTATTTTTGACAAAAGTGGGGGAGGGGTGTAGCGAAAGGAGAGAGAGAATCCCAAGCAAGTTCTGTTGTGTCAGTGCAGAGGACGACTCGGGTCTCCATCTCATGAACTTTGAGATGATGACTGAGACAAAATCAAGAGTCAGATGCTTAACTGACTGAGACCCCAGATGCTGCTTGTTGAACTGACTATTCAATATTTTGAAAATCATCACCAAATATACACATTTCTGAGTGACTACTGGACATCACTGAACTTAACATTTTCCTCTTCTCTCACTCTCAGAACAAAAATAATAAAATAAGGACAACCAAAAAAAAACCCCACAAAAACATGCATCTCTGTCTTTGTTCTATAATTTTTCAGTAAATTGAAATCAACCTCAGAAACCAAAATGTTCCTCTGTGTACTTTTGAGGGCTCAAATCCAAATTGTACCCAAATTCTATTTCACCTTCTCTTCTCCACATCTATGCCATTCTCTCTGTTTTTTCAATTTTCTTTGGATTAAACACTGATACCTAACACTGTTGTAATAAATCATAATTCCTGTCCCTGCCTCCAATCTTGTTCCTTTGAAATTCTTCTTCCACAGAGCTGCCAGAGAGTTCTATCAAAATCCCAAATCCTTAGCTTGTTTGAATCCTGCAGTGATGCTCTATCTCCTACAAACCTCTTTGACTTGATATTTAATACCTTTCATAATATGGCCTACATATCAGACTCCTCTTTTGCCATTCTGTCATACTTACACTGGATTTTACCTTTACTAGACTACTTTTTTTTTAATGTTTATTTATTTATTTTTGAGACAGTGATCATGCATGTACATGTGCTTGCACAAGCGGTGTAGGGGCAGAGAGAGGGAGGGAGGCAGAAAATCCCAAGTGGGCTCCATGCTGTCAGCACAGAGCTGATGCGGGGCTTCAACCTATGAACCTTGGGATCATGACCTGAGCAGAGATCAAGAGTCAGATGCTTAAACTGACAGAGCCACCCAGGTGCCCCCGCTAGACTACTTTTAATAACAATAACAACAACAACAACAACAACAACAACAACAACAACAACAACAAAAACTCATTGGCTTGGAACTCCTTTCTTTATTTCTCCTCTCAGCCCTCTACTATTCATCCTTCAAGAATCAGCTTAAGCATCACTTACTCCGGGCAGCTTCCCCTAATTCCCTACCTACTCTCCACTTCATTGGCTATTTCTTTTTGGGGCGAATTTTTTTACACCACAGTTATCAAATGTACAATACAGCTTTGTATGCTCTATCCACTTGTCTGTCTCTTCCACTTGGCTTAGAATTCTTTAAGGGCTGTGATTTTGTTTTAATCTTCATTTCAGTGGTACTTAGTATACTGCCTTGCATTTATTAAATTACTGAATGAATAAACATAACTACATAATAGCTTCTTTCATCTTGGGATTTGTACATGAAGGACAGTATTTGTCAATTAGGTTTCTAGAGACTGAAAGTAAATCGAATCTTTCCCCCTAGGTATTGTGAATAATCATGTCAACCTGGTTTCTTTGCTTAGATGAAAATACAGATAATTGTATTGGAAAGGTGAAGTTGCCAAATGACAAAATGGGTGATCATGGTACATAGATAAATGATTCTCTCTTGTGTTCTGAATTTTCTAACTTAATTTTCTAGTTAATTTTCATTACAAAGGCAACGTCTCATACTGTGATGAAATGGAAAAAATAATATTTTTTGCCTTTTTAAAATTTATTTTTTGGGGTAGCTGAGGGGCTCAGTCGGTTGAGCATCCGACTTCGGCTCAGGTCATGATCTTGCAGTCTGTGAGTTCAAGCCCCACGTTGGGCTCTGTGCTGACAGTTGGGAGCCTGGAGCCGGCTTCGGATTCTGTGTCTTCCTCTCTCTCTGCCCCTCCCCCGCTCATGCTCTGTCTCTCTGTCAAAAATAAATAAACATTAAAATTTTTTCAAAAAATTGTTTTTTAAGGAAAGACAGTATATTGTAAATAAAACATGATTGAGTCAACTTTTACAAGGCAGAAAATTCAAAAGTGGGCAAAGGCAAAGAAGGTATGAATAGAAACTAAAGTTGGGGGTGCCTGGGTGGCTCAGTCATTATGCATCTGACTTTGGCTTAGGTCATGATCTCATGGTTTGTGAATTCAAATCCCACATCAGTTGAGTTCGAGCCCCACTTGTGTAAGCTTGAGTCCTGGCTTGGGGTGACCCCGGTTTCTCTCTCTCTCTGCCCCTTGCTCACTTACGTCCTCTCTTTTCTCATAAAAAAAGAAAGATTAAAGTTGGAACCCAAAAGTACTTGCTAAAAGAAAAAAAATTACTGGTATTTTGATAGGGACTGCATTAAATCTGTAGATTGCTTTGAGTAGTATGGTATGGGTGTTTTAACAATATTAATTCTTCCAATCCATGAGCTTGAAATATGTCTCCATTTGTTTGTGTCTTCAATTTCCTTCATTAATGTCTTATAGTTTTCAGAGTAAATGCCTTTGTTTAAGCTTATTTGGAGGTATTTTATTATGTTTGATATAATTGTACATAAGATTGTTTTTTTTTATTTCTGTTTCTGATAGTTTGTTAATTAGTGTATAAAAACACAACAAATTTCTGTGTATTGATTTTGTATCCTGCAACTTTACTGAATTTATTAGTTCTGACAATTTTTTGATGGAATTTTTAGGGTTTTCAATATACAGTGCCATGCCATCTGTAAATAGTGACAGTTTTATTTCTTCTTTTCCAATTTGAATGCCTTTTACTTCTTTTTCTTGTCTAATTGCTCTAGCAAGGACTTTAGTATGTTGAATAAAAGTGGCAAGTTTAGGTGTTTTGTTCCTGATCTTAGAGGAAAGGTTTTCAGGTTTTCATTATTGAGTACGATGTTAGCTATTGGTTAGTCATATCTGGTCTTTGTTATATTGAGGTATGTCCCCTTGATCTCCAATGTGTTGAGAGTTTTTATCATTAATGGATGTTGAATTTCGTTAAGTGCTTTTCCTGCATTTATTGAAATGATCATTTATGATTTTTATTCTTTATTTTGTTAATGTGGTGTAACACATAGCATGTTTCCTGGATGTTGAGCTGTTCTGGAATAAATCCCACTTGATCATGGAACGGAATGTATTGTTGAATTCAGTTTACTAATATCTTATTGAGAAATTTGGCATCTATGTTCATCAGAAATATTGGCCTGTGATTTTCTTGTGGTATCCCTGTCTGGTTTTGTATCAGGGTAATACTGGCCTATAAAATGAGTTTGGAAGATTTTCCTCCTCTGTATTTTTTTGGAAGAGTTTGAGAAGAATTGGTATTCTTTGAAAGTTTGGTAGAATTTCCCAGTGAAGCCCTCTGGTCCTGGACTTTTATTTGTTTGGAGGTTTTTGATTTCTGTCTCAATCTTCTTAGTAATTGGTCCACTTAGATTTTATTTATTTTCTTTTTTTGTCCATTTAGATTTTCTTTTTTTATTTTTTAAAATGTTTATTTATTTTTGAGAGAGAGAGAGAGAATGTGTGCAAGGGGAGGGGGTACAGAGAGAGAGGGAGACACAGAGTCATAGCACTATTGGAAAGGTGCTCTGAGCTGTCAGCACAGAGCCTGAGGTGGTGTTTTAACTCACAAACTGTGAGATCATGACCTGAGCAGAAATCAGCTGTTTAATCAACTGAGCACACCAAGTTTTTCTATAGTACCATGATTCAGTCTTGGTAGGTTGTATGTTTCTAGAAATTTATTCATTTCCTTAAGGTTCTCCAACTTGTTGACATAATTGTTCAAAGTAGTCTCTTACAATTCTTCGTACTTCTGTGTTATCAGTTATAATGTCTCCACTTTAATATCTGATTATATTTGAGTCCTCTCTTTTTTCTTGGTGAGTTTAGCTAAAGGCTTGTCAGTTTTATCTTTTCAAAGAACCAGCTCTTAGTTTTTTTAATCTTCTCTATTGTCTTTTCAGTCTCTATGTCAGTTATTTCTCCTCCAATCTTTTTCATTTTCCCTTCTTTCTAACATAGGGCTTCATTTGTAGTTCTTTTTTGAGTTTTTTTTGGGGGGGTATAAAGGTGGTTATTTGAATTTTCCTTGTTTATTTATGCACTTATTTCTATGAACTTCCCTCTTATCCTGGGTTTTGCTGTAACCCACAAATTTTGGTATAATTATATCTTTTTGAAATGTAGGCTTATAAAACAAGGACATATATTTAAATAAGTGTTCTTTATTTTTTTAATGTTTATTTATTTATTTTTGAAAGACAGAAATAGAGAATGAACAGGGGAGGGGCAGAGAGAGAGGGAGACAGAGAATGCCAAGCAGGCTCCACACTGTCAGCACAAAGCACTCTGTGGGGCTCAAACTCACATGAATGAGTTCATGAGATCAGGCTGTGAGATCATGGCCTGAGCTGAAATCAGGAGTTGGTTCCTTAACTGATTAGGCCACCCTGGCACCCCAGTGTCTTAGATTTAAATGACTGTCCTTTATCATGTCACAGTTACACAATCAGAGTAATTTCTTATATTACTGTCCACCAAATAAAAACTTATTCCCTTACTTTGAGACCTCATGGTCTAAATATTAGGGCAAAAATTATATTTTCAGCTATGTATTGTTTATATAGGCTCTTCACTAATATTTGTAGTGACTTCCTACTGTTATCACCCTTATGTATTGTAATATTTAATAAGTCCTTGGATCCTCTAATATAACTTGAAGCAAAATAAATATAAAAAGGGGGGGAAGCTAAAAAAAAGTGTGCCTCAATATATTACCATTCACTGTGAGGGAAAGATGACAATGCAACATGAATTTTAGTAATAGTAAACACTGTGAATTTTTAATAATTGACTTTTATAGATGAATGATAAATATTTCCTAATAATTACTAACATCCTTAATAAACATTTTCTTCTTTAGTTTGTAATACATTATTCAATAGTATAAATATTGATTTTTAAATCCTTTTATTACTGATAAAATAATAAGAGAAGAAGAGCTTTATGACATGATATTTTAAATTGGAATTCTACTTGATGACTTTTTGCCTAATTAAAATTTTCTCTTCAGGGGCGCCTGGGTGGCTCAGTCGGTTAAGCGTCCGACTTCAGCTCAGGTCACGATCTCGCGGTCCGTGAGTTCGAGCCCTGCGTCAGGCTCTGGGCTGATGGCTCGGAGCCTGGAGCCTGCTTCCAAATCTGTGTCTTCCTCTCTCTCTGCCCCTCCCCCGTTCATGCTCTGTCTCTCTCTGTCTCAAAAATAAATAAAACGTTAAAAAAAATTTAAAATTTTCTCTTCAAATTTTATAAATATTTGGTATAGGTAAGCTTTATAATGCTAAGATAATACTGTTTTATAAAATAAAAATGAAAGTCTACTGGAATTTAAGGGCTCTGTAAAATACATTTTCAACACTATCAAATGCCAACAAAATCACTCTGTGTGGTTTTATTTGCAGGTTTTAAGTAACAATGTTTTTTGTCTTCTGGACATTTATATTTCTCCTAACATAACCTTAACTTTATCTGTGTGTAGATTTTCCTCTGAATACGTATGCTTCAGGAGATACTGGTCATAACTCAAGCCCCAGGTTATGGGTCTTGATTATTGTAAGCCAAATCATGATACTTCTATTTTCCTTGCCAATGATTGAGCTTAACTATGAGCATGTGATGGAATTCTGCCCAATGGGATATGAGAAAGCCTGATGGAGGGTTGCATCTGGATATGAGGACTAGAACTGCTGTAGCCATATGCTACCAGCATGAGAATGATACTAACACACAAAGAACCAAGGGGATTGAAAACAAGATGAGTCCAAAGGACTTGGCCTACATATGGAATTCTTGGTTTTTGTTATTATAAAATCCTTTAGTGTTTAAACTACTTGATATCAGAGTTTCCTGTTACTTGAAGCTGAACACATCCTAACTGATACAATGTTCTGTAATAATGATTTCTTGAACAGGTGTTAGAACAGGTTGAGTTAAGTTCAGTATAGGGTCAAGCATATGAATGCCATTATATTTCTTGCACATGAAGAACTTATACTCTAGTTATTTAAAAATAAAATTACAATACACTTGAAAAATTAGTAAATAAAATATATTGAAATAACATGAGATATTTATGAGTGAAGAGATGTTCACCCTGTTAAAGAAGAAAAATATTAGGATCCAAGTAAGCTTCATAGAAAAGAGGATGCTTAAACAAGATTTGAGGTGAATGAGCTAAGATTTTGTTTGATTTTAAGTACCAGGACATTCAATTAAGAGTGGCATTATATTTTGTCATTACAAAAACTTAAGCATTTTAGGGTTAGAATGTTTACAGGAGCAATGATGACATTGATAACCCAATTCTTCTATCTTTTGCCTTCATGACAACAAAATGACTGTTGGATCTCTAAGGACCATGCCTATTTTTGAAAAAGGAGTAAAAGAATAGAGGGATAAAGGGCTTTCCCCTGGACCAGGATGTGTTATCCTGGGAAGCCTATGTGTGATAGTGAGAACTGAATTTAACCTTTACCATGTTTACGTGTCCTACGGATAGGATAACTCAGGCATTCATGAGATATGAATCCAGACCAGACTGTGTGCAGAACTATTCTATCCCTGTGTATGTAAACTGGTTTGGAGGGGTATAGCTAAGCTTCTACATGGCCTAATGAGACATTCACTTAATCAGCAAATGATCTACAACCATGTGAATATAAGAATAGCCATTTTTATAGAGCCCTAATTTGATAGTTTGTACTGGTTTTAGATAAAAGTTATTAATTACTATTGTATTTAGTGACTGTGCTTACTTATTTCTGTATCCTTTATATGACTAACCCTTGTTTGAGCTCCCAGGTGGGATCTATGTGTCAATCAACGATAGCATTTTTTCAATATGGTTGTCATTGCTGCCATCAGCCAATTGCCAACAGGATTTTGAGAGATTAATACTACAGTTTCCTTGCTCCCTATTTAGATATTTCTGAGGAGTGTTCTTCACTCTCTCCTAGGGTTCTCCACTAGTGTTGAGTTCTAATGGCCCACAGTTGTTAGGTTTGATAACATACTTTACTGAGGTCCTTCTTGTCCTTGTCTCACTTTTCCATTCTCTTACTGCTATTTGCTGGAATGACCTCACAAAGAAACTATTTGCAATTAAATCCTTGCTTCAAAGGAATGATTTTTATAGTTTGTTTCAAAGGAAGGATGCTTCTAGTTTACCTCTAGAAGATGTCAAAATATGACCACCAAAACTAGATTATTTCTTTAAATGCTATAATTATGACATATAAAATATCTAAGGGAAAGCCTAGGAAAATTCTATCTATTCCACATGTATTCAAAAATTTGTAGGACAATGATATTTACAAAAAAATAATAAAAGAAAATTCAAAATTCTACTTACATAAGAGAGGTTGAATTTTATTTATTTCATCTGCTACATTGTGGGAAATGTAATAACTGTATATATTTAAAAAATAATCATTAAAAAATGCAAGATTATACATCAACAACCCATATTAGTATACCTGGACCTTTTTGGTTCTTGTCCCAAAGGTCCACAGGCTTTCTGATTTCTTTTCTCTGAAGATACTGCAAAGTATTTATCTAAATGTCTAGACAAGTTGTTGACCATCAAGGTTTTATCATTAAGGTCTCTTAGCCTTTTAAGTAGTAACTGAGAACATGTGGGTACTGTATTCAAGTCTAGAACAAATTCTATAATCTAGAATAGAAAATGGGAATTAACTATATTTTAAATGGAGACACTGAATAAATGCTTACATTTAAATATGTATACCTGTAAGTAGTTCTATTTTAACTTGACAGTTAATATCTGTTTTGTAGATGAAATAATTTATTTTCTCTAAAAAATGGGATGAAATTGAGACATAATGCAATTTAAATGTGCTGTGATTAAAAAACTAGAATATTATATCCATAAGTTGTATAGGTTGGTTCATATAATCTTGAAGATATATGAATTATAATTTTTCCACCTGAATTTTCTGGACAATGTTTAAAATATACTTCTTGACAATTTTATTTCTTCTTCTTAAAAAAATAATTATAATTTATTTGATAAACATTTTTGTATTTCCTAACCTCCCTAATTGGCATTTGGGAATTTTAATTTATATAGTATAAGGTAATAGATGTCTGTACGCAAGGAAAGTTGTCTTAAAATCGGGAGTTTTGCTCTAAGTTTGTTAGCAATTATGGTGTATTGATAATATATATGAAGTAAAGCCTCACTCTAATCATGAGTCAAAAGAATACTTCACAAAGCCCTGTAATTACTGGCAATCAAATAGGATTCATACATTCTTATTACTCTGAAGGAAAATCAAAGTCTATGGCTATTATTGAAGGAATATTTGCATTTATATAAGGTAAATCTTATTTTAAAACTACATAATATATTATGTTAGTTAAAAAAATACTCATTATAAAATGAAGAACTTGAACCTCAGAAAAAGAAGCCAGATAAATTGAGAAGCTTTAAGATACAATGGCATTCAGTAGAGTTAAAAGTTAACTGCGTGGAAATACATGTATTTTAATAATACTGAAAATTAAGCCATGGGAGTTAGAGATGGCTTATCCAGGTAGATACCATACATATTAATCTTGTACTTATAAATATGTAGGAGGTCATTAGACCAGGTGATGGTACTGAAATTAACCATTAAACAAAATGTGGAGACTGAGTTGCTGATTATTAACCATAGTAACGAAGAAGATTCTTTTCTCTAGGAGATATTCTACTTCCAAGAAAAGACTAGTAAATGGAAGACTCCTTCCTTTAGAAGAATTGCACCGCTTCGAAATTAGAAGTGAACTGAAAAAAAATGGAACCAAATTGATCATCAAATAGTACTTATTTTTTTTAAGTTTATTTATTTATTTTGAAAGAGAGAGAATAGGGGATGGGCAGAGAGAGGGAATGAGAATCCCAAGCAGGTTCCACGCCCATCAGCCCTGAGCCCAGTGTGGGACTTGAGCTCAAATACCTTGAGATCATGACCTGAGCAGAATCCAAGAGTCAGAAACTTAACCAACTGAGCCAACTAGGTGCCCCATCATCAAATAGTACTTAAATAACCAGACAGAATGAAAGATGAGGAGCAACTCTAGAACAAAGTAATAGGATAAAATATCATTAGGAGCAACATTCCTAATAACAAAGGAAACTGTAGAAAAACGGCTGAACTTTGTTACTTCATTGTTTGCTTTAATGCTGTTTAATTTTGGGTCTATTTTCTTGGATTGTCAAAGCAAATTCAATAAAAATAATAAGTTTTTAGTATTAAAGGAAAGGAAGTACAAATACAATACAGGATTAACAAGTTAAATGGGGACTATGTACTACTAAAATTTAATTGGAAGTATCAGTATGGATGCATGTTTTTCTAAGAAAAAAAGACAAGTCTTTTCTGGCTTTGTCCATCGAAACATTTCACCTTAGTGCTCATATTCTCATTGTTAATGGTACTTTTCCACTAACATGAACCTGAGTTCCTTGGAGAGGTTAGAAGCAGGAAGATATAAATGAGACTGGAAAATCATGTTGTGTCTGAAAACAAGGAGGCTTTTAAATATTAATGGAATCATGTCCAAGGGTCATAGAAGCCAATGTTAATGGGACTCTCTTAGGCCAAAGTTGTGAGAATTAGAGCATCAAAAGGGGAGAAATAACTATGGTCCATTGGAACAAATTAAATCTAAAAAGCCATGAATCATTAAGTATTATAAAATTAAGCCATTTAATCATCCTGTCTATTCATTTTATTGCATCAGTGAAAAAAATAAACTATAATTGTTAGCATAAATGGTATTTTCTCAATCATGGGAAATATCAGTTAAAACAGACATGTGTGACCTGGAGGCAGACAATACCAAGTGAAGTGTCAAAAATTCGCTTGGATAAAATATTAAGTACCTTAGAATTATGTGGGCATGAGGTGCCTGGTTGGCTCAGTCGGTTGGATGTCCAACTTTGGCTCAGGTCATGATCTCATGGTTTGTGAGTTCGAGCCCCACATCTGGCTCTGTGCTGACAGCTTGGAGCCTGAAGCCTGCTTTGAATTCTGTGTCTCCCTTTCTTTGCCCCTCTCCCGCTCATGCTTTCTCTCTCTCTCTCTCTCTTTCTCTCTCTCTCTCTCTCTCTCTCTCTTTCAAGAATAAAATAAACATTGAAAAATTTAATTTAAAGGAATTCTGTAGGCTTAAGAATATATTATAAAATGAGATTGAATCTAGTCAAAAAGAATTGTAGTTAGGTTTCTGAAGATCCTGGTAATGATGTTAATCATCCATTTAGGCTTTGATTTTTGAGGCAAAATCTTAATAAACTGTTTCCAGTATTAAAACATCTAAGAGAACTTTAAATTCATGGTATTTATAAGTTTAGTATATTAAATTTATAAGAAATATTTTATATTGGGGCAACTGAGTGGCTCAGCCAGTTGAGTGTCTGACTCTTGGTTTCAGCTCAGGTCATGACCTCACACGGCTCAAGAGATGGAGCCTCATGTTGGACTTTGTGCTGACAGCACGAAACCTGTTTGGGATTCTTTCTCTTCCTCTCTCTCTGCTTTTCCCTTACTTGTGTTTTCTCTCTCTCTCTCTCTCCTCTCTCTCTCTCTCTCAAAATAAATAAACATAAAAAAAGAATTATATTCACAAAGTTGGTGTTTGTTAATTCACACAATATAAATACTTGGAAAGGTAATACTTGAAGTAACCTAGCTAAATATACCTCATATGCAGACCATTAACCATTACCATTGGCATATCTATTCCATTCCCTGGTCCATAACTGTTTGACCTACAACAGGCTAACATCAACAAGGAAAAAATCTGCCCACCATCAATAAATTCCTTTCTCACTGTATTCACAGTCTCTAACCTCATCTGGACAGGATTTTTGTGTCTCCTGAATCCTATTTCCTGCCCTAAACCAGGAATTACCTAGTTTCATGCATAAGTAAAAGGGAGATGATAGAATAAAAAATGCCTACTTTACACTCCATTTTGTGCTATAGCAGTTTCTCATTCTGTGAACTGTCCTCTTTGTGATGCTTATAATGCAGGAAAAAGTCCAGGTCCCATAAAGGACAACATCCAGAGTTTTGAGGCTTTACATACCTCCAAAATGATATTCCAACTTATATTAGTATTAAAATATCTTAATGGGAATATACTGGTTCTCCTTCGGGTTGTTCTCCTTCAGGATGTTAAGTGCTATTTGTGCATGCTTTTTAAGGTACACATTTCCGAATACATTTGTGAAGTGCTACACAATTTAAACCATATACTTTAAATTACATGTAAAAGATAGTATAACATTAACATATGCCCATCAGGAAGGCCTCTCCTCCCTGTCTATCTCCTTCAAGGGTTTCTTTGAATCATTGAGAAGGCATGTCTATAGCATAATGAATATATAGGTCTGAGTGTGTGATGAAAGCTACTATTTCATCACCCACTGTAATTCATGTTACACACTGTAAAAGTTGAATATTTAAACTATAAAGAGACAGTTAATGTTATCCTACTCTGGACATAGCTACTTTTTCATCTAAAATGTGACCACTTTTATGGATACTAAATATTTTTCTGGACAAATGCAATGCTTTCTTTTCAACAAATGTTATCTATTTAGATAAATGTTACTTGTCTCAATGAGCCTTTTTAATATTTTCTAACTTATGTCTCTTTCCTTCCTTACCTGAGTGGTAAGAGGTTTCTTCTTCTCTGATTACCCTGGTGTAGTTTTTAGATGGATAGAAATATGAATAACCAATTTAAAGAACAATTATCTAGCAGTGTGATGTAATTTCCCTCTTGGGCATATGTCCTAGAAGTACTGCATGTGCACCAGGTCACAATGTATAAGGATGTTCATGATATTGCTATTAATGGTAACAAAAGGCTGGAAGTAGCCCAAAGACAACTGAGAAAAGATTAGAATATTTTATGGTCATGAAAATCAGTCTATTACAGTTCATGTAAATAGAGAAATGACTTTCAAGAACATGTTGAATAAAAAACTCAAGTAATGTGGAAGGAGTACCCTTATATAACACCGTGCAAGACTAACTGTTGTATTGTTTAGAGTCTTTAAAATTTTTTTTTAATCTTTACTTATTTTTGAGAGACACACACACACACAGAGAGAGAGAGAGAGAGAGAGAGAAAGAGAGAGACAGAGACAGAGAGACAGAGTGACAGCAGGGGAGGGGCAGAGAAAGAGGGAGACACAGAATCTGAAGCAGGCTCCAGGCTCTGAGCTGTCAGCACAGAGCCCACTGTGGGGCTCAAACTCAAAAAAGTGAGGTCATGACCTGAGCCAAAGTCAGACGCCTAACCAAATGAACCACCTAGGCGCCCCAATATCATTTAGTTCTTTAGAGTTATCTTTGTAAAATTAAAAACAAAATCAACAAAATGATAAATTAAAAAATGTGGTTTCCTAGTCAGAAGAATTTGTTATTGTAAAACGGGTGATAGGTGTCCTTATGTTTTATTTTTTTTTCTCTGAATTTGTACATCTTGATCATCTTCATCCAGTTTTCTCACTCCCAACTCCCCATATCTTATAACTACAAATCTGATTTATTTTTCTATAAGAATTTTTGTTCATTTGTTTGTTTTGCTTGTTTTTTTGGGTGCCATATATAATATGTGAGGTCATACAATATTTGTGTTCTCTGTCTGACTTATTTCATTTAGCGTAATGCCCTCAAGGTCCGTCCATGTTGTTGCAAATGACAGGATCTCCTTCTTTATGGATACATAATACTCCATTGTATACAAATACAGCAGTTTCTTTATCCATTCATCTATCTATGGACATTTAAGGTTCTTTCCATGTCATAATATTATATGCTGCTATGAACAGGGGAGTACAGATGTCTTTGGCATAGTGTTTTCATTTCCTTTGGATGTAATTCCAAAAGTGAAATTATTGTATCTTATGGTAGTTTTATTTTTAATTTTTTGAGAAAACTTCACACTGTTTTCTATAGTGGCTGTGCCAGTTTATAATCCCACCAACAGTGAACGAGGATTCCCTTTTCTCCATATTCTTGTGAACACTTTTTTTTTGAATAACCATTCTAATAGGTGTGAGGTAATATCTCATTAGGTTTTAACTTGAATTTCCCTAATTATTAGTGATATTGAGTATTTCTTCATGCCCCTATTGGTCATTGGTGTATCTTCTTTGGAAGAATGTCTATTCAGGTTGTTGCCTCATTTTTAAATTGGAGTATTTATTTTTTGGCTATTGAGTTCTATGGCTTTTTAAAATACATTTTTGATATTAGCCCTTATCAGAGACATGGTTTGCAAATATATTTTCCCAATTTGAAGGTTGTCTTGTCATTTTGTTGATTGTTTCTTTTGCTAGGCAGAAACATTTCAGTCTGATGTAGTCCTCCTCATTTATTTTTTATTTTGTCACTTGCACTTTAGGTGTCATATCCAAAAGTCATTGCCAAAAGTAATGTCAAGGAGCTTGTTTGCTATACTTTCCTTTAGGAGTTTAAAGGTTTCTGGATTCATATATAAGTCTTGAACCCATTTAAAGTTAATTTTTGTGAGTGACAGAAGAGAGGTCTAGTTTGATTCTTTTACATGTGAATATGCAATATTCCCAGCACTATTTATTTAAAAAAATGTATTTTTTCTATTGAGTATTCTTGGTTGTCTTGTTATATATTATTTAGCAGTTTATGCATAGTTTTATTTCTAGGCTCTTGCTTCTGCTTACGGTTTTTATTATTTTTAAGCACTTCACATTTGTTGTGAATTTTTCAGTGTGTGGAATTTTTATGTATAACAAAAACAAACTCCAAAAAACTACAAATAAAATCTTGTTTGAAATATTAGGCATCTTAAAAAGACTTTGAGGGTAGACGAAATTTTGGCTAAACTATTCCTCTCAAAGAAAAGGAAAAACAATCTAAAAGAATTAATAAAAGGAGGAGAATGTGGTTGAAAAGGAAATTGACATTTGCATGAAAGTTGTGGCCATTGTGAAGGTGGGGTCAGATCACAAAAGACAAAACATCTATTTCAAGGTTTTTCTAAGAATTTTTTTCTCTTTTTTTTTCTACCGGGAAAATTAACCTGTAGAATCAATTCTTCTCTCTCATTCAATCAGTGGAGTCATGTAATTCTTCTAAGAGAGTATATTGGGTGGATTAGATAAAGCTTACAAACAATTAAAAGGAATCACCAAGGGGCGCCTGGGTGGCGCAGTCGGTTAAGCGTCCGACTTCAGCCAGGTCACGATCTCGCGGTCCGGGAGTTCAAGCCCCGCGTCGGGCTCTGGGCTGATGGCTCAGAGCCTGGAGCCTGTTTCCGATTCTGTGTCTCCCTCTCTCTCTGCCCCTCCCCCGTTCATGCTCTGTCTCTCTCTGTCCCAAAAATAAATAAACGTTGAAAGAAAAAAAAAAAAAAAAAAAAAGGAATCACCAAAAAGTTATTCATGTAGATAGAAAGCTAATTACATACTAGGAAGTAGCCAAATTAGTACTTTTAGTACTATTAGTACTGTAATAACATACAAATTGTTTAGGGATTTTGGTTAAAATTCAAGTTCTGAATCAGTAGATCTGGGGTGATTTTGTCATTTTTAACAGGTTCAGCATAATGACTATGCTGCTTGTCCTTGCATTGCACTTTGAGTAGCAGAGTCAAAGTTTTCCCCAGTTACAATATTTAAAACCTGTAATAGCTTAAGTTGTGGAATTTTCAGGGATATGTAAGTTTAAATGAGAAGTATCTGCACTATAATGCTAAAAGTAGAAACATAGGCAATGAAGATAAATTTTGAACAACTATAGATAGTGAATTTAAAATTTTAGAGGAGTATATTCTGTTTCCTGGTATAAAGATTGTGTCTCCTTTTTGGCTAATGTTATGCTGGCAATGCCAGGAAATAGTGCTTTTTTAGAAAATAAATTGAAAGGTGATTCTCAATTAGTGCTTATATTTTAGTATTTTTTTTTTTTTTTACTATTTTCAGTGTTTGTTTCTTTTAAAAAAAAGATATGTTGGGGCACCTGCGTGGCTCAATTAGTTAAGCATCCAACTTTGGCTCAGGTCATGATCTCCCTGTTCATGAGCTCAAGCCCCACATTGGGCTTTCTGCTGTCACTGTGGAACCTGCTTCAGATCCTCTGTCCCCCTTTCTCTCTTTGCACCTCCCCTGCTCATGCTTGCTTTCCTTCTCTCAAAAATTAAAAATAAATAGACTGTTTTAGTGCTCTCCATGTTTAAGAAAAAAAAAGATGTAATTTTCAGAACCTTAGCACATATGTTTTTGGTTTTTTTAATTTGCATTTAATGCACAGGATATTCAACTAGAAAAAAATCCTGTTCTGCATGTTACTTTTTATTATAAGACCTGCTTTGAAGATATGAATGATGATTCTTGTCCCATCTTGTTTGATAGGATATAGATAATTCTGTTTAATCTAAGTTTTTTATCTTTTGTCCCTGGGTAAGGTAGACAAATTGAATTTCACTTTTAGTTTATTTATTCTGTCAGAGATTCTGAATCAGGAGTTTAAAGTCGCTGTCTGACAAGAAAAAGTCAACATCTGTTGAGTTGATTTATTATTTATGTATTAGATTTTATGGCACTTTCCCCCTGAAGAGCCGAAAACATTCTACACATAATTCTTACACTTTTCAAATACCTTTCACAAGAAACACCTATAAACATTCAACATGAAAAGTGACAGAAAAGAATCGAATGAGGAAAACAAGGAAGAAGAGGCCCCTAGGGCAAATGATCACAGCCTCAAATAGGAGGTGTGCCTAATAATTTAAGCATTCATGTTGCAAGGCCACAGGGGATACACTTTTCTCTGCCAAAGCTTTCCCCCTGCACATCTGCTCTCATTGCATGCTACCTGGCTCCCAGATGCTTCTGTTCTCTGTGGCTACTTTTTCTACACTGTGAGCTTCAAATATTCTGTTGATTAGGGCCATCCAGGAATTTAATGTAATGAGACCTCAGGTTTCCCAGATGCTTTTTCTTTCTACTCCTACAGATAGTGAAATTTCTGAGAAGGTGTGTTTGTGGTGGGAGAGAAACTAAAGGTTATTATAACCTGTTGTATACTATTTCACGAGACTTACATGTGACCACTTAAAATTATTTGATTAAATAACAAAATAATTGATTTTAGTTATTCTTAATGAATGAGGTAAGGTTGAACAAACTTACGGAAGGATTTTATGAAGACTAGAGGTATGAGAGTATAGTTTCCATGTTTTAGATTTCATTTACAGTTAAAGTCATTGCTCAAAAACAAATTCAAAATATGCCCAAATTATATTGTACCATAAATATCTTTTGATTTTATGTAATGTGTACTTTGTGTTTTTTAATATTAAGAATATGAAAAAAAAAGACAGATAGTCAGTATCTGTCAGATATACAGATATCAGTAACATTCTGTTACTGATAGAATGGCCTTTCTATAATTTTCTTTTCTTCTGGAAGTATGTCCATTTGGTTTGATAGCTGAGGTTAAAGCAATATAACTTCTTTAATTGTTTCAGGATTTCATAGTCTGAAAAATTGTACATTTTAAAAAGTGTTAAATATTTCTTTGGAAATAAAATGGAACCTTGCTGAGATAAAAAGCATATAATTTTAAGTTTCATGAGCTTTCATAATTCTATATTGAACTCATATTCTTGACTTGTTAAATGTCTACATTCATTTTTCTAATAGCAAATAGAACTACAAAACACATGAAGTTATTAAACCAAAAGCAGGAAATATATGGCATAGTGCTATACTTTTAAAATGTAATTTACTAAAGTGTCTCAAAATCTATTACTTTCTAAAAGGTATCTGATGATTTGAGTGTTCCTAGAGCCTTAACCAACACCCACCAGCCATGTAAATGGAAATTCATTGCTGGACTCTATGAGGCAAAGAATAACAAAGAACTTGACTGGAAACAAAAAGTGAGCATTTTCCCATAGAAGATGAAAGATGAATTAAAGGTTCAACTTTTTAATTTTATCAATAAGATTGAAAATAAAAGTATATCTATTTTGACCTTCTAAGATCATGACAACAGAGAGACAAAGAGACAAGAAACTTCTGTGTTTAGTTTTCTGTCTACCTCTGATGCAAGCTGTTTCCCAAAGCCACCATATGAATTATTTGTCCCCAATATATTACAGCTCTCTTATATTGTTTGCATTGAGTTGGATATGAGCAGGTGTTAGAGGTAAGCATTTCTGAAACAGAATATTCATTGTCTTTTATGGTCTCTTTAAACATGTGGAGAAAGGAGTTTGGAATAATACTTATTGTTTTCATTCATCCTTGATGAAACATTTGAGTTTCAACACTTTTCCTTACTGAGAAAAGCATATTTATTTGAAGCAGGTGTCTTGAAATAGTTCATAAGATGGATCTGATTCTCAGTTACAAAAAGGCCACTTATACCATGTTAGTACTTTTCAATATATTTCTTTATTACTAAGTATACCCTGGCTTTGTATGTAGCTTCCCTGAGTCATTTAATGTGCTTCATTGTCTCCATCTGTTAAAAAGGGTAACAAGATCCTCTTCCTGAATCTTGACAGTGTTAACATTACCCTCCTTGGTTGCCTAGACTTCTATGGAAGACACATTATTGTTTATATTGCCTAAGGTTTCATGCTTAGTGAGACCTTACAGAAGCTCACGCTCGATTTGGGCTGCCAGGAGCAGATAGGACTTCACAGACCAGAGAGGTTAAAATACATGGAGAATGGGAAAGTGGAGATTGGTTCCAGTGAGGGAACCAAGGAGTGGCATTTGAGACCAAAAAAGTTGGTTGGAATATGTTGGGGCAGGAGGTGAAACTTAAATACCTGGATAAAGAATTGATAGACACTTGAAAGTATTTGACCATTTATGACCGTGGGAATGATGTGGCAAAGGCACTGCGTGCTTTAATATAATTTTTGAGAGCTATATATTAAATGTGTCTAATGCATATGAGACACCATCCTGGCAAGGACATGAAGCAGAGTGGTGCCATCTTGAATAAAAAGAAAGGGATACACGTGGCAGTTAATTCAAAGGAAGCTTCCATTAGAATTAGTCTGGTGGAATGTTAAGGGATAAAGTTTTTCCTTTAAGCTGTCCCAGTGCTTTTGCCTAAAGCATTAGGAAAATGAATAATGATAGAGAAATTGAGATAGCTGGTAACATTGGCTTAAAAATGTTGATTTTGGTTTTAGGTATGCTGAATTTGGGAAAGGAATAAGAGATTTAGGGACCATATAAATTCGTGAATTAATTTTTATAATATTTAAATCAAAAGCCTTTAGAAAAGAGAAACTGACTGGACTTTGGATAAAATAAGTAGTGAACTTTAATGAATAAATTAAATAAGAAAATAAAATTGAGAAGTGGTAGCATTGCATCAATTGAAACTGATCTCAGTATATATTATTTATTTATTTATTTATTTATTTATTTATAATTTTTACTTTTTTTTTGAGACAGAGAGAGACAGAGCATGAGCAGGGCAGGGGCAGAGAGAGGGAGAGACACAGAATCTGAAGCAGGCTCCAGGCTCTGAGCTGTCAGCACAGAGCCAGAATCAGGGCTAGAACTCGTCAACCGTGAGATCATGACCTGAGCCAAAGTTGGATGCTCAACCGACTGAGCCAGCCAGGCGCCCCCTCAGTAAATATAATTTAGAGGCATGGACAAATTACTACACATTTTTCTCATGATTATAAAAGTAACATAAGTCACTGTAGTAAATATTTAAGAATTAGAAAAAACATAAACAAGAAAATAAAACAGCCTTAAAATCACCGTATACAGTAACAACTATTAACATTTTAACAAATTTGTTACCTTTTTTTAATGTTTCATTTTCTTTTGAGAGAGAGAGTGGGGGAGGGGCAATGAGAGACCGGGAGAGAGGATCCCTGGCAGGCTCCCTGTTGACAGCAATGAGCCAGATATGGGGCTTGAAACCAAGAACCACGAGTTCATGACCTGAACTGAAGTCAGATGCTCAACCGCTCAACCGACTGAGCCACCCAGCAGCCTCCAAATTTATCACCTTTTTATATGTAATTTCATAGTTGATTTGGTATTTTTATGCTTAGTATTTGTTACATAAACTTTTGCCATCCTATTAAATATCTTAAACATCACATATGGATGGCTATCTTCATTGAATTCTGTAAAGAAGAGTGATAAAGAGGTTACCTTTAGAATCAGACAGCTTTGTTTTAAATTCTAGAATCATTATGAACTTGTTGAATGATCTTAGGTAAATCATTTAACTTCTCTAAGCCTAAATAATTTCATCCAAAAATATGACAATATCATAAATGCACTGAGATTAAAGATATAATGTATTTTACAATTAAAGATTAAATATATAATGTATATTAAACATATATCACAGAATCTGTTAATAGTGTAAGCACAGTATCTATAAATTTTATAGGGTCTATATAAAATTATATTTCTCTTTTGCCTTTGTTTCCATATTTCATATTTCTCCTTTGCCGATATTTATTTATTTATTCTTTCTTTCTTTTTTTTAAAACAAATTTTGGTCTTTTTTTCCCCTCCTTCCTTCTTTCCTTTATAGTAAAAACTACATTTTCAACTTGAGATTGGGAAAGAGAAAAACTAAAAAAAAAAAAAAAATCTATGATGGCTTGCCTTCAGCATGATTGTAACACTCCTTTCTCATTCCCGGCCTTTATTAGGCAAAAAGGTCACTAGGTATGTCACTTATAGATGCCTCTACACCCATTATATTTACCTACTTTTTGCTCTAGCCTCAGATAGTCTTCAACAAGATGTTGCTTTTTGCTTGTCTGGAAATGAGAACCAACTAATTTTGGGCATAGTTGGGCACACCCTGCTGTTAATTTGTCTCTTGCCTTACCCTACCCAGAACCTTTTGGTCCAGCACAGATCTGTCTACCTCTTAGTTCTGATCCTTCCAGAGGGCTGCACATGCTCTTAAACATAGCCTATCCCATTTCTCTCTTAAAGTAGGAAACTCAACAGCAGCTTGTTGCTACAGTGAAGACCTATGTGAACAGTATAGAATTATTAAAAAGTCAGATTCTCCTAAAAATAGCAAACCCAAAAATGCCGTTACTCCTACATGGTCCATTTCTCAAGTGGTTTCAGCACTACCATTTGTTTTTTTTAGCTATTATTATTTTTATTATCTTTAAAGAAAATAATCTTGGAGGGGCGCCTGGGTGGCTCAGTCGGTTAAGCGCCCGACTTCGGCTCAGGTCATCTCGCGGTCCGTGAGTTCGAGCCCGGGTCGGGCTCTGTGCTGACATCTCAGAGCCTGGAGCCTGTTTCAGATTCTGTGTCTCCCTCTCTCTGACCCTCCCCTGTTCATGCTCTGTCTCTCCCTGTCTCAAAAATAAATGAAACGTTAAAAAAATTAAAAAAAAAAAGAAAATAATCTTGGGGAAGTCATTCTTTTTGTTCTTAAAGGGTGGAATAGTGTTTGTGTGTGTGTGTGTGTGTGCTCCACGCGTGTGTGTGGCTTGAGGTCACAGGAAATTAGAGAGATTTTAGTTTAAAACAAAATTGTGATGGTCTATCAAAATGATAGATGGAAAATATAGAATAGCATGCTGCTTCAGGTCACTTGAGGGAGGGACAGGAGGACATTCCTTGGCATTTCTGCCAATAATTTATGGAATTGACTGACCAAGCACCTTTTATATCTATAATTATGATGAGCTGTTGTGAAAATGTCACAAGGTGAACCACAGTCTGCCTTGCTGTTGTCTCCGTGTCCATAAAAATTTTCTGACAGTTCTTAACAGGCTCCAGAGTTATACTTCTCTAGAGTTGGTATAATGAGCTAGCTTTAAAATGCATGCTGTATTTGAGATGCATTCAATACCTTCTCTTCTACAGGAGTAAAGCTTACAACAAATGTTTGTGCCTGACACACGGATTTTGTATTTGTAATAACTCTCAGGTAATTCTCGGAGATATAAATATACTTTGTGAAATAATGTAGCTTAAATACAACAAGTAAATCTGTTGTTACTCATGGTGCTTATTTCTTTTCTTGATTCAAGTCATTTGTTATGTTTCACATAGAGTAGAAA
Source organism: Lynx canadensis (assembly GCF_007474595.2). Taxonomy (NCBI): domain Eukaryota; kingdom Metazoa; phylum Chordata; class Mammalia; order Carnivora; family Felidae; genus Lynx; species Lynx canadensis. The sequence goes on from NC_044303.2 coordinate 161,090,333, forward strand.
GCAACTCTAAAGTCTGAGTAATTTTGATAGAAGCTAGAGTGTATTATGCTAAGCGAAATAAGTCCATCAGAGAAAGACAAATACCACTCGATTTCACTCACAGGTGGAATTTAAGAAACACAACAGATACACACAGGGAAAGGGAAAAAAAAAAAAAGAGAGGGAGGCACACCATAAGAGACTCTTAACTACAGAGAACAAACTAAGAGTTGCTGTAGGGTAGGTGGTTGGGTGAATAGGCTAGATGGGGGATGGGTATTAGGAGAGCACTTGTGATGAGCCCTGGATGTTATATGTAAGTAAGGAATCACTAAATTCTACTCCTGAAGCCAATATTACATTATATGTTAACTAAGCATAATTTAAAAAATAAAGTTTGAGTAATTTTAAAGTAAATTTGCAATTTGCAAAAATTTCATAAACTAATACTTCAATTCTTGAGGCTCAATATTCATCTTGTCATAAGTGATCATAACATGGGGTTAAGCTTCTATGCTTCTGTTTTTCTATTGGTGTAGTAAGTAGTGTTGACATTTTACCTAAACATGCAGAGTTATATTAAGTTTGATGTCAGATGACAAAGATCTGTATTGAGTGTACTTTGGTTAAGGTATAATGAGGGCGGCACACCATTAACTGATTGCCTACCAAATAACCACCCTCTGAAAACAGTATCTCCTTTTACAGGTGCTATTAAGGGATGGTAGATAAGTTGCCCAATTAGAGAGTTAATAATCTACACCAAATTTAATTTTTATTCTATTAAAATTTTCAAATATATACAAAACTATAAATAATAGTATAATGAACTCTTAGGTGCCCATTGTACCCAAATTTAAGCAATTATTAACTCTTGACCAATCTTATTTCATCTCTTTCTCCCTTTAGCATCCCTCTCCTGTTTTATTTTGAAGGAAATATTTAGATTACTTATATCTAAAAGTTGAAAAATATTAAAGAAATTACCAATAATACCATCATAACACTTAAATACTGGTAGGTTCTTAATATTATTAAATATAAGAATCTCAAATTTGTGTCTCTCTTTTTTTTTAACTTTCTTTGAATTATGATTGAAATAAGGACTATGCATTGCAATTGGTTCATGCAACTGTTCTGTATCAACCTAAAGCTTCCTTCCACCTCTTTATTTACTCATTTTTTTGCAGTTCAGTTATTGGAATAACAGCATTGTTTGGTAGAATTTCTTACAATCTTTTTGCATCCCTCTTGTGTTGTTTAAGATGTTATGCTGTCCCTTCATGTTTTATAAAACAGCTGCTCAATTTACAGGCTTGATTAGGTAGAGGTTTTATATTTTTGAAGGTCCCTTCACAGATTATATTGAATACTTACATCAAGAAGGACTCATTGTGTGATTTTCTTTTTCTCTTTTTTTATTTTTGCAGCCATTAATTATTATTTCATCAAGGATTGAAAAATTATGATATTCTAATTCTAATCTTTTTGTTTATTAGCTGCAATACCTTTATGAGGAGAAAATTTGTTTCATTAATTATTTTGTTACTTTTTTTTTTTTTTCAACGTTTATTTATTTTTTTTGGGACAGAGAGAGACAGAGCATGAACGGGGGAGGGGCAGAGAGAGAGGGAAACACAGAATCGGAAACAGGCTCCAGGCTCTGAGCCATCAGCCCAGAGCCTGACGCGGGGCTCGAACTCAGGGACCGTGAGATCGTGACCTGGCTGAAGTCGGACGCTTAACCGACTGCGCCACCCAGGCGCCCCTATTTTGTTACTTTTAGTTACAGTGCATAAAAAAACAAATTAAGGCTTGATATTTTTCGTTTATCCAGTTTTATAAAATAATACATTAATTACATGGCATCTTATATAAAGTATCAATCATGTTTTTAAAAATGCATTCTTAAGGATTTAAAAATATTGATGAGTTAGTCTTCCATTTTTTTTAAGTTTGTTTATTTATTTATTTATTTATTTATTTTCAGAGAAAGAGCAAGTGAGAGATAAAGCACAAGTAGGGTAGGGACAGAGAGAGAGGGAGAGAGAATTTCAATCAGACATAGCCTAAGCCCAATGCAGGGTTCAAGCCTTCAAACTGTGAGATCATGACCTGAGGTGAAACCAAGAGTCACTCACTCAACTCTCTGGACTACCCAGGCACTCCTGTCCTCCATTTAAAAAATATGGCAGTATTGGGGCACCTGGGTGGCTCAGTTGGTTGAGCATCCGACTCTTGGTTTTGGCTCGTGTCATGATCTCAGAGTTTATGGGTTCAAGTCCCGCATCAGGCACTGCACTGTCAGTTTGGGATTCTCTCTCTCCCCCTCTCTCTGCTTGTGCTCTTTCTCAAAATAAATAAATAACTTTAAAATAAATAAGTAAATAAATAAATAAATAAATAGCAGTATTGATATAATTATAACTAAACTAGCTTTATTTTTTAATGTTTATTATTTTTATTTTTAATACTTTATTTTTATTGTATTTTATTTATTTTTTTGAAATTGAAATCCAAGTTAGTTAACATATAGTAATAATGATTTCAGGAATAGAATTAGTGATTCATTAATTACATATAACACCCAGTGCTCATCCTAACATGTGCCCTCCTTAATGCCCATTTTGCCCATCCCCCCACCCAACATCCCACCAGCAACCCTCAATTTGTTTGATAACAAACTCTTTAAGAGTCTCTTATGGTTTGTCTCCCTCTCTGTTTTCACCTTTTTTTTTCTGTTTGTTTGTTTCCCTTCCCCTCTGTTCATCTATTTTGTTTGTTAAACTCCATATATGAGTGAAATCATATGATACTTGTCTTTCCGTGACTGACTTATTTTGCTTAGCATAATACACTCTAGTTCCATCTATGTTGTTGCAGATGGCAAGACTTCATTTTTTTGGTTGCCAAGTAATATTCCATTGTGTATATATATCACATTTTCTTTATTCATCAGTTGATGGACATTTGGGCTCTTTCTATACTTTGGCTGTTGGCAGTAGTGCTGTTATAAACATTAGGGTGTATGTGCCCCTTCAAATCAGCACTTCTGTATCCTTTGGATAAATATCTAGTAGTGCAACTGCTGGGTCATAGGATAGTCCTCTTTTTAATTTTTTGAAAACTCTCCATACTGTTTTCCAGAGTGGCTGCACCAGTTTGCATTTCCACCAGCAGTGCAAAAGATTTCCTCTTTCTCTGTATCCTCACCAACACTATTGTTACCTGAGTTGTTAATGTTAGCCATTCTGACAGGTGTGAGGTGGTAACTCATTGTGGTTTTGATATGTATTTCCCTGATCATGAATGATATTGAGCATCTTTTCATGTGTTTGTTAGTCATCTGGATGTTTTCTTTGGGAAAGTGACAATTCTTGTTTTAGATGAAAGGTAGCCTACTATACAAATTTTCCCTACATTGCTAACTCACTTCGAAATATATACCAGGGATTACTCCATGGCAAAATACACTAGTTAGCAATTATTACTTTTACAAATCTGTATATTTCATTGTATGGATATGAAATAATATATTCAAGTTTCTATGAAGGATAATTTTCATTCTTTTGTTATTGTAAATTGTAACATCTAAATGACAGATGGTTGCATATATCTTTCCAATTTTTTTCTGTGATATCTTTAGGATAATTTTCTAGGAGAAGGCATTGCTATATCGAAGATTAGAGCATTTTGATTTTGCTGAGCATTGCCAAATTCCCTTCCATAATGGTTGCACCATTTTGCATTCTTTCCAACAGTGCATGGGTACCCCTTTGTCTTCAGACTCATCAGAAAAAAATCTAATTTGGATTTTTGCCAATTTCAGCACTAATGTACTCAAGTTAGTTCAAATGAAGAGCCAATACTTTTTCTACTAATGTATATTGTTTTTCTGATGCCTAATTTATATAATTTGTAATATAAAAGTAATTCTACTTCTTAATGCTGCAAAAAGCATGTGCTTATCCATTTATTCTACTACTTCTTTATGCTGCTTTCAAGTGCATGTCTCTCCATTTATTCTGAGACATTATTGCAATCTATGCTAAAGTAAATGTGATTCTACTGACTTCTTTTTATGTATTTCAAAACTATATGTGAATACATTAATTAAATTATTCCAAAGACCATTTCTAGCATATATGTAATCAGCTCAGTCCATTTCTGTGGGGTGTAACTGATACAGTTAAATCCTGCCTATTGGGTTCCTGTGTAGACGGTCTGTTCTGATCACTGTGATAGAGTTTTGACTAAATTGCTTTTCAGGGTATTTCATTTTTCTGCTAAGTTTAAAGCCCTGCTTTAGACAAAGAAAGCTTAGATGACATTATAAAAAACATGCAGGACACTTTAAAACAAATAAGGGCAAGACTAAAACAATGTTGAATTTCTCAGCTCTTTGTTGAGTCACTAATACAATTTCTGAACATGGCATACACTTTCATTTATTGTCCTGAATTTTAATTTTTTGCCTAAAGCTAGCCATTTTTCCTTAAAGTGAATCATTGATTGACTCTCCCTCAAGCTGAATTTCAGACTCAAACCACCTGCAGCGATACGCTTGTTGTGACTACAGAATCAGTCAGGGAAAGAAGTTTTGGAACCGTCTATGCTCCAATGACTTCTCTCCTCTTTTTTCAATCAGAGAAATATCCCAGACTCCCTTCACCGGAAAGCAAACAAAAGCAATAGATCATGAAAATGTTGATGAAGTGGTGCGTAGAAACCAAACATAGTGGCAGCCACTCAGCTTTAGATTCAAGTGGATTCATTTTTAGTAGAAATAAAAATAAGCCCAGCTTTCCAAAACACATCTCAGGTTCTGCCTGAGATTTCATGAGAAGATTTTGTCAAGGAATATGCTTTTATTTTATCAGGGGAAAAGTGAATGACTCTAATTTTTACTTATTCAGTATAAGATGGAGTGTGACATATCAATTCCAATAAGTTCAGTTCAACAAATAGTTGGTATTGCTACAATATGAGATGAGCTATGTGAGGTGTTTGGAAGAATACAGGGGTAAGTAAGAAATGATCTCTGAGTTAAGGACATCCTCTCAAGTTAATTCAATACCTCCTCTTGATCTTTTAAAGTCCTTTTAAGGTCCTTTTGCAGTGTGGATAGAATTCTGGGGATTGTGTTGGAGTCATTAAGTACTTTTTTGTGTGTATCTTTGATACCGCATTTTTAACTAGTGGAATCACATTTCTTTTAGATTGTGTCCAAATTATTCTGTCTGTACATGTAGTCCAGCATCCAAGCAGAAAAATGAGGATGATACTGCTACCAGAACATGAAAAGGGGAACATAGGTTGCCAAATCAATTTCAAGCTCAAAAAGTCAGGTTAAATATTTTTCACACGCACACACAAAATCAGGACAGTTTCATGAGTGAGCCAGATGCTGGAATATGGTTGAACCAATGAGGCAGGAGAGGATTTTGGATGCAACTTAGGAGACCTCCTCCTCTAAAGAGAACAAGAAACACCAAGAATCTTTATACTTTAGGAAACACTGTGAAGGGAATTTCCTAATTAAACCATGTTGAAAAATGAAAATGATGTAATTTTTATGTCTTCGGTAGTAACTCAGATTCTATGCCTACCATAAGGCTTTTCTGAGTGGAATGAGCTGAGAAAAAAAAAATACCAAGTAGATGAAATCTCTTTCAGAAAAGAAGTAAAAGGAAAATCTCCTTCTCCTGGCTCCAGAGAATTATGGGGACAACAGAGGTACACCTCCCTCAGAGGTACAGGAGACATCTGGTTGAGATGTGTGAGTCCCACTGAAGTGAAATCCTTGCAGTTGTCAGAGGGAGAAGTTGAAGGTGGGGACTTTGTGGCTCTTCTTCCTGTTCGGACTCTAGCGTAGACAACCGGTGATATGCTGTGGTCTGGAATTGATCCAGGGCAGTTCTGCAGAGAACAGAGTTAGGTAGAAAGGACCTATTTAACAGTCGGGAAGTAATCTTGGCTCTCTTTGGTTATATTTTACCAGAGTTGCCTCCTGGTCCCAGGAATAGTGAAAGTAATTGGGAGTCTATGGGCATGCAGCGGATCAGATCCAAGATGACCCCACAGCACAGGGTGTCGGTTAGACTAAGTCTAGGGGTCTGTGGTGGTTAACAGGAAAGAGAATCAGAAGATGTCTCCCATACCAGCGTGAGTACCACAGTGGGGTTTAGTCAGACATAAGGTCTCACTAAGGTGTTGATAGGGACAAAAACCACAAGTTATGCGAGGCAAAAGTTGAGCAGCAGGAGCCCTTATACTGCCCAAGGATGGAAACACAGGCACCAATGCCACAGAAATGCTAACCAACACAGACACAAGAGTCAGCTTAAGGCAAGAATATTTCCTTTCTGCTAATGCTGTAAAGTCAAACCTAGATGCCTTCTTTAACAACGAAAGATGTCTTCTTGGAGGAGGGTGAATGTAGAATGGAGTACGACTTAGATTGTCAAGAAACTGAAAATTAAAACAAATTGTTATAAACATTTTTACTATGTTGGGTATGTTGAATATTAATGGTGATCAACTACTTAGAAAGTAAAATCAGTGATAGATAAAAGAAGATAAATTTTGGGAACACATTTAAGTGCAGTGTAAATAAACTTGTAACCCCATTAGAATCACATTATAGTTCTTTGTCATCAATTCTGTATATTCAACGGGGTGTAACTGACTTGAGGGCAGAAAGCTACCTTATTTTTCTTTGGTATCTGCTGTGAATAGCATAGTGTTTGGCATATAGCAAATGTTTATTAGATTGAAATGAATTTACCACTATCAAGAGCATTTGCTTTCAAATCAAGTTTCCCTTGGGCTAGGGCTGAATAACCCTAGGTGAGAATTCTGGTATTTCTCCAGAGGTTCTGAATCTTGACAAACTAGTTCAAAGACAGTCTAACCAGAGGTATTAGAATAAGCAAAGACATAGAGATAAGAAACCAGTGTGTTTGCAAAATGGTGAGTTCTCCAATTTGGCTGATTAGGAATTATCATTGTCAGTGTTAAATTCCAATAATAATATTAGCAGTTACAACTCACTAAGTACTTTTTCCATTAGCATATTACTGTGCTTTGCAATTTATATCCTTCATTTCAATTAACAATCCTATGGCAATAGGTATTACTGCTGTATTAGCTTCCAATTAGGAGACAGAAATCACACAGCAATTTAAACATGGAAAGTAAAATACAAAGAATTAATATAATATTGGATTGGCTAATAAGGGGGAAAGAAAGCTAAAGAATTTGCAATAACAAATATAGGCAGAAGCCTCTACTCCTAGGTAGGGATGATACCCAGCACCCAACAATGAAGCAAATCTGCATAATTTCCTCCTATGGGACTGAGATGCAAACTTTTTTGGAAAGGTTGCAGCCATGGCTCACTGGATGGTAAAAGTGGCTGAGGTTTTTCAAAAAAGGCTCATTGAGAATCATCCTCTGGGATGGTCATGAAGCTGTCTCTGGAAAAGTTCTGAGCCTCACAGTGCCCTGAGAAGCCAAGGGGGAAAGCTATTCACAGGTATGACCACAGATGGTCATACCTTTTGCATAGCTACTTAAGTGCATGCCAAGGAAGTTGCTTGTAGAAAAGTGCTGCATGTTGCTTGCCCACAGGTGCTATTGGCTGCCATGTGATATAGGAGCTGGGTACCCCCAAATTCTATGTGCTTCAGGAACCTGGGAGAGAGGCTCACCCTAACCAGGCAGGGAAACCCCTACCACCTCCGGTGTCTCTCCAGCACCCTCTACTGATAAAGCTTATCATCATGTCCTCTAGAAAAGGAGAAACAACAGTGTCCAGTAGTAGACAATGAAATGCAAATTTGAAACTAAAAACCCATCTTGTTTATTTTTTATAGATTAGGAAATTGAGTGTCAGAGAGATTTTTGTGACTTTCTGAGTCACGCAAATTATCAGAAAAGCTTGGAATTCAAACACGTGTCTGTAGTTTTCATTATATGCTGCAGCTCTAGAAGATTCATCTGACAACAGTGTGTGGGAGAGATTGTAGTGGCGTTGAGGCTGGGGTAGGAACATCTAATAAATTGTTATAGTGAGCCGTGTAGAAGAAAATGATGATTTCTGAAATATGTAACTACATGGACCTTTCTTGTGTAACTTGTGAATTTTCTTATCTAAGTTAAGCTGGTTAATACAAGAATTCAGTTGCTTTGAGTGTTACCTGGTAAAAAGAGTTGGCAAGAAAATGTTAATAGATTCATTTAAAGGGTATTATTGTATATGTATACAAAGAAATAATTTACTATATTTAGATTCACTATATTTAGATTATCCTCAATCTAAAATTTGCATTTCACATGTATCTCTGTCCGAGGAACACCTCTTACTGGTTTTTAAAGCCTTAAAAAGCCATCTGGTACAGATAATACACCTGATGGGGTGAAGATAGCTCAACATTTGTTTTCCATTCCCTTCAGGAATTTTTAGGCCCTTTTTACCCTTCCCAAAGCCTTTGGAATCTCCAGGTATGTGCCAAAACACTTACTAGGGATAAAAAACCGTGGGCATCCCCAGCGCAGTTCTGAGTGCCTAATGGTCAGGTTCCCAGGATGAGTTCCTTGGGTGTGTCAAACCCTTGGGAGACCATGTTTCAGATAGGAGAACTATCCAAGCAACTCTATATAACCTTTAGTCCACAAATTATATGACTTTCTAAATATAAATCTTTTAGCTCAATTCTCACTTGGAAGAATGCAAGGATTTATAAGAATCTGTGTTCTATTGGGTTTACTACTGCACTCTTTCCGTTTTATTAAACTCACTTCTCTCTTAAAACTTAGCCACAGAACTGCTTTTCCTGATTTTTCTTCAACTTTCCCCCTGCCCCACCCCCTTCTGCTTGAGACTAGTGGACAGGATAGTGTAGAGTTTAAGACTGTGTTCTTGGTCCTGAGAATGTGCTATGCAGACCTATAGGTACAGAGAGCATAAGGAGCATAACCGACCATAGGTCCCATATGTGTTCTGAAACCTGTAGCTGCGCTTGCAGTGAGGCACACTTCGTACTGGCTGTTCCTCTTCAATACCTGAGCACAGCAGGGAGATGATGGGAGCTTCGGTCTTGGGAGACAGGGTGATCCTCCGATGGTAACTTTGACCTTCAGACTCCAACAGCCTTGCCAAACAGACTCCCTGCATCTAAGTCCCTTCTGCTCAATCCATTTTTTCCCTCTTTCACTTCTATAGAGACTTGCATAGTGGTCTGACAGCTCTCCTGGCCTTTCCTGGCTTTTTCTCTGTTTCTCCATAGGTATTTCCCCAAGTAAACTCTTTGTATTTTTAACCCTGTTTGGTGTCTGCTTCTTGGAACTCTTGAACTCAGTCATCTATGGAATCAGAAAGTTGGCTCAAACCTGGATTGGCCATTTACTGTCTGTTGGTTACTTAACCTCTGTGTTCTGCAGTTTAGGTATATGTAATATGAAAATAATTATAGTTGCCTACTTCATGGGGTTTGAGAAATAATAAAATTCATATATATATAAACATTTATATATGTAAACATTTATATATACAAACATATATAGCATATATTATTATATATAATAAAAATAAATGCTAGTTATTACATTCTTAAATTCCTAGCACAGTTCTCTGAATAGAGTCTACATGAGAAAGTCTTATATGAGCTGTCAAACATTTTTCAACTCATCTTGTTAGGTACCTCTTGAATTTATACTTGATGCAAACAAAGAGGAAGTTCCCATATCTAGAGACGTTGAAGAATAAAAGCAGAAAATGAGAGGAATATTTATGCTGTCCATATATTGTTTGCACAGTAGTTAGCACAGCAAAAATTTGCACATGCACAACTTAACAGACTCCATTTTGCTGTATTTGGCCACCTTACGTGAATAATAAGAGACAGTAAATTACAGGAGTCAGTAGGATATCAGTGAAGGCTGGGGATACCCTGCATGTAAATGAGATTTGTGAAGGATAAGAGGAAATGATAAGCAGATATTAAATGAACAATAACAAGATTCTTGTGCATAATCACATCTATAAGTGATATTTACCAAATATATGTGCAAAAATTTAATTTTTTTAAATTAATGTTGTTATCTGGAATTTTAACATAGACACATTATCTTGGGGCAACTATCCTGGAATGTCATCAACATGATCCAATCCTCTATTATACTTCATCCCTTTACACAATTTTCATATATGTTATCTTAAATAATTCTCACAACCACATGAGAGATAATATAACAAATATAACAGTCTTATTTACTATCAGGGTAAATGGATAAATAAGCCTATAATGACCTTGTAGAGGACATTTTGCTCATTTCTCATTTATAGTTCAGTGGGATTCTAGATCTGATGAGGAATTGGGTAACTTCAGTAGCATTCAGAATTTCTAGATCCACTTATATCTCTTGAATACTACATTATTTGGGTCTTACATGGAACCTCTGAGACTTTTCAAGACATGGTGAAACAGAAATCATCCTGGACTTTGTCCAACAAATTGAACTCCACAAGAAACGTATTTTCTGGTATATTTGTCCAAAGATACTTGATAGTGTGACAAAAATGGTTTCCAAATAGTCAGATCTTATTCAACTATCATCCCTAAAATCTATACCTATTTGGTCTGTCACATGGTTCCCATCAGGATTCAGTCCAAGAATAAGCAGTAAGTGAGCCATATGGATTTTAGCCTCCCCTGGTGAGTGAGAATGTGCTTGATTACACAGCTCAGAGTTCCTACAGAGGAAGGCTGGCACATATGTAACAGATGTAAGCTCCTGCAGGATCCTGCCATACATCTGCCTTGAAAATGAGTTGCAACAGGGCTTTTATTTACATAAGATTGCCTGCTTCCCTGGTCTTTGTGGTTCTAATGCAACATTTCTCTAAGACTTTTCAATAAACTCATACTCTTATTTTAATCTTCCCATTCTCCCATTTTGGGTGACAGAAATTAAATATGATAAAGAATGAATACCTGGGAAAGAAACAAATGCCACATAATTACAGCCAAGTTGTCTACTTTTCAATTTTATTGTTTAGTTTTCTTTGAAATTTCAAGATACCGGTATTTTACTTTAGCCAGTTACAGAAGGAAGTTAAAACGGTGTGATTCTGTGCAGAATGATGTTGCCTTGCCCTTGCCCTACAGTTGAGGAGGACTACCAGATAACTGTTGTTTCATTCTTTTTTCTTCTGAAAGATACTGATCCAATAGCTGGAAAAAGTACTTGAGATGATTAACCTGACATGCCTCTTGTCTCTATTTCTCCTAGCAGAAGACACTTTAGTGTATATAAGAAACACCTAAGATTCTTGTTAAAAATGCAATTTCCTGGGTCCCACCTTCAGAAATTCTTGATCTGTGTGTCCTGGCAGCACCCAAGAATCTGCATTTAGTAAGGATACTAGGTGACTGATCCTAGAAAGTTAGCTCACACTTTGAGAAAAACACTCTGAAAGTGTTTTCTTCTGATGACGATTTAGCAATTGAATCATCTCTCCCAAGGGACTGCTTTGGTCATACATTTATAGTCAGTTGAAGGTTTGATAAGAACAGCTGAAGAGTTCTGAATAGTGTTTAATTGTAAAAAAGCCAATTAGTCTCTCAAAGGACAGAGATAATAAATTATGGCTTGTAGCTTATTTTAATAGCCATAGATCAAATGGACAGCACAATTAGGTATAAGCAATATAGCTTGATTAACACACTTCAGAACCTGTTGAATCTATCAGTTTTTTTTTCCATCCTATTCCCTCTCCCTTGATCTTCATTTTTTTTCTTTTTACACACACACACACACACACACACACACACACACACACACAAACACATCTTTTCTCTCATTTTTTTGTTGAACCTCCTCAAATTTTTCTTTCACTTCCATCAAGCTGTTATATTTATATCCCCATTCAAATCTATTCCTGTTTTTCTTCCCTCTTTCCAGTAAAGTGTCTTTCCACCCTATATGCACAATGTCCACTGGAAAAACCTCTTCCTGGTAACATTTCAATTAAGTAATACTGTTCAGAATAACATACATGATCAAATGAGATAATTCATGTGGAAATGCTTTGAAAATTTAAGAAGATTTATTAAGCTAAAACATACAAATTTGTTTTGGGTTGAAAAACTAGTACAAATGATATTTGGGATCAAATTCAAGATTGCCTTTACAGAGTGGGAAAAATACACCTGTGTAAGGATGCACCAAAGTGAAGCTCTTTGTGTTTCTCTTGGAGGAACATTGAAGTTATATGGTTTCTGTGCCCACATGAAGGAAGGAGGAAAGAAGTTACAGGAGCTCAGAGCTGAGGTCTGAGCTCTTACATCGTGGAAGGAGCAGAGGGAAGAACACACCAGCACTCAAGCGCAATTTAAGAAAATTCTTGATTGTAAGAAAATTTTGCTTAAGGGATCTCAAAATTCCTGCACTTAGATCTTTATATACTATTTCTGTTTTATTGATTGCAATAGCATTGGTATATGCATTGGTATAGCATTGTCCTACCTTGTACTGTTTGCCTGCCCTAAGCATACTTCATGAATTAGAAGCAGGATAAATGCTTATTTATTCCCTTTACCAATTTTCAGAACAATGAATGGGTACTCTAGTAACCTCTAAAGATAACCCGTAAGTTTTAAAATACCATTATGAACTTAATGAAATTTCACTTATATGACATTATTCTCACATTATTATTTTTTTTTTAAATTTTTTTTTCCAACGTTTTTTATTTATTTTTGGGACAGAGAGAGACAGAGCATGAACGGGGGAGGGGCAGAGAGAGAGGGAGACACAGAATCGGAAACAGGCTCCAGGCTCTGAGCCATCAGCCCAGAGCCCGACGCGGGGCTTGAACTCCCGGACCGCGAGATCGTGACCTGGCTGAAGTCGGACGCTTAACAGACTGCGCCACCCAGGCGCCCCTCTCACATTATTATTTTGATGCTGAAACAGTTCCACTTCTGGAGAGTGAAAGCCTGTTTTCAAGTTAACTTCTGTGTGCTTTTGACATAGCAATTTGTTTTCTGTCAAAACAGGGCATCTCAGATATCTCTTACATATTACCAGATCCAGCTAAAATCAGTTGTCTAAGAAGCCTTGGTCCCTTTCAATATGGAAAGTATAATTATAAATGACATAATCAGGAGGCTTCTTGCCATCTTAACCTCTTGTTAGAAGTGAAAAGAAAAACAGAAAAAGGAATGCCATGATCAAAGGTCAGTAGTTTGTGTAAATACTGTAGGAAAAAAGTTAACGCGAGACTTCAACTTAAAAAAATATCATTTGCAAGTTAGCGTTAATATTTTATTCTAACATTACTTGTTTTCTTGTATTTTCATTTGGCATTTGTCCTCATTTTGCAGACACTTATGCATTTTGTCCATTTTTCTCATCCAGTCTCCTAGGTGTTAACTTCATTAACTGAAAAATAAAATTGCCACCATAAAGAAATTAGACGGTCTCAACCTATGATTTTTTTTTCTTATCTGGTTAATCAGTATGCTAAGCAATGTGAGAACGTATATTTGGACTGAAGATCTGGCTCATTAATCATCTACTACCATATTCTCCCTTCTAAGTAGTAAAGCTCTTGTTAATGAAACTGATGGATAGTGAATAACAACTTAATGAGTCCTTCAATTTTGCATTAGTGTGTTAGACAGCAAAGAGGCATATAGAAAACGAGGTGCTTCAGACCTGAAAGAAATTCCTATTTTAGATCTTAGATGAAGAACTAGAGATCCAAAGAGATTAAGTTATTTCTTCAGTGCCACATAGTTATTATTTAAGAAAAATCGTTTAAAAACTGACTTTGAATGAAATATATTTCCCCCCTTTTGTATCAAAGTTTACTTGGATAAAACCAGATGAACATTTAGCTGTATTTTTAAATATGCTTAAGTGGAAGTAAAACAGTACCTAAGTATTTTTTGTCTTTTGGAATAAGTAATTACAGCCACAGGAAAAAGTGTGTTAAATTATTTATTCTCATCATGAAATTTCTTTTTAAGGAATGCTTAGAAAAGAACAGTATGATTGAGAAAATGTTTATGTCATTAGTTATAAGTCAGTTTCTCACATTTTTGAAAGTTTATTCTGAATTTGAATTATGTACCTTGTCTGAAGGTGATTTTTAATATAGGTTTCCGTGTAGTGAAATTCCATTTAGTGTACAAAATTCAAAATAGAAAAGATAAAAAAGTCTAAATCATAGATTGCTTTAAAGATATTTACCTGTATGTTTTTTCTCAAAGACACATAATCCACATTTCTATTAGCAGAAAGCAGACTGAGCTTATTAGAATGGCTTTTAATTTTCAATAAGTGCTTAATCGCCTATAGATGCATCTCTAATTTTTAAGAATATGGTGCTCTCTTAAACATTTGCATAGACATGTATTCATTAGCCTTTAATTTAGAGATAATACTATGGTTAGCCTTACCTTTTGTAGAAATAATATGTAATAAACAAAATGTGTAACAAATAATGTGTGAAACAATGTGGAAGACATTGTGGCAATAGAGTCCCTGAGCTATAGGAGAGTGTAATTATCTACCACATGTGTGGTAGAAATGTGGTTTTGCATTCTTTGTATTGGGGTGGATTTCTTCAATTTTTTTTTTTTGGTATAATTAACACATGGTGTTATATTAGTTTCAGGTGTCCAATATACTGATTTAACAATTCTATACACTTCTCAGTGCTCTTTAAGAGAAATGTACTCTTAATCTCCTTTATCAATTTCATCCATCTCCTAACCTATCTCCCCTCTGGCAACCACCAGTTTGTTTGTATTTAAGAGTCTGCTTTTTTGTTTGCCCGTTTTCTTTCTTTGTTTCTTTGTTTTGTTTCTTAAATTCCACACATGAGTTAAATCATATGGTATTTGTCTTTTTCTGACTGACTTGTTTCACTTAGTGTTATACCCTTTAGGTCCATACCTGTTGCAAAGAGTAAGATGTCATTTTTTTTTTTATATGGCTGAGTAATATCTTAGTGTGTGTGTGTGTGTGTGTGTGTGTGTGTGTACATACATACCACATCTTCTTCCATTCATCTATTGATGGATACTTGGATTGCTTCCATATCTTGACTATTTTAAATAGTGCTGCAATAAACATAAGGGTGCATATATTTTTCAAATTAGTGTTTTTGTTTTCTTTGGGTAAATACCCGGTAGTGGAATTACTGAATTACATAGTAATTCTATTTTTAATTTTTTGAGGTATCTTCATATTGTTTTCCACAGCAGCTGCACCAGTTTGCATAGCTATTTAGGATTTCGTATGGGAAATTATAGATGAACTAAAGAAGAAACTGTTTGATTTGAAAGCCAATTTTTTAAAAATAGAAGATTCTAGGATTGCTATTCAAGAACATTGGTGTTGAATTGGTAAGAAGACTACCAACTTGGATTTACCCTTTAGGAGTTAAGTCATTTAAAAAAGAAAAGAGGTCTTTGGAAAGCAGAAAGCAGGCCATAATAACTACTTAATTACATAGGCTATAGAAAAGAAAAGCATCTTAGAAGAACCAGGAATGCAGAGAAGGCACCAAGAACTTTGGAGAAAAATAGATTAAAGAACCAGTCTTAGGAAGTTCATAGGGGCCATGATCAAATAATATTCCCTAATTTTCAGAGTTACAGCAAATAGCAGTAAGTGACAGGCTGGATTTCAGAATTATGCTGCATCAGTAAATTCCATGTGTTCCCATTCACATTGAGGTTATGTGTTCGCAGTATTTTTATTGAGATTATTCTGTCTCCATTTTACCAATGTTTGTTAGATGAATGGATGGATGTTTGGGGGAGGCAGTAGTGGTACATAGCCTTCATCTTAGCTTACAGATCTCGGGGAAAAATGAAGATAATTCAGGAATGGACTTTGAGGTCAGTAAGTTACAGGTAATACTTATAGGGGTCTTGAGAACAAATAAAAATATTTTATATGGGTGAGGATTATAAGTAATTATATAACCAGAGGATGGATTGTGATAGATTTAGTCAGGCTATAAGTCCTTTTTAGTTTCTCCAATCAAGAAATAGTCTCTTTTACCATCCATTGAATCACAGGTGGCTTTGTGACTTGCTGTTTCTAAAAATATGTGGCTGAAGTGATGTGTGATCTCCAGAGCCTAGGCCTCAAGATATCTTGCAGTGTCCTTTTTGTCACCTTGGAATGCTGCTCTGAGGCCATAATATTACTAAGTCAATCTAGCCTGCAGAAAGATGGAAGGACGTCTTGAAGGAAAAAAAAAATGGTTTACCTTTTGGTAGCAGTACAAGCTGCCAGACATAAGTGAGGCCATTTGGGACCTTCCTGCTGAGCTCACCTTCCACGTGAGCACAGTTACATAAATGAGAACAAGCAAATTCAGCAAAGGAACCTCCTAGACATGGTTCAGAAACAGGAAAAATAATAAGTTACTGTTGTTATCCACTAAGGTTTGATGTGAGCTTCTTACAAAAAGGCATTTAACTGGAAACAAGACACGATGTTATATAAAAGAGAAGAAAAGATATTTTATGTAAGGAAAGACCACATTCAGTTTAGGAGAAATATGAAAATGTTCATGAAGAATGTGCTATTTGAGGTTTATATTTGAATATGTGTCTGAAAGATAAATTGGGGACATGGTGTAGAAGAATTTGAAAGCCACACTGTGGTATTTATACTCTGAAAGCAATGGGAAGTTGGCATTGTTTGTTTAGGAGAGTAGCTTAAATCCACTGCATAGCCAGTAACCAAGAGTGGAACTAGAACATTGAAGGTACCTCTTGAATCATTGTTCAATGAATGTTCAGAAGTTTTTTCTAATCTCTTAGATGTTACAACACATTGACATTCTTAATGCCAGTTTAGTCCATTGTGAGAATGTATCAGGATGTGTTAGGAAAAAAGCACTTTAATGTTCCTCAAAGGGCCTGAGAACAGAAGTGAACAAAATGTCTTTGTATTGAATATAGTCTTGAATATATTGGCATGCTGCAAACCTATATGGATATATTTTAAACAGATAAAGGAAAAAGGCTGGAGTAAGAGTAAACAAGATGACCTTTCTGGAAAAATGTGCCACTATTTTATGCATGGTCACAGGGTACTTTATGACACATAGCGTTCATGTGGAAAACATTTGCCCTCTTGATCGTTTGGATTAATTCGTACCATAAATGCATCTTTTCCCATCCTGTTCCCAGATTCATGGGCTTGATATATGGCGCTATTTAGGTCTTTATTTTTCCTCTTAACCTGCCCTGAGGGAGTCTTCCAGTGTGACCATACTGATTGATGACCACCCTCCCAGTGACTAACTCCACAGAGTGTATGTATGTACAGCTTTATGGCTCATGGAACTCTGGGAACATTTCCAGTCACTTTCTTTTTGTTTGCCCTTGTTTCTAGCTCTCTTTCAAAGAAGCTTGTACTTACTCTCTTACTTTATTTGACTTTGTCTCAGAGAGAACCACTCTTAAGTCCTGATTTCAGATACTGCATCCTGGTCTTGACTTTTGCCTGTGCCAGTCAGGAGGCACGTGACATGAGCTTATTTGTACTGTTATCTATCACTGGCTCCATCTCGTGCCCCTGGCTCTCATTGTCGTAACTTCTTCAGCAGAGTTGTGTATATCAGAGAGGCTCAATAATATTTCAGGTTTTTTTTCATGATGAGCTTTTATATTGCTGTGTAAATACATTATATTTTCTCTGTATTATAATTGGCTGCACTTTAGACATGTGTAGTGTCAAACTGCTGAATTTGCTGAATTGTCCGTGATTACTTTTACCAATTAGATTATTTATTTCCTTGTGCTTGATTCTGTTTCCTAAGCTGCTAAAACTTTCCTTCTCGTTGTCATGTTCCTCACTAATTAAAGACACACTGGGTGCTTTTCCACATCAGTTATGAGTAACCTAAAACAAGGAGGAAAAGCTTTGGGCTTGAACTGAGTCCCAGGAACATAACAGCTAAAATCCAAGTTTCTTTCACACTTTACTCTCTTCCTCCTTCCCTCCCTTCATTCTCCACTTTCCTTTTTCTCCCTAAAATAATGTTAACTTCTCCTTGTCTAAGTTATATGGGTCCACCAAAAAACATTTTGAGAAATAATAAAAAGTATGGAGAAAAACCTCCTCATTAATTTTTTTTTTCCTTGAAAGACCACCAAACTGTGTTTTTTGGAAAAGACTCTTTGTGCCTGGAGCCAAATACTAAGACATAGTCTCTCTTTGACAGTCAGTGTTGTCCAATAGTTTTTTTCTGGCTTATAAAGATGATGATGATGATGGTACCACTACTTATTGTACTCTTATCATACATAAATTAATTTAATCTTATTTCCATCTATGTTGAGTAGTTGAATCATCACCACTTTTAAAAAAAAAATTTTTTAACGTTTATTTATTATCGAGAGACAGAGAGACACAGAGCATGAGCAGGGTGGGGCAGAGAGAGGGGGAAGCAGAATTTGAAGCAGGCTCCAGGCTCTGAGAGTCAGCACAGAGCCCAACACAGGGCTCCAGCTCACAAACCACGAGATCATGACGTGAGCCAAAGTCCGACGCTTAACCCGCTGAGCCACGCAGGAGCTCCAAATCATCACCATTTCTTTCTAAGATTTCCTTTGACATACAGAAAAGCCAAAGCCTCCATTTTTAGAATCACTCTTCCTGTATGTTCCTGGTTGGCCTATGCCAATAAGAAGCATTTTTATTTGACTAGGAAAGCAGAAGGAAGGAGAGGCCATTATTCTCAGAAAGCAGTGTCAGCCAGATGCTGTGCAGATGAGACACTGATTGATATGGGCTTTCTGGCCAGTTCCTGGGGACCACCCTCTCACTGCTGCAGAAAGAAAAAGTCATTGGGAGCTTCCGTATATTTTCAGGAGTTGGAGCAGCTAACGCATATCAGTGCTCCAGGCTGAGATCATCAGGGTGGCTTCTCTGACCTTCACTCCCCAACTCTTCAAATTTGTGGGTAGTTCTCTCATTCTTTGTATCAAATCTTTCATGCTTAGCACTCTCAACAATAGCCAAATTATGGAAAGAGCCTAAATGTCCATCAACTGATGAATGGATAAAGAAATTGTGGTATATATACACAATGGAATACTATGTGGCAATGAGAAAAAATGAAATATGGCCTTTTTGTAGCAACGTGGATGGAACTGGAGAGTGTAATGCTAAGTGAAATAAGCCATACAGAGAAAGACAGATACCATATGGTTTCACTCTTATGTGGATCCTGAGAAACTCAACAGGAACCCATGGGGGAGGGGAAGGAAAAAAAAAAAAAGAGGTTAGAGTGGGAGAGAGCCAAAGCATAAGAGACTGTTAAAAACTGAGAACAAACTGAGGGTTGATGGGGGGTGGGAGGGAGGGGAGGGTGGGAGGGAGGGGAGGGTGGGTGATGGGTATTGAGGAGGGCACCTTTTGGGATGAGCACTGGGTGTTGTATGGAAACCAATTTGTCAATAAATTTCATAAAAAAAAGTTTCATCAATTATTTTTTGAAAAAAGAAATTTATCTTTTGAACCAGAAAAAAAAAAAAATCTTTCATGCTTAGAACACATGAAGTGGTTTCTCTTTTCCAGGAATCCCTGACCAGTAAAAATAAATTCTTTAAGTTTGGTTGATATTCATATTCTTCAGTTAAGAAAACAGGTTTTGTGAGTCATATAACTTGAACTAGTAAGTGAAAGAAGAAAATGAGTCCAGAAGTCTTTCTTTGGGTATATACAAATCACTTGTTCTTTTGCTTATCAGGCCTTCCTGTGCTCACTTCCAGCAATGTTGCCTCCTCTATCCCTTCATGTCCTGTGGCTGCAGCCTCTCCGAATACCCATGTCAGCCATCACTGTTCTGTAATATGAGCCCCTAAATACTCTCAGAGTAGATTTTATCCTCCAGTTTTCATGTTCTTTCCTTTTAAATAAAGGGCCAAAATCAAAGGTAAATTTGTGTTTCTTATTTTATCATGTCTCTTAGGAATTTTTTTCATTCTCTCTATACCCTTTTACTAGAGTTTATTGACCTTCTGACCTGATGAGATACTTACAAAGATTTTTCAGCTCTACATTGGGATAATGACCTTAAAATCTAAAGATGCTGCTTTGGAATCTCATCTTGTAACCTTCTGTGTTACTAATTATTCAGGGTAAATAGTCTGTATCTTTACAGTGAGCAGTTTAACTCTAGCATAAATCCAGCATCGTTTGTTAATTTTAGAAGTCAAACATCAAAGTTATCCAATTTTTCTTGTCAAAGATTTAAATTATATGACAGCTGAAAATTAATTGCTAAATATATCAGTAACTTCATTTTTCTTAAAAGATAAGTGATTCCTGAAAAAAAATATGGAATAGAGTTTCGGTATGTCTTGCTTTATTTCATGGGGATTTCCAATTAAATGCATGCTTTTGCTATCAATTATCATGGGAAGATAAGTTAAATCCACTCAATTAAACAGTCACTTTTGAAGATTCTGGGCCTGACTTTGACCCATCTTAATGTTAATTTAGCCTCCTTTCAAAGGGAAGTGAATGATTTACCTAAGGATTTCTGTTCATTAGTATTAATTAGTGAATTCATTCGACTATGTCAAGAGGAGATAAGAGATAATTTGAAGGGGAAAAGTAGTACCTTTTGATGGACTATGATAATCATTAATTTATCTCTATTCACTTTATATTGCCATGGAAAGATACAAATGCTTTTGCCTATTGTCCTCTGTAAACTTCTGTTTTTACACCTGCCACTATATCAAGTTCCATATGGACTATAAAGTGCTCAGTTTCATTGCATGGACTTACTGACTTTTGTAGTCATCAGATTTCAAATATTTTCTATCATCTCCCCTTATGTATTCCTTCATTCCAGACTCTTACAGAGGCTCTGTTGCAGGTGCTATACTCTACCCATAAATCAGTCAAAAAGTCAATACATACATATATACCTAGACAAATACATAATGACCACTAAACATGTTCTTGACATGAGAAACTCAGAGTGAAGGCTGGGACAAACATGCAAAGTAATTATAATAAAACTAGGGAATTTTGAAACAGAAATATGATTAAAGTGGGTTATCACAGAAGAGGAGTTAACAAATTTGCTTTAATTGTCCAGGAAAGCCACACTGGATGGCTGATATATTAGCTGGGGCTTAAGCTGTGTGAGCAGTTCTTTAGGCAAAAAAGTGGAGCATGGGTTGATAATGGAGTAAAGAATCCTAAAGGAGGGAACAGTATAGATACTCTGGTTAAAGAAAAATAACCAAAATAAGATAGTCATTACTTTCATATTTAATGTTTGTAGTCAAATTTAATTTAAAACTTCCCATTTTATATCTCCTCTCTTATTTTAGGCTTACAGCACTCATCATGTACTGGATGCCACATAAATATAGCTTCAACAACTTCTTGGCTGTTACATAATTCCAAGTTCTTTAGTTTAAGCTAAGGTAAATAATGACTATATTAAAAACTTAGTATTTTTATAGTTACCATGGATTTAATTTGGGGATTATAGCCTCTCCAAAGAGACCTTATCAGTGATGCTTTCCAAGAGTTAGCAAGAGCATTAAAACAGATAACAACAACAACAACAAAAACAACAAAAACAACAACAACAAACAAACTAGCTCAGTTGTTTCTCATAAAAAACAACCAGTGTACTTAAATATTAGGCAAGAAATTTATTGGATCGGTGTGGAGGATGTATTACTTCAGAAGGGGTGTGCATTAGTAAAGTCTTAAGGAACCTTGGTCAACTCTGACCCCAGTCTTTTTAATACATGAAATCTCTGCGGCATAATGGGCTAAGGTTGCTTCCTCCTCAGATCCATGAGGACTTAGAATAGGTAGGTTCTGGTACTGATTCTGGCACTTTCTAGAAACATGGCTAATAAACTTCTTGGAAGTGCTGTAGTTTCCCCTTCTTGTTGCATGGGATGATGCCATTCTGCGAAAATGAAATAATACATATAGGAAAGAGCTATGTAAACTACAAAGTACTTTATCAACTCCCTAGACATTGCCAGATATTCTGGACTCCTGATTATGCACATTGTGGAAGGCACCATTTGGGAACAGATGAAGGAACCACATCATGCATGGAGTCATTTAGACAATGTCAGGGCATGACCAAGACTTCTATCCAATGTCTCTTCAGGATTCTCTATGCTATACCATGTTGAGTTTTTCTGTGAGTTTGTGTTGGAGAAATGGACTTAGAATATTGCTGTGTTGGCAGTTTTGCCACTAAAAATGACTACTTAGAAAAAGTGTATTTGTGGTCCATCTGCTTTCATTGTGGGAGCTGTAAATGTAGGAGATACATTACTTCCATTAATCTGTGCTTCTGAGTGCATTTCTTTTAAAATTCTTAGAAGTATCTGTCATTTTATACTTAATACTGTACTAATTCACACTAATGACTTGAAAATTCCCAAGAGATAACTAAATTGTGCAAATGAGTAGAAATGAACATTAAAAGGCAACATTATAAAATCAGGAATGTGGAATCCTGAGATGTACTTTATTTATTTTGACAAGGGCAGTTTACTGTCGGTAACTCATAATAAAGTACTGCTGTAGAATAGTAAATGTACTAAAGTTGTTTTATTAAAGTAATAAAGCCTGAATGGGAGTCCTTACTAAAGCCCACCACCATTAAATTCTTACAAAATACTGTAAATATGCCAGGTTATTGTGTTTTTTTATTTTCTGTGTAAAATTCTATTTAAAAATGTGGAGTTTCCAGAATGCATGAGTTTGAAGTCTCTTTCTTCTTGCACTTGTCTTTGGAATGAAGACATTTTTCTAATTACCTGAACAATTCCAAACATTCATTTTCAATTGTTTAGAATACTTCATTAATAAGACAAAGACCAGGGGCGCCTAGGTGGCGCAGTCGGTTAAGCGTCCGACTTCAGCCAGGTCATGATCTCGCGGTCCATGAGTTCGAGCCCCGCGTCAGGCTCTGGGCTGATGGCTCAGAGCCTGGAGCCTGTTTCCGATTCTGTGTCTCCCTCTCTCTCTGCCCCTCTCCAATTCATGCTCTGTCTCTCTCCCAAAAATAAATAAAAACGTTGAAAAAAAAATAAGACAAAGACCATGACCAAGTTCACAGAAAACCTCAATGCTGAGAGTATGTGCTTGATCCTCACTGACTTTTGCAAATACAGAGCAGAGGCACAAGAAACAATGAAGTCAATGGGTGGATTCAAGGAGGTACACCTATACTGTGTGCAAGTGTAGCCACTGAGCTCTTCCTGGTTGATTTTGCCTAATCATGGAGTTTGTGTCCATTCACTCAATTTTACTGTGGTCATATTTTTCAAAGTTAGATATGACACATTTTGTATCTTCTGGGTTCTTTCTGGGCCCATGATATATAGAGCTCTGTAATACGTGCTGTTAATCATAAGAAATTTGATCAGTTTTATGAATCATGGCTAAGGGGAAGCAGAACCATATTTTTAAACTTGGTTTGTAAATGTTTGTCTTCCTGTAAGTTGTGGTGTAAGATGAAACTAGTGATCCATCTTCTCTAGAGAGAAGAGAAGAAGCAGTCATGGTACATGTGAAAAAGACATGGAATTGTCATTGTTGCTTATATTTTTATTAAAGCACCATATGGATGAGTTTGAAAGGCTTAATAAAACCCATTGCCACTTCTGGAAAAGTAACCCAAAGTGCTACTGACTGGCTGTTGTGTCCTTTATTCTGGATAATCAATAGCTCTTTCGTTAATAGTGTGGAACCTGAAGCCATACGTAACTGATTTCTGTACTCTTTTCATACACTTTAGTCTTGCTTAAAGTCATGTTAAGCTGAATTGTGTTCTATCATTTTTTGTTGACTGAAAATCC
Organism: Lynx canadensis; assembly: GCF_007474595.2. Lineage (NCBI taxonomy): Eukaryota > Metazoa > Chordata > Mammalia > Carnivora > Felidae > Lynx > Lynx canadensis. The sequence continues at coordinate 161,114,215 of NC_044303.2, forward strand.
AGTTTGTATAAATAGGATTATTGTTAGTTATTCAAAACTTCTAATAGGCTATAACCCATACAAAACAAATAAAAATAGCAAGTCCATGGTATATTTTCTCCTTTTATTCAATTTTCTTTGTTGGCATGTTATGTAATGAAATGGTATGAATAGTAATATGTAGTTTGTATGTGGTACTTTTTTTAATAACTAATTTTATTCAGTCTCTTTTTATTAAGTGAATGTGCTGATCACCTGCTAGCTGAAGTTCACCAAGTTACAAAGACATTTCTAACATAAAAGTATAACAAGAAAGCATGAAATGCAGTGAAATTATATTGTTATTATATTTTTCCTCCATTTCTTGCTCCTCCTTGGCCTCATTGTGTATTATGAATTCAAAAGTGGAGGCAAATTGGTGGTTTGTGAATTTTCTAGAACCTACAGAAAAAAACTGCAACCTCATTTTTAGAGTATGAAGTAATACAGTGTGGCCAAAGTTAGAAATGCTCAAATCCATGTGAAAACAAAGTTCCAAGGTCAGCTCAGAGTTAAATATATAGGATAAGTGACAGAGTCTGAAGCATTCTTGTAGATAGTGGTTTTTAGGAATCTCACAGGCTCAGAGTTGTCTGATACATCTCAGTGTGAGTCAGAATTTTCCCTCTGCAAATGTCCTATTTAAATTTTCCACCCCTTACTATCATAGTGTATACAATCCAAGAGGTCTGATTTCAAATTTTAGTGTCATAGTTTACTATTTATGTGACTTTGGATACATTAATTAACCTTTTAAGTCTCAGTTTCCATATTACATGGGTGGAGTTAATAATTACTCCTTTTTCTTAAAAATGTGATGAGGATTATATGTTATAATACAGATGATATTTTTAACTTAGATGTGGTCATATTTTAAGTGCTTTTAAAGTCCATACATTGAGGAGGAAATGTATTGTTCATTCATCTAGTCCTTTACCCAAACCATCAACCACCTTGGTAGGTCTGTATTGTAGTCTGGTAGTTTTGTAGGTATGAGAGATATCTGGGCTGTCTCAGTGAATGCCTTAGCGAAGCTGGGTGGTTACTAGAGACAATGTGTAAACAAGCTATTTTAATACAGTGATACAGGTGCTGTATGAAATACATATAAAATGCCAATGTGACCACAGGAAGAAGAAAATATCAGCTGAAGTATAAACAAGCAATACAGAAAACTTAACTAGAAGGATGGTTCTTAGCTTGAGTCTAGAATACTAAGAGGAATAAAACAGGTGGACAAAGAATTGTGGTATCCCAGACATTCCTTACAAAAAAAAAATGTCAAATTCTACTAATCCTAAAACTGCATGGAGCTTGGAGAATGGTGAGAAATTTCTAAATGGCCAGAAGAAATCTGTTGGACAGATATAGCTTTAAAAATGTATAATTTACAATATTTCTATTTTTAGCAAGATTTAAGTAACAGCAAAGAAATCAACTTCTCTCAAACTTTTAACCAGGTCTAATTTTTAGCTGGTATGAAGCTGTTTATTTCTTCTGCTTATGAGGAATTGCAGTAAGATAGACACAAACTGCTACAATTATTTCTTTTTTTATGTAAATAAAAATTACAATACTTGTCACCCTGGGTGGGAGCTGTATTCCAAGAAAATATTTAGTGAATGCACTTTCTCTTTGGCCATGGCAGTAAAAGGCATGTTGGCAGAGGGCATGGTTTCTGTATTTGATCATATACTTCACAAAAGAAACTATTTGCTTTCATTAACTTAGAGTTTCCACAATGGAATTTATATAATCCTTGTTTTTAATGAAAAAAAAAATGTTACCCTGTATTCCACACTGAGGTGATAGGTTCAGCAATAATAGTTGCTGTGTAAAGTGCTAAGTCCTTTCCTATGTTTGTTTCTTTCTAACACCAGGTTATGCCGTCTAGTTAAAATTTTACTAAGGCTGTAATTCAATAAGTCTTGTTTGTTAACAAGACTATGTTAATTGTATCCATTGTTGTATGTGTATGTGAGAGAGAGGACGTATTTTCTCTCACGAATGTACTTTTACATAAGAAAAGATTAAAACCCCTTTTCTTAAAAATATTCAACTAAACATTTTCTTTAAAAAGTAAAAAAAAAAAAGGTAAAATAAATAAAAAGTATACAACCCAAATTCCAGTTCTCTGTGTTGAAAACTTTGAATTGAATCATGTAGTGTGCAATATTGAGGACTATCTAAAATTATAGATGTGTTGTACTGCTGATTCTGAGTAAACCCAGTGCAAATTATTCAACTTTTAATTTTCTAATTCTTTGAAATAAGTTTTGGCTTGCATACATCAAGGTATGTTATATAGAGCAATTATGTATATTCCATTAAGAAAGACATATCAAGGAGTGTCTGGGTCACTCAGTTAAGCATCCAACTCTTGGTGTCCACTCGAGTCATCATCTCATGGTTTGTGAGTTTAAGCCCCACATTGGGCTCTGTGCTGACAGTTTGGAGCCTGCTTGGGATTCTCTCCCTTTCTCTCCCTCTCTCTCTGAAAATAAATAAACAAACTTAAAAAATAATGGGGCACCTGGGTGGCTCAGTCGGTTAAGCGTCCAACTCTTGATTTTGGCTCAGGTCATGAACTCACAGTTTGTGAGTTTGAGTCCTGCATTGGGCTCTGTGATGACAGTGTGGAACCTGCTAGGGATTCTCTGTTTCCCTCTCTCTCTGCCCCTCCCATGCTCATGCTCTCTCTCTCCCTCTCAAAATAAATAAACATAAAAAAAAAAAAAAGGAAGACCTATCCAAACTAAGCTTGTATTAAGTTCCCAGGACCAACATTAGCATCCTGAGGATGTGTTAGAAATGCAGAACACTGGGCACCACCCCCAAAGTACTTAATCAATATCAGCTTTTTAACAAGATCTCCAGGTGAGTCATTGTACATTAAGTTTAAGAAGCACTATTGTAACTGCACCATTATTAAATAACAGTGTGGAGCAGAAAGTTAAAATTCCTGATGAAATGCACAAACCTTTTACCTGTCTATTACTGATACATCAAAGTTTCAAAGAACTTCTAGGATAATCCTTTGGTACATGAAAGAATTTATAAAGTCTATGATGGCAGAATAGTATTTTGAGACAGTAAACTATTTCTATTTTTTCACTGTTTTATTCCTGTAGTTTTTCCTTTCCCATAACTCCCCTTCAAACAGCAAATAGACACTATGTTCACTTGCCTTACCGGAGCGATATGGTGTGGTACAAAGCAGAAATTGTATGAATGATCATGGTTTCCCAAAGGCAAAGCCCTTAGACAAGAGGTTTCAAAATTATGCTCTTCAGATTAAAAGCATACCACAGATGTGTTTTGTTAGTAAAGCACTTGTTTATTTTAGTTTTTAATGCAGAAGTATGTGGTCAAAAGGATTCTTTTCTTCTTGCCTCCATTGCCAAGAAGAGGGTTGGGAGCTCCTTAAAAAGTCAAGGCTAAACTTCCCTATTAAACTAGTGGATGTAACAAAAATGAAGATTAAGTTCTTAAAAAAATCAATACCCAATGCTCATATAGCACTTATTATGTGCAAGGGATTGTTCTAAGTAGGCCTCTTTGAGGGAGTTAGCCACACAAATGTCTGGGGAAAGGTGTTCTAAATGTAGGAAACAGCTACTATGCAGTCTCCAACATGGCAGCATGCCCATTCAGTGCTAGTCAAGTAGGCTTGTGTGGCTACACCAGAGTAATACAAGAAGAAAGCAAAAGAAAACTGGATCAGAGAGGTCACAGGGACCTTCACTGGTTTAGGCCATTGGAGAACCATGTCTAAGAACCATGTCTTACCTGAGTAAGGCAGGACATATTTCAGGGCTAACTCTTTGCTCTTCATAGTGTTTGTTCCGTACTTTATTTTTTTATTTTTGTTTTTCCAATATATGAAGTTTATTTTAAAATTGGTTTCCATACAACACCCAGTGCTCATCTCAAAAGGTGCCCTCCTCAATACCCATCACCCACCCTCTCATCCCTCCCACCCCCCATCAACCCTCAGTTTGTTCTCAGTTTTTAACAGTCTCTTATGCTTTGGCTCTCTGCCTCTCTAACCTCTTTTTTTTTTCCTTCCCCTCCCCCATGGGTTTCTGTTGTTTCTCAGGATCCACATAAGAGTGAAACCATATGATATCTGTCCTGATCTGTATGGCTTATTTCACTTAGCATAACACTCTCCAGTTCCATCCATGTTGCTACAAAGGGCCATATTTCATTCTTTCTCATTGCCACATAGTACTCCATTGTGTATATAAACCACAATTTCTTTATCCATTCATCAGTTGATGGACATTTAGGCTCTTTCCATAATTTGGCTATTGTTGAGAGTGCTGCTATAAACATTGGGGTACAAGTGCCCCTATGCATCAGTACTCCTATATCCCTTGGGTAAATTCCTAGCAGTGCTATTGCTGGGTCATAGGGTAGGTCTATTTTTAATTTTTTGAGGAACCTCCACACTGTTTTCCAGAGTGGCTGCACCAATTTGCATTCCCACTAACAGTGCAAGAAGGTTCCCATTCCTCCACATCCTCTCCAGCATCTATAGTCTCCTGATTTGTTCGTTTTGGCCACTCTGACTGGCATGAGGTGATATCTGAGTGTGGTTTTGATTTCTTTTCCCTGGTGAGGAGCGACGTTGAGCATCTTTTCATGTGCCTGTTGGCCATCCGGATATCTTCTTTAGAGAAGTGTCTATTCATGTTTTCTGCCCATTTCTTCACTGGCTTATTTGTTTTTCGGGTGTGGAGTTTGGTGAGCTCTTTATAGATTTTAGATACTAGCCCTTTGTCTGATATGTCATTTGCAAATATCTTTTCCCATTCCGTTGGTTGCCTTTTAGTTTTGTTGGTTGTTTCCTTTGCTGTGCAGAAGCTTTTTATCTTCATAAGGTCCCAGTAGTTCATTTTTGCTTTTAATTCCCTTGCCTTTGGGGATGTGTCGAGTAAGACATTGCTACGGCTGAGGTCAGAGAGGTCTTTTCCTGCTTTCTTCTCTAGGGTTTTGATGGTTTGCTGTCTCACATTCAGGTCCTTTATCCATTTTGAGTTTATTTTTGTGAATGGTATGAGAAAGTGGTCTAGTTTCAATCTTCTGCATGTTGCTGTCCAGTTCTCCCAGCACCATTTGTTAAAGAGACTGTCTTTTTTCCATTGGATGTTCTTTCCTGCTTTGTCAAAGATGAATTGGCCATAGTTTTGTGGGTCCAATTCTGGAGTCTCTATTCTATTCCATTGGTCTCTGTGTCTGTTTTTGTGCCAATACCATGCTGGCTTGATGATGACAGCTTTGTAGTAGAGGCTAAAGTCTGGGACTGTGATGACTCCCGCTTTGGTCTTCTTCTTCATTATTACTTTGGCTATCTGGGGTCTTTTGTGGTTCCATACAAATTTTAGGATTGCTTGTTCTAGCTTCAAGAAGAATGCTGGTGCACATGTGATTGGGATTGTATTGAATGTGTAGATAGCTTTGGGTAGTATTGACATTTGACAATATTTATTCTTCCAATCCATGAACACGGAATGTTTTTCCATTTCTTTATATCTTCTTCAATTTCCTTCATAAGCTTTCTATAGTTTTCAGCATACAGATCTTTTACATCTTTGGTTAGATTTATCCCTAGGTATTTTATGCTTCTTGGTGCAATTGTGAATGGGATCAGTTTCTTTGTCTTTCTCTTGCTTCATTATTAGTGTATAAGAATGCAACTGATTTGTGTACATTGATTTTGTATCCTGCACCTTTGCTAAATTCATGTATCAGTTCTAGCACACTTCTGGTGGAGTCTATCGGATTTTCCATGTATAATTTCATGTCATCTGCAAAAAGTGAAAGCTTAACTTCATCTTTGCCAATTTTGATGCCTTTGATTTCCTTTTGTTGTCTGATTGCTGATGCTAGCACTTCCAACACTATGTTAAACAACAGCGGTGAGAGTGGACATCCCTGTCGTGTTCCTGATCTCAGGGAAAAAGCTCTCAGTTTTTCCCCATTGAGGATGATGTTAGCTGTGGGCTTTTCATAAATGGCTTTTATGATCTTTAAGTATGTTCCTTCTATCCCGACTTTCTCGAGGGTTTTTATTAAGAAAGGTTGTTGCATTTTGTCAAAGGCCTTTTCTGCATCGATTGACAGGATCATATGGTTCTTCTCTTTTCTTTTATTAATGTGATGTATCACGTTGATTGATTTGCGAATATTGAACCAGCCCTGCGTCCCAGGAATGAATCCCACTTGATCATGGTGAATAATTCTTTTTATATGCTGTTGAATTTGATTTGCTAGTATCTTATTGAGAATTTTTGCATCCATGTTCATCAGATATATTGGCCTGTAGTTCTCTTTTTTTATTGGGTCTCTGTCTGGTTTAGGAATCAAAGTAATACTGCCTCTTTGCCCTTCCTACCCTCTTCCGTGGGCCTCTCATCTGCGCTTGGCTCCGGAGACTCCGTTCTGCTAGTCTTCTGGTGGTTTTCTGGGTTATTTAGGCAGGTGTAGGTGGAATCTAAGTGATCAGCCGGATGCGCGTGAGCCCAGTGTCCTACGCTGCCATCTTCCCAGGATCCCCTGTTCCGTACTTTATTTAATTCTTAGCTCTAAATTTCTCCTCTTCAGAGAGACCTCCCCGATGACCAAATCCAACGTGCTTCACCTCGTATTCTCTAACTACTTATCTTGCTTTGAATTTTTATATGTTTATTACTAACTAAAATTGCTTTATGTATTTACTTTTCATCTGTGAAATCAGATCGATTTCATTTGTTGGAATGAAAAAGCCAACAGAACATGACTTTGGTCTTGCTTATTTCTCTATCTCTCAGGGTAGGACAGTGTCTGGCTTATGATAAGCTAAATAGATTGTTGTGTTTAAAAGGCAAATAATGAATGTATATTTGTATTTTATAAAAGAACATTGAACTGCTGAGAATCATCCTTGGAAAGGTAAGAAAATTGGGCTCACACAAGTTTAGTTTGTGCATGGATGGAATATTGGAGAGTGGGGGATGTTTTAAAGAGAATGATATAATGATTAACCTTATGCATTAGATTAGTCAGGTTCTGCAGAGAAACAGAACAATAGGACATTTTATACATATACACACACATACACATACACATACATTATCTCCTCCTACAGAGATATAGAGAGATAGATAGAGATAGAGAGAGAGAGAGAGAGAGAGAGAGAGAGAGAGAGATGTATGTATGGAGGATTGGCTCATATGATTATGGAGGCTGAATGTGAGCTAAAGAACCAGAAAAATGAATAATGCAGTTGTAGTCTGAGTCAAAATACCTGACAGCCAAGATCACCTGTCAGAAAAAGACCAGTGTTCCAGCTCAGCAGTCAGGCTAAGAGACTAAATTCTCCCTTTGCCACTTTTTTTGTTTTTCAATATTCAGACCCTAAATGGACTAAATGATGCTCACTTATATTGGAGAGGGTCATATGCTTTTGTAATCTATTGATACCAATAGTAATCTCATCTGGAAACACTCTCACAGACATAACCAGAAATAATGGTAATCCAAATATAGGAGCACCTCCTGCCCCAGTCATTGGCATATCATATTCGCCATCACAGCATGGAATTTAAACTAGCCATGAAAACAAGTGAAGGTAAGAACATGGTGACATGGTGAAAACTTATGAAAGTCCATAGATTTGGAGTTTTGAGATCAAAGTATTGACTGAAGAAATACTACTAGATGAGGAAAGCAGGGTGCTTGGTGGCGCTATTTAGGGAATGAGAAGTTAAGAAATCAGAGGCAGCCCAGTTGTCGGTAATGTAGTTTTCGGGCTTGTGTGGCTGAAGTTGCAAAATTTTGGAGATGATGAGTTCAAAGGTCCAAAAGTTTAGGGTGTTATTTGAGTCATTCTGATGCTTAAGCTCCCAAAGAGTAATGATGGAGAGGAGGACAGTGAGTCATGCGTAAGTTCCGTATGAATGGGGAGGGGGCTGGTGCTGTGATCATATCCAAGCTAAAATTTCGCTATGATATATCATCATTCCTCTTATGAAATTCCTTTAAGTCCTCCTATTTCTAAAACAGGTCTATTAAATTAATGAATTAATTTTGTGTTGTGAAGATCTTCTTGATACAGCCTTTCCTTCTTCACCATTATCTCCTACAGTTTCACCCAACTCACCTTACGTGGAGGTGATAGTGATCTCCTGTTATGTGCTATTGCACATAGTATTTTCTCTGCATTGAGTGCACTTATTGTTTATTATTTTTCTGCCCTGTAAACCCTAATTATTAAGAGATTAGTGATTTCCTCTTCTGTGAAGACTTCTTTGTTGTTGCTAGAGGTAATTTCTCCATTATGTGGCCTACTTTTGTGGCTTATTGATTTTTCACTTATTTTATTTATCATGCATATTGTCATAATTTGTCTTTCTCCCAGGTAAGACAGTAATGTTGAGGATGTTTCATTCTAGTGTTGATACATCACATGCCCTCAATAAAGATTTCTTTGCTGAATCAGCTAATAATGATTAAATTAACAGGCTTATTAGGCGATTTATGAGTTATTGCTAAAGAAGAATTTTTTTATTTCAGTATGGCCTAAAGGCAGTAGAAATCCTACTGTAAGTTTGCTATTGAGAAAAGTTTTGTTCCTTATTGCTGTCTAGAATGATGAATGCTTTTTAAATTTTTTTAGTGTTTATTTTTTGAGAGAGAGAGATGGAGTACAAGCAGGGGAGGAGCAGAGAGAGGGAGACACAGAATCTGAAGCAGGCTCCAGGCTCTGAGCTGAGCTGTTAGCACAGAGCCCGATGCAGGGCCTTGAACTCACAGAAGGTGAGATCATGACCTGAGCCAAAGTGTGACGCTTAACCGACTGAGCCACTCAGGTGCCCCTAGAACGATAAACATTTTGACATTTCCTTGTAATATGTTGTAATGATGTGTAAATATAGGCCGTGACCACAAAATTTATCTTCCTGTTTTTCCTCACTTCTTCTAACCAGAATTATTGCTCAAACTCTAGTATTTCTTGGAACATAATAGTTTCATAGAATGGAAATAAATCAGATCAAGGATAAGGGGTAATAGTAATAAACTCTTTGCAACTGTTTAGCAGGTTAGCAAAAAAGTTGCTTGATAAGCTAGGTATGCCAGTAAAAAGCATTATCATGAAGGTATTCCTTTAAAAATTTATTAAATATTAACACATACAGATTTTAGGGTAGAAATTAATATGATTATTGAAAAGATTATTATGTTTTACAAAGGAGCTGCTTAAAGTGATTAGTTTATATTTCATTAGTATCTCTTTTTTGATACTGGATAGAATAAGCAGATGGAAAATATGCTTCTAGAATGTCTTTGGAATTATGGCTATGGGTTTCTTAAATATGTTAGAAAGACTGCTGGCAGATGTGCATGAAAACAAAGAAATCTTTGTGTAACAACAACAACAACAACAACAACAACAACAACAACAACAACAACAAAAAGTCCGTAGATTTTAAACTATGTTAAGGTACTCAGGCAAGTAAGGCATGTTTTGAATAGGATAACTGGTAGCATTGTCAATAAAATCACCTTGCTCAGCATACTTAAGCCATATTTTTGGTGGAGAAAATCCCATTGTTTTGTCAAGATATGAGAAAGTAATGGCATTTGCTCTTTCTTATATGTCTGTTTTACTGAACTAGTTTTCAACCTGTCAGGCATCTAAGAAGAAACAAGGATTTTTTCTATGTCTAGCTAACTGAAAACAAAACAAGTTTGCTTTTTTTTCTAGTTATAAATATTAGATTTGTCTTTTATTCTTTATTTATTTAAAAGTTTTTTTTTTTTAATTATTCTAGAGACAGAGAGCAAGTAGAGGAGGGGAGCAGAAGCAGAGAGAGAGAGAGAGAGAGAGAGAGAGAGAGAGAGAGAGAGAGGGGAAGAAAACAAATCTCAAGCATGCTAACTTGGAGCCCGACATGGGCTCAATCCCACAACCCTGGGATCATGACCTGAACCAAAATCAAGAGGAGGATGCTCAATCGTGAGTCACCCAGGTGCCCCCAGATTTTCCTTTTCTTCTTAAGAGAAGTGTTGCTCAGATTTCTTGGGAAAATTTGGTTTTGAGTTGGGGCTACTGAAAGGTGACACTTGGTGCAAAAAAGTAGGATACCATTTTCTTCGGATTTATCTCTGCAGTTCAATGACTGAAGAAACACAGGCATTTGCAATTGGCTAAAAAGAATTCTCTTTAAAATTTTTTTAATTCTGGGAATGATCAACAACAATGAAAAAGTTTCACTCACCATATAGCTCATTTCTTATTCATCAAGATTGAGCATTTGGGTGTTCAATTCACTTTGTAAGAGTGAATAAAAATTAAGAAACTAAAGAAAGTACACTTAAAATTTTTTTTTAAATGTTTATTTATTTTTGAGAGTGAGTGAGACAGAGCATCAGGGGAGGAGCAGAGAGAGACACACACACAGAATCTGAAGCAGGCTCCAGGTTCTGAGCTGTCAGCACAGAGCCTGATATGGGACTTGAACCCACAACCGTGAGATCATGATCTGAGATGAAATCAAAAGTAGGACACTTAACCAACTGAGCCACCTAGGCACCCCAAGAAAGTACAATTTAAGAAGAATAGGGAAATAGAACTTTAAGGCCATCAGTACTTTTTCCCTCAAATTTAATGTCCTGAATAGATGATAAAAACATTAATCTTTTGTTTCTTATAGTCCAGGTATATCATTTTATGCTAAATTTTATCTTTTCATACTACCTTATCATTTTACTCTATCTCATAAAATTAATAATAATTAACAAAAATAAATTGAAATTATAATAACTTAAGCTTTTGATGCTTAAAAACAGGGGAGATCAGAGTGATCAGGGAAAGCCTATTAAAATTAGCAGGGGCTGTTCTAGAAGGAGACTGGGCCCACTACGGTGAAATTCAGTATAAATAAGCCTTTGTTGGGGAACCTAGAAATTTTATTTCACTTCACCTAAATCTGCTAGAATGCCCAGAGTAAGACTTTTTATGCCTTTTTATATGCCTGATAGGGTCTGCATGTGATAGATGCTATCTTGAGTCATCATTGTCACATGACTCATCTTTTGAAATAAAATGGATGCACTTCATCTCATTAAAAAACATGTTATTTGAATGCATATTGTGGAGTTTCTTATGCTTTTAAAAGTGATACTATAATGTTGCTAGAATCCTAGCATTAACATTTTTAAATGACAGTGCTACAGGTGGTAGCGGTATTTTGACTTACTTGGAAATCGGCTTTTGAGGAGGGAGTTTACTTTTACCTAATGAAGTTATAGGTATAAAATTGAGCACAAGTGGGATAAATGTTGGTTCAGTTTTCTCTTTTTAAAACACTCCTTGGATTCTGGAGCACTGTGTTGACATTGTTTCTATTTGCCTTACCAGCATCTCTTCCATTGGGAGCCCTTCTTTCTTTGGTACTCCAGTGTGGTTGGTCTTTTTCTTTTCTTTTCTTTTCTTTTCTTTTCTTTTCTTTTCTTTTCTTTTCTTTTCTTTTCTTTTCTTTTCTTTTCTTTCTTTCTTTCTTTCTTTCTTTCTTTCCTTCCTTCCTTCCTTCCTTCCTTCCTTCCTTCCTTCCTTCTTTCTTTTTACTTATTTTTTAGAGAGACAGAGAAGGTGTGAACAGGGGAGAAGCAGAGAGAGAGGGAGAGAGAGAATCCCAAGCGGTTTCTGTGCTGTCACCACAGAGCCCAATGCAGGGCTCAAACTCATGAAACCATGAGATCATGACCTGAGCTGAAACCAAGAGTTGGATGCTTAACCGACTGAGCCACCCAGAAGCCCCTACTCCAGTGTGGTTTTTCAGTCTATTACCTACTGCTCTCTCACCCTCCTCAAAGGATGAGGGCTGGCTTGTAGTTCCAGTTGGCCATTCACAGGCAGCAATCTAAAGGGACAGTCTATAAATATCTGCCACCGTATTTGCTCTGGTTCCTGGTTTCTGTGGCCTTGTGTTTCACCTCTTCTGTGATTCCATGAGTTAGTCTGTTCTCAAACAAACAACCCATCAGTCCCTCTAGTTTTTAAATGTTCTTACCATTGGAAAATTTTGAAGGTCTGGATACCCAAAGGAGGTGGCTGCTGATAGAGAGGAAGGCCAGGCCTTAGAAAAGGGTGAGTAGTTGTCTATGATGCAGAGGCTCACATATAACTTTGCTGAAGGCTCTTCTAAGTCATTTTGGGACTAACTGACTAGCTGTCTGGGTTGCTAGTGCCCAGTTTATAGAGCCATTATGACATCTTGCCTCACATGTTTATGGGAAGGATATTAAAACAGGTGGCCTGTCATGGGGAGATTTTTTTACCCAAATATCTAAATTTAGCTATCAACAGTTATTTGTATGTGTTGAATAAGGAAATCTCCAAGGTATAAACTTTATAGTTTTCCAGATACAATCTAAAACTCTTGTCAGCTTTGTCCTCAATATATGATAAGTGAGGATTTAGAAATCAAATATCTAGCAGAAAAAAAGCAGATTTCATGTGTCCCAACTCTGTCTATTGCTTCTTGTATAAAAATCAGTTAAATATGACCTCTTTCTGTGGCTTTTATCCTGAGCTTTTGGCTGCAAAGGCAAGAATTGTTTATAGGCCAGTTAGTGTAATCTCAATATTGATTCCTACCTCTTAAGGCTTCTTCAAAGCTTTTGTCAAAACACTCACACAAGAATCAGAGTGGGCAGAAATTGATTTTGGAGAGCAAATCTTTCTTTTGAGTACACATTACAAAAAAAGAAAAAAAAACTGTGACCTAACCATTCTCCTTTTTCACATTTTCTAGTGCAGTTTATTTTAGCTTTTAGATGCCTTCCTGTTTTGGTAAATAATAAGGTAAACATCTTTTTATATGTCAACCTGGTGGATGTTGGGAAGAAGTTAGAGGGAGAAGGTAGCTACATATAAGCTGCTGTTGAGGATAATACACTCAAGCTTGACTGGTCTAGACATGACTTGCCTCCTATCAGCTGGAGTGCTGACACAGGAAACTGCAATAAAGCAGCTATAGAACAGAAGTCTTAAATTTGGCATTCTTTGGTCGAGATAAATAAACTCCTATGAGACGTACTGGTTTTTCTCTCCACTAACATTTGTTGGCCCAAGAGAATTATAAATCCATCCATTGTATTTTTTGCCAAACCTCCTTCAAAAGAAGTGAAGCTAAAGACTCTGGACTCAGTAAGGCAAGTAGGCAAGGCATGCGAGCTGTGAGACTGGCAGGTGAGTTTTAAGACAGGGAGCCTAGAATAATCCAGAAGCCCATGTTGGAGGTTCAATTCAGATTGAAAGCACAGTGGATAGAGACAACGAAGTATCTGTCTGAATGTTATGAGCCCTGCAGTATATCTCAGGATAAGAGGATGGATAATGGAGGCATAATCAACATAAAACTAGTTAAGAATGGGATATAGGAGGCAGAGACTCGCCAGATGCCTTGATGTATTGGAGCATATGTATGGTGGTTTTAGCAGGGACCTGTGCATTTACCTTTGGTTGAAGATGGAGCTGATAAGGACCTGTTTTTACATCTCCCATAAGTCTAGGTCTTCATCATTTTAACCATTAGAGTAATATATTCAGGAGCATTCTTGAATTAGCAGTTAGATTGCCATTACCATTGATTCCTCCAGGCAAAAACCCTACATAGTAGACCAGGTGGTGGGTTTGATCCTGAACTCTGATGAGCTCTGAAGCTTCCTTATAACATAATCCAGGTTCCATTGCAGAAAATTAGTGCAGGTCTCTCAGATACAGGAAGAAAATAAGTTCTTAGTGATTTGAACATAGTAGAGAGGAATGAATAAAATATGAATGTGTGGGTGGGTTTACATTAATAGTGGCAATTAGAAACATAAATTTACCAGACTGATGACTTGTGCCATTTTTGAGGGCTTTATGCACTTAACCCCTAGCTTCTAGCATGAGTGAGGGATACATAAGTACTGGAACTATATACTGCTTGTTATTTATATATATTCTGCCTGGATTTGACATGTTCATGGATCTCCACTTCCTCTAGCAGTGACCCTTGAAGTCATCTATGTGTGGTCTGTGTCTGATGTTTAGAACTTCAGCCATAACATTGAGTAAGATGGGTAGGACAAGGAGTTAGTGAGGATGGGATTCATAGTTTCTTCTAAAAAAACACTGTGAGTGTAGATAAGCAACATTAATTGTGTCATAATATTGTATGTAAAAAAGCCATATCATCAGTCAAACATAGAAACTATGCCCACCTATAAAGAATTCCTGCTTGAGAAGTAATATTCTGCAAGGAGTACTGTTTATCTCATTTTCATCTTTTTTGGGAAACCGAAACATGATGGTAATATTTTGTTATGAATACCAGATCCGGGGGTGCCTGGGTAGCTCAGTTGGTTAAGCATCCGACTTCAGCTTAGGTCATGATCTCGCAGTTCATGGGTTTGAGCCCCAAGTCGGGCTGTGGGCTGACAGCTCAAAGCCTGGAACCTGCTTCAGATTCTATGTCTCCCTCTCTCTCTGCCTTTCCCCCTCTCACGCTCTGTCTCTGTCAAAAATAAATATTAAAAAAAATTTAAAGAGTGCCAGATCTGTCATGGGTAGACATTTTTTATGGAAACACATAGATATATTGGATATAGCAATCAAATTTCTTTTAGACTCACAGACCTTATATGTCAGAAAAAAGAATTTAAATATAATAATATATATAAAAATTAATATCAATAAAAATAAATAATATAAATATATAATAATATAAATAATATAAATAAATATAAATACTGGGGCGCCTGGGTGGTGCAGTCGGTTAAGCGTCCGACTTCAGCCAGGTCACAATCTCGCGGTCCGTGAGTTCAAGCCCCGCGTCAGGCTCTGGGCTGATGGCTCAGAGCCTGGAGCCTGTTTCCGATTCTGTGTCTCCCTCTCTCTCTGCCCCTCCCCCGTTCATGCTCTGTCTCTCTCTGTCCCAAAAATAAATAAACGTTGAAAAAAAATTAAAAAAAAATAAATACTAATATCTTTCTTAGTATAATTATAAATATATTTGGTTATCAATTCTAGATGTTATATTATGAATATATGTGTACTTTATTTCTTCTTTAACAAAAAAATGGTGAGGGAATTTAGCCCTTACAATGAAGGTTTTAATTCCTCTTTCCTTGGGCTTTAATGACTTCCTGTGTGACTCATGGTTTCACCCCACCTAATGTGATAGGGAAGGTCATTTGGAATAGAAGATGCATACTTACTGTGTGTCTTAGTATGGAAGGTATCAGGAACCTGAGTAAAAAGAAAAAAAAACAGCCACAATCCCTGCCCTCACAGAGTTTGAAATTTAATTTGGAAACAAAAGATATTATTCAAATCATCTTTTAAACAAATGGGAATTACTACAGTAAATAACATGGAAAAGAGTCATGGGAGTCACAAAGAGGATGACTTGGCTTTAGGTAAGGAATTTCGGGGGAGGCTTCCCTGAGGTGATGGTCCATTGCACTCTAGTGTGAACAAAGATTCTTAGGAAGATGTGAATATTCCAGGCTGTGGGGATGAATTGTCTGTGTGGCAGTGAACAAAGACGAAGCAGTTGAAGTGGGATCAGCAAGGCAGAGCATGATGTGAAGTGAGAGTGAGGTTGTTGATAGGTAAGAACAAAACCATGCTGGACCTTGGGACCATGACAAAGAACCTTGCCTTTATTCTAAGAATATTGAGTATCCATCCAAAAATTCAAAAGCAGAGAGGTGGAATAATCAGATGTTTCTTTTGAAAAGATGGCTCTAGCCTCAAGGTGGTGAATTGAAGGGAAGTGGAGGCCAAACTTGTCTTTTTCTGGAAGAAGAAATATCATAGCTTTTGGATTTGCAACTGGTAAAAGTTTGCCTTCAGCACATTGTTTATTTGAAGATGTCTCTCCTTTAGTAGTACTCTCTGCAAAATGTGTAATCCTAGGCACTCATTAAAGGAAAATGTTCTGTGTTTTTGTGATGCTGTGGCTTCTAACCTGAGCATTCTTACCTATATCTGTGTTCTCTGTTGTCATAAGCTCTGTGCTCCCTATCATGGCCCAAACAAAATACAACAGACTTTTTTTTTTTCTTCTACTTGAGCTCTTATAAAATAAACCATAACATAAGGGTTTTGAGGGGACATGTCTTGGAAACTTATTCCTGACATTTGGGACAAATCTCCTACCCAGTTGTTTAAACTAGATCCTGCCAATTCCCTCTCTAGAATCATGTGTTTTGAAAATTAATTCGTGAACCAATTTCATTAAAACCTGGAACTGTTTTTTTTTTTTTTTTTTTTTTTTTCATATGGGAGCCTGCTTTTCAAACTGAAGTAACAGTTTGCATACCAGGTTGGACTATAAGTTTTAAGGGAACAGAAAAGAAAGGAAAAAAAAAATGTTTTCAAAAGCCATTAGAAAGCTATTATGTGTTTGACAGCTGGTATTGTCTCACCTTAACCTCACAATTAGATGAGGAAGTATTATTAACATCCCGAATACTGTAGCTAAGAAAATGGATTTATTATTTTATAAATTTACATATGTAATTCTTGTTATAGACTAATGCCTTCCAGCTTCTCTATAAAATCTAGGGGGTGCATCTTTCTTTCTTTAGCTGTAACAATGAGGTTAGATAGTAACCTTTTATCCCTTGTAGAACAAGGCTGGTGAGTCTCCTTACTCCCAGACATTAGTGATAGCATAACTAGGGAAAGGGCCTGAGGCAGGATAGGTGTAGACTGAGAGGTAGGGAAACATTTTTCAGGAGATGAGATCCATCACTCACCCTACGACTACCACCTCTGCCATCACCACCATCACTGTCTCTCAAAATAGCACTATAACTGCCCTCATTATTGCAACTTACCACTTACTTTTGCTGGTATTCTTAACATAGTTATCAGTATAGCTATCATCAAAACACCACCACTGTTGCTACTGCCTTATTTTTATCTAAGCTATCCTGCCAGTGGAGCCACCACCGTGTCTGCTATTTATCATCACCCTCATCACCTTGATGACACTTCATGTAGCTAAGTCAGCTCTTCATTTCTTTTTATACATGTGACTGGATTTATCCACAAGGGATTCTGATCACAGTTTTAAATTCTCTGCAGCTTACTCCCAGCCTCTTAGAGAAGAATACCAAGTCTATGAAAAGCTATAGACAGGTTTCTAGAAAAAAAGCACTTGACCGCAGGAAGGATAAAGAGGTACATGTTAAAAGAGATAATATGAACTGAAGAAGAACAGGCTACTTCAGAAGAGATTAAAGATCAAGTAAGTTAATACTATCAAAAGAGACAGGTTGTAACTAGAGGGATTGAAGAAGAAATTAATGAGAGAACTTGGAGTTAATTGGGAGAGGAGAAAAGATACAGACTATAACTCTAGATTAAAAGCCCTTTATTACCACTGTAGATAAATCATTAATCACCAGATACTTGGGGGGAAAATGGAAGAATTTGCCATTTTATATTTATCTGACTACTAGGAATCCATAAGATAATCTAGATAATGCTCATTCAAAAGAAAATGTAAAAAGAAAAATAAACAGGGATAGAACTTTAAAAAAAAAAACATTGGTGGTAAGAGGCAATCTCAAATGATATTCTCTATTTATTTTGAATAATAACAATATTGGTCAAAACCTGTAAGTTTTGCTTATTGTTTCTCCCTCCTTTGGTTGTAGGAAAGATAAAAAATTATAAAGTAAGTCCTTTGGATAGATTATTTCTATTTGAAATGAAGCCTCAACAGCTCACCCTTGATTGGGAAACAAAGCAGAACCCTAGGGCATCCACATAAAAATAAGGTGGGTACTTGTTAGGCAGAGTGCACTCTGGCACGCTCCTTAAAATAAAGGAAAATACAAATTTCACACCAAATTCACAGTCCTTGCCGCTTAAACTCAAACCCCTAAGCTCAACAGGAAATCTGTCTAAACCTACAAAATGAACCTTGTGACTATAGCTTTGAGAGAGATTTTTATATAGGTTCCAGATAAATTAGAAAACCAAGTGGTTCTGTCTATAACAAAAGTAGTCAAATTAAGGTCAGGATAGAGTTTACTCTTCCAAAAAATATGTACAGTAAAAAGAAAATGCTTAGTAACCTTGAAAGTGACCTCAACAGAAAAGTAAACAACCAAACAAAAGCAATTATGGAAACAATAAAATCTAGTTTATATTTAGTTATAATCGGTAATAGTCCAAACTATACATGCAAATGCATTAAATTCTCACTGAAAATAACAAGGTTCACAAGCATGGAAAAAGCATCTGTCTATTATATGCAAGTGATACAGCAAAAACAACTTAACAGAGGAAATTTGAAAAGGATAGAGAAAACTGTGTAAGGGATATTAAAAAGAGAAGAGGAGTAGATATTTTAAATTGGAGAATTTAATTTTTTTTTTCAACGTTTATTTATTTTTGGGACAGAGAGAGACAGAGCATGAACGGGGGAGGGGCAGAGAGAGAGGGAGACACAGAATCGGAAACAGGCTCCAGGCTCGGAGCCATCAGCCCAGAGCCTGACGCGGGGCTTGAACTCACGGACCGCGAGATCGTGACCTGGCTGAAGTCGGACGCTTAACCGACTGCGCCACCCAGGCGCCCCTAAATTGGAGAATTTAAAAAGCATGAATAGAAAACAGAATACAGGATTAAAGTTGAAATTTTCAGAAAAAGGATTTAACTTATGAGCATTTACCAGTTGTTAACATAGAAAGGAGATATGTAAGTCCAGATACAAAGAGATGTATGGGAAAAATGAGAGCTATGAATCAGCCCGATTCTCATTCACTTGCAGGCAACTGTTAAGATAAGGTCTGATGAATCCTGAATTGTCAAAGAAACAGACCTCTGTTCCCATTATCCAATACTGAGTTCAAGAAAGTATTTGGATCAGGCCAAGTTGGCCTGGGGAGGCTGGGTGTGAAATATGAGATATTGTTTTAGTTTTTGTTTCTTTGGCAATTTTAAAAGCATTTTGTGTAGAGGTTACTGTTTGCCAGCATCATAGAATGCATTATACGTCTGCCTCTGAGATTAATGAGATGAACTGGCCCAGGTGAGAAGTCTGCAACACATTTATCCAGCTAAGGCTTCATGTAGAAATGCTTCATTAATGCTGGAGGGAGAGAGCTGTGCTCTCAGTAGTATCACATGACATATACTCACATGTCATCTTGCTAGGGAGGTATAGTCACCTGGAATTTCTTAGATCTGTGGCTTGATTTCTTTCCTCAGTTTTGGAAAATTCTCTGCTCTCGTCTCTTTAAATATTCCATTGGCTCGTTCTGTCTTTTTTTCTCATTCTGGGATGCCAGTACTGTGAATCTTGGAAATTCAGTCTGGATTTTTTTTTTCTGAACTATTTTCAAAATTAATAATTCAAGATTAATAATTTTCAAGATTAATAATTAACTCTTTAGCTGTATCTGATCTGCTCTTAAGCACACATGTACTAGGTTCTTAATTACATTTTCATTTCCACTTGATTTTTAGAATTTAAAAATATAGTTTTTGTCATCTGTCTAAATTCTGCATCTTATTTGTGTTCCTGAATATATTAATTTTAGCATTTATTTATTTTTTATTTAGACAACAAGCATTTGTTAACTATATACTGTCTATCAAATCCATAACAAGTGTTGGTGTTAACAAAAATGAATGAGGCTTGGTCTTTAATTGTTTTTATTTTATTTCTTTTACTTAAATCCAAGTTAGTTAATATATAGTGTAATAATGGTTTCGAGAGTAGAATTTAGTGATTCATCACTTACATATGACACCCAGTGCTCATCCCAAAGAGTGCCTTCCTTAATGCCCATCACCCATTTAGCCCACCCCCCCCACCCAACACCCCACCAGCAACCCTCAGCTTGCTCTCTGTATTTAAGTCTCTTATGGTTTGTCTCCCTAGTTATAGCAAGTTTAAAGCCTCTGTGTGATAACTCTAATGTACAGCTTACCTGTGAATCTGTTTGATCTTTTTTGTGTTGCTGCTTGAGTAATTCTTGTCCTTTTTCATAACTGCTCATTTCTTTTACTGAATAATAGACATTATAGATGGAAAAATTGTAAGAATTAATTTGAGACTCAGGATGATGTTATTCATTGGAAATAATTTACATTTGCTTTAGTCAGGTAGTGAGGCTAGGGATAGACGAATTTTAATTCAATCAGGGATTGAACCCATGGCAGCATTCAGTCCTTGTAACAGCCACATTGTTTCTTTTTCTTTTTCTTTTTTTTTTAATGTTTATTTATTTATTTTGAGAGAAAGAGTGCAAGAGTAAGCAGGGCAGGGGTAGGGAGAGAGGGAGAGAGAGAATCCAAGGAAGCCCCACACTGTCAGTGATAAAGCTCCACACAGGGCTCAATCTCATGAACCATGAGATCATGACCGGGAACCAAGATCAAGAGTGATGTTCAACCACTCAACTTACTGAGCCACCCAGGCACCCCACAGCTGTACTGCATCTGATTCATTGTTATTCTTAGAGTTTGGCCTTTCAGGATCTCTTGTATTTCAAAGAAACAAACAAATAAACAAACACCTGCTCTGGTCCCCTCTTCCCTGATAACCTTCAGACTATTTTAGGTCTCCCAGCTCTATGAGATTTTCAAAAGTTCTTCTCAGTTCTTCAGCTTCTCAGTCATCTTCAGAATAGTAAACTCTGCTAAATTTATTCGAGCGCCACCAGTCTCTGGTGTTTCCAGACATTTTTACCTGTAATATAGGATACATTTTTCACTTCTCTGTAGAATTTAAAATTCTCTCACTTTCTTCAAATTTTGAACTTTCATCTAAAAGATTTAGGTGTGTGTATTAAAAAAAAAAAAAAAGTCCTGGTTGGTTCTTGAAGGGCTCATTCCATGAGGAAGTTTGTGATTTTTTTTTTTTTTAGAAATGACAAATTTTATTTTATTTTTGATTATTTAATTCTATTCTTTCTGGAATTTCCAATGTGTAGATTTTAGATTTTTTTGGAACCTATCCTTGTTTTCAGAAAAGGCATAATGGTGAAGTAGTAAAGAGAGTAACTTAATCAAGTTTCACTGCTTCATTCTAAAATTTAGTTAACTCTTTATACAACCTAAAAGATTACCCCAGATTTCATGGGGGATAAATGTTTGTGTCACAGTAATCCCCTGGAGTGAGGTTATAGTATCCCTGCTCAGTGTGAGTCAGCTGGTATAATAGGCTGGAGAGAGATCAGAATAAAGTCATGGAGATATTTGTGAATCCAGAAATTGACCCTACCATTGGAGATCAATCCATGCAACCCTTGACCTGATATAATCTAATCCTAGTAGGTCATTCAGATAAGATAGAGAGAGTGAAAGAGACTACAGAAAATTTTATTCATGCCTTAGGGGAAGGCCAAGAAAAAAATCTTTTTAAATTCTATGGCTTTAAATTCTATGGTTGTTCTTTATTAAAATGGTAAAAATAAAATATAAATAAATTTTAGTTAACTGGGTGAGCTTAGTTAAATCTGGAAAACTATGTGTGCCTAAGCTTCATTTTGAGAAAAGATAATTAATTACACATTTTCAAATTACTCTGAGAAAAAAAAAAAAGTAGGTAAAACATGTAATTATTAGGTCTCATTTGTTCAACACTTGGTGTTAGTACTTTAACTTCCAGAACATTAATTTCCTCTTCACTTGTGCCATTTTATTTGATTTTTTTCCCTTTAGCAATCAATCTTAAAATATCCGATATCCCTCACTTAGTTATATAATTATTCCTTTTTGCAGATAGCCTTGCTGAGAATACAGATTTGAATTTTAAAATTCTTTTATCATTTGCATTATGTTTCGTTTTAATCCATCATAGTCCCTTTTATGTTGTTAGATCTTTACTCCAAATATTTGATAATTCTTACTCATGTTTTTAAGTAAGAGTTAGACTGAGGAGTGTGGGTGGCTACGGTGTTCTTAGCGATTTGCCAGTTAGTTTCCACAATAGCATCTCTTGTGAACAGAAGAGCTGATTGTGGGCTTTGGTTCAATGGAAAGTATATGTCAAGGTAGTTTTGCTCTCTCGATGCAGTGATAGATAGCTTAAGCTGGGGATCCCCCAATGCCAAATGGGATTTGGGGAGGTAGGGGAATTACACTTATGTTTAAAGACTGCCTTGAACTAAAAATCTCTGAACTTTAAAAATATAATGAAAGCACTGGTAATGGATTCTAAAAAGAATACTCTTCCCACCTATATCATATTTTTAGGCTTTTAATTTTGTATGTAGAGCTATCTATGTATCTATGAATTAAGATTCATCTATGGGGCGCCTGGGTGGCTCAGGCAATTAAGCATCTGACTCTTGTTTTCACTTCAGGTAATGATCTCACAGTGAGTTGGAGCCCCGCATTGGGCTCTGTGCTGATGGCATGGAGCCTGCTTGGGATTCTCTCTCCCTCTCTCTGCCCCTCCCCTGTTTCTCTCTCTCTCTCTCTCTCTCTCTCTCTCTCTCTCTCTCTCTCAGAATAAACTTACAAAAAAAAATTCATCTACATTATTCTCAGGTATATGTTTTTTTTTTTTTAGCCTTTGTGGGAACTTTGATAAGGTTATTTTAGACATCTCTTTTTCTTTTCCAGTTAAAAAGAAAACATTTTGTTGTAGTTCTCATTCAGATCTTGTGTCACGATCACTATATTTCTTGAGTGCATTTTTTTAACCTTTCACTGTCAAAATTAATTTATTCTACAACCCAATCTTTCTAACAGTTTCTGTCAATTTATATATCTATAAAGGAGGATATGTCAGAATCCATTTAGCACATTTCAACTTCGTTTTGAGAAGCTTTGAGAAAAGGAAGAATATGTATGGTCTGGAATACAAATATAAAATCTACTTTTGAAATTTGGATACATTTTAATGAAGTTTTACCAGAAGATACAAAAAGACAAAGGAAGATAAAATTACATTTTTAATATTCCTTGAGATTTTCCTAGGCGCATAGAGCCTTCATACATTTCCTTAAAATATTTCTTAAAAAAAATCACAACTTCTACGGAGTGCTGACTGAAATATTCAGCATACGGAACAAAGGTGATTGTATCACCAACCTCAGTTTATTTCTATTTGTGATAACAGAACTATCAACTTCCTAAGAAAAGGATTTGTGAAAATATTCAAAGTTGAATATACAAAATTTCATGTTGTAGTAAAAAGATCATGTACTTAGTAGAATAACAATGACAATGATAGTAAACTTTTCTTACAAATTATGTGCTGTTAAGCTATTGATTCTTGGATATATAAAAATGTTTTGTCATATTAATGTATTTGTAATAAATGTATATGAATGAATATTTATAGAAACCTGATTCCAGTGTTCATAAAATTTGACCTACTTAAAAAGGCTACTTGTACACATTATTACATCCAATTTTATTCCCTAATATTCTTATCCTTTACCATTTTCTTCTTTTGAAAATGAGTGAACCAAACAAGAACAAATGTGTGTGGAAAACCTGCTTTTGATTGAGGTAAATTCTACTGTAATTTTGGCTGAAATGGATATACATTATTTATTTTCCAGTGGAGATGTTTGTTCACATATGTATGTCCAGGAAGCAAAAAAAAAATTTTTAAAATAAACCATCATGAAAGAGGGAAAGAAAAAAGAGAACCAGTCTTCAGAAAAATCATCATTTCAACAAATGTTCTGATTTTGCTTTGTTGATGAATATATTAATGCAGATCATCTAAAAACTTTTCCAGTTGTATTAGAATCTCAAATGTTTATAAATAGTTAAGATAAAGTTTAATATTTTGTTCTAACTGTTAAAAAAATCTGTCTCAATTCAAATGGGGAAAAAGTCAGCTTCTCAAATATGAGGTAGAATTAAAGAAATTAAAAGTCACTAAACTTCAGTCCTTGATAAGCATACAAACAAATAACAACTGTATATTTGTTCTATCTCTGACAACTCAATATTTGTTTCATACATTAACATACTCATTTAGTGTTTGGTGGTAAATCCCATAAGCAGAAAGTGTTTATCTTCTATCCAAAATAATAATAAATACAGTTTGCAAGATTTTAAGTACCTAAGACAACAATAGACCCAGAATTGTGGGAGTAAATTCTCATGAACAAAACTGTCTTTTCAGTATTTGGCAACTTTTAGCAATATTCCTTTTAATGTTTTAATTGACGTGAACCACTCATTAAATTATACTATCTTTATTTTTATTTTTTTTTATTTTTTTTTTATTTTTTATATATATATATGAAATTTATTGACAAATTGGTTTCCATACAACACCCAGGGCTCATCCCAATTTATTTTTAATATTGATATGTATACACATATGTGTGTGTGTATATATATATATATGTGTGTAAAATACATGTATATATATATATATATGCACAAATTTCTAGTTGCAGTTACTTCTGGATAACATGTATGGATAATTTGAATAACCTTTATATACTTTCTCTCTAAACTTCAGGTCTTCCACAATTGAAATTCAGATAAGAATCAAGTAAATGTTATAAAATAATGAATTTTGAATTTAGGGGTTTAAATAGTACTCAAAGAATTTTTTAAGTCAAAAGAAAAAAGGACACATTGGTAAATACATAGTAAACATCATAAAAAAAAAGTTTTATGTGATCTGTCACTCAGCAACTATTCAACATAGCTCAAACAGGGCTCAAGATGCTACAATGCAGTATGAAGAGTTCATAGAAATCAATAAAGAAAAGATGATGAGCCTCCAGGATGCGAGGGATTTGCTTTGCTTTTCTAACCACTCTCTGCCCAATGCCTGACAAAAAATTGTTGTTCCACAAGGTAACCCAAGTAACTCTTTGTTTGAAGATCAAAATACTCAGCATTGTGATAAGAATCTGCTTATGTAGTTTTGAAGAAACATAAGTTGGTACAACCTTAATGGAGGCCATTTTGCTTTCCTAAAAAAATCTTTAAAGGTCTTCATCCACTTTGAACCATAGCTCCTGTTCTGATAGTGTATCTTTAAGAGTAATTAAAAAGAAAGTAAATTCTTTATACAGAAAGATTTTTATTCTAGTGCTCTTAAGGAAAGCATGGAAGAAGTCTAATTATCCACTAATATAATATCAATTTAATGTAATATGTGGTGGGGGGCAATGGGTGAAAAAGGCGAAGGGCTTAAGAGTCCACTTAACACAATGAGCCCTGAGAAATGTATGGAATTGTTGAATCCCTATATTGTACACGTGAAACTACTATAACACTGTGAGGTAACTACATTGGAATTAAAATGTAAGTAAAAAACTTAAAACATTCACAAAAAGCTTTAATATTGTGGTAGAAAGAGTATGTTTTAGTATTTAATTAGTAGCTAGTGTATATTGAAAGCTCATTATATTTAAAACACTATTCCAAACATTTATGTAACTTTCTAATTCTCATATTAACAAAACACAGCAAGTACTGTTATCATTCCTGTTTTATAGTGGATAACACCAAGAGAGAAAGATGTTAGGTAAACTGCTTGAGCTCACATCATTAGAACATGAGAGTTGGAATTTGAACTTTGATCCCAGAAACTTTGATCGCAGATCCTGTACTCTTGTATTATTCTGTTTCTTATTGAAAAAAAGGTATAAAATATGCATGTAATATCACAAATATTTTATACATAAATAGACACATACATAAATGAAAAAATTAAGATGAACATTTTTGTGTGGTAAAATTATGGGTGACTCTTCCCTTGTTTCTACTTTCCAGTATTGGATACACTTTTCTATAATAGATTTGTACCAGTTTTATAATGAGATAAAAGTATATATTTTTAGGTAAAATATCAAGCCTTGTCATGACTTATCATGATAAGGCCTTATCAAGCCTTATCACTGAATTAAAAGTTTGATTCTCTTAATTGAGAATGAGTTACACAAATCAGGTCTCTGGGATGCAGAATAGGGCTTGGGATGAGTTAGCTCTCAAAAAATAGTTGCAAACTGACTAAAAGAATGAATCAAATGGCTAAGTCATTCAAATCGGGTTAAAGTTGTTTCCTCTTTGTGTAAAATTTGAAGTTTATAGATTTCTTAGAGTTCACATACATGTACATATATAGGGATGACATGAATATTCATGGAATATTTTTAAACTTCCATCTCTCCAATAATACTTTCAATATGTTTTATAGAATATCAGCAATGCAGGATGATAATTTAAAACAGGACCTATTGGCAAACAGAGTTTAGAAATGCTATGTATTACCTCTCCTTCTTACAGATTTAAAATGCTCATTATTATGTTCGTATTTTAAAGAAAAATCTTAAAGAAAAACAAAGTTTTATTCTTTGACCAAATTTTTCTTAAGGAAACTATGGAAACTTTTCAATACTTTTTTGATCAGCGCTGCCGTAAATAATTTTTATTCCCTTCAAGATGCTTCCCATGATATAATATCTTTTATACTTTTGGAGCATAGATTGATTATACAGGAATGACTTTCCAGATATGAGTGTCTAGGAATTCAGGAGTCTACTCTGACTGTAGTTACATATTTGAATTTTAGTTGTATATATTATTTATCAACAGTATATAACTTATGTCTCTGGATAATAAACCTCTCATTAAACAGCATTTGAGCCACGAAATAAAGGACCTTAAGAATTTAGTCCTGTCTGGAAAGATACAGCTTTCTAAATAGTCATTCAAAATAAACTCACTGATTTTTCACATATATATGGCAGTGCTTACATTAGGTCATCTTTTTTTGACTGCAGATTTTCTAGAAATATCCATTCAGTGATTTTGTTTGTGCTTCAATAGTATTGTTATAAAAACATATATATATTCATTAATAACAACAACAACAAAAACACCAAATAGCTCAGAAAGTGTATCTCTATGTATATAAATCAATATAGATACTGGTCTGCTATTTTACATAAATGGATTTTTATTCTATGTATTATTTTAAAACCTATCTGCTTATCAATTTCCACTCATTTTCCCCTCTCCTTTGGCCCTCTGATCTATTCACAGTGCCTTTCTAATGGTACCTTGTATGTCAATATTATGGGAATTCCTTTATCTGGGATATTTCCCCCTTAATTTTTCTTGAAGTTAACATAAGTGACACCTTTAGATATCAGCTAAATTGTCAGTTTTTTTTTTTTCAGAGAAACCGTTCTATCCTCCCTTTCTAGATAAATTTCTAATACCTTCTAGTCTTAAAAGACTGGGTACCTCTCCTTCATAGCAGCTGTAACAGATAAAATACTATTTGTTTTTCTCAGATAAATTGTCTTTCCTCAGAAGATTAAGCTTTCCATAAGGGCATGGTTCAAAACCTTTTTCTCCCCATTGGTGGTAATATTTGTTAGTACTCACCCCTGTTCCCATGCTTTTGTGTTAACTATTGCAAAGAATTGGAAACCTGAAAATTACATTTTAAGCCTCTTTTGCAGTTGGATTTTACATAGGTTCTGCCAATAGTTGTCTCTGGACAGAGGTAAGACACCTGGTGAGAGGGATAGCCATTCTGCCTCTGGCTCCAGCATCAGAATCACCTATAAGTGGCTTTGTGACCCAGGCAGCAGCATCAGCAGTTTCAGTAATGGGAGCATAGAAGCTACTGCTTAGTACATACATCTAGAAGCATCAAAGTGAACTTGGGGATTTGGTCTGGGTAGTGGGAAGTTCTGATTTCTGGGCAACACCATCATATTCCTTGAGTTCTTTCAGCCCTTCTATCACCTTTATAATAAATTGTTACTTTGGACCCCTCACTGCTTTACATAGATTGGTTTCTGATTTCCTAACTGGATCCTGACCAAAAAACCTAGTTCATGTCATGTATTTTCAGTGAATGCATGCACCTGCTTTTTCACTCAATAATATGCCATAGACATATTTTATGTAAATAAATGCAGATATACATCAACATTGATTTATACATCTATTTAAATTACTCCTTCTAGCTAAGCTATAAAATAGAAATAAGATTTATTAAAATCATCTCTATCTGAGTTGAGGCTACATTTAATTTTTAACATTCTATTATTGTGTCAGGCCTCAGCCTCAAATAATGGGGAACTGTAATTAGGACTTTGGAATTACATGAATTTTTAGAGAATGCATGTGGTTATATTTAAATTCAATTTTCACTAATAATTTAGACATAGGAAAATTAGTTAAGTTATTCATATTGATGAAAAAGTATCTTTCAAAGAGTATTTTAACATATTCTATTTTAGATGAATAGATTATTAGAAAATAAACTGATCATGAATACTAGCTGTATTTGGTATTCTATTTGAATTAAATTCTCTTGATTTATGATAATAGGGTAAAACAATTCCTCCAGAGTTCTAAGTAGTCCTAAAGGCACACCTAAAGCCTCAAGAAAGTAGGAGAAAAGTTTCAGGCTTGAAGAACAATCATGTAAGTGAGTAGATTCTAGTTCACCCTAACTTGAAATAACTGAAAGCAGAATAATATAGCCTTTTAAAGGAGAAAAAATATATTAAAAATATTACTATCCCTTTAAATTGGAAAATGGTTCTGATTTAATGAAACAATGAAACAGTCTCTTTGTATTAAAAAGTCATTCATTGTATTATAAACCTGTCACAACATGTATAGAACAGAAAACAAGAATGACAGGCATTTGAACCAAAGAACTGATTTAATTTTTGTTTCTTTCCTATATTGAGATAATATTGACATGCAACATTGTATTAATTTCAAGTATACAATGTAATGATTCAACACTTGTTTATACTGTGAAATGATCACCACAAGTTGTCTAGTGACCGTGGTCACCATAAAAAATTTAAGAAAAGATTTTTTTTTCTTGTGATGAGAACTGTGAAGCTCAACTCTCCCGGCAACCTTCAAATCTGCTCTATAATACCACTGAGTACAGTCCTTTTGTGCTGTACAACATCCCCATGACCTTCATGTTTCACAACGGAAGTCTGTACTTCCAACCCCCCTCACCAGTTTTGGCCAGACCCCAACTTCACTTCTCCCAGCAACTACCACTCTTTTCTCTGTATCTTTAAGTTTTGTTTTGTTGTTCATGTGTTTTGTTGTTTTAGATTCCATATATCATTGCAATCATATGGCATTTTTCTTTCCCTATTTGACTTAGCATAATATTCTCAACATAGCCCATCCATTTTGTAAATGGCAAGCTTCCACTCTTTATTATGGCTGATAATTTTCCACTGTGGACATATATATACACCATGACTTCTTTATCCATTCACCCATTCACACTCTGCTTTCCATATCTTGACTATTGCAAATACTGTTGAACATAGGGGTGCAAATAGTTTTCTGGATTGGTCTTTTTGTTTTCTTTGGATAGATCACCAGAGGTTGGATTGTTGGATCATACAGTAATTACATTCTTTAATTTTTGGAGGAACCTCCATACTATTTTCCATAGTGGCGACCCCGATTTATATTCCCCCCAACAGTACATGAGGGTTTCCTAGTCTCTATTTTTACCAACACTTATTATTTGTCTTTTTGATAATAGTCATTCAAACAGGTGTGAGGTCATAGCTCATAGTGGCTTTGATTTGCATTTCCCAAATGATTAATGACGTTGAGCATCTTTTCATGTACTTGTGGGTTATCTGTATGTATGTCTTTGGAAAAATGCATTTTCATGTCTTCTGCCCATTTTTTAATTGGATTGTCTTTTTGCTTGGAACTCATCTTTGAGAGAATGTTAGAGGTCTTTTTCCTTGAAAATGGTAAAGTAGGGATATTTATTTGAAGCAAAATAAATGAGTATTGTGTTTCTTCTGTTAAGAGACATAACATTTTGTCTCTTCTGAAGAATTTTTCAATTAAACAATGAATTTGAAAGAGGTAAAGTTTAACAATCTATAAAGAAAAGTTATAAAAGAAGCCCATCTAATGTGATTTGTTCTTTTTCTGTAAAAATACATAATTTTCACTGATAAGAATTCCTTTTTTTTTAATTCCAGTTAGTTAACATACAGTGTGATATTGGTTTCAGGTGTATAATACAGTGATTCAACACTTGATACATCTCCTGGTCTCATTACAGTAAGTGCACTCTTTAATCTCTATCACCTATTTTACCCATTTCCCCACCCACCTCCTTTCTGGTAACCATCAGTTCTCTATGGTTAAGAATTTCTTTCATGGGGTGCCTGGGTGGTTCAGTCAGTTGAGGGTCTGACTCTTGATTTTGGCTCAGGTCATGATTCCAAGGTTGTGAGATCGAGGCCCATGTTAGGCTCTGTGCTGAGCATGGAATCTGCGTAGTATTCATTCTTCCTCTCTCTCTCTCTCGCTCTCACTCTCGCTCTATCTCTTTCTACCCCTTTCTCCCATTCATGAGCTCTCTCTCTCTAAAATAAAAAATAAACATTCTATTCCTTGATTTGCCTCCTTTTTTTAGTTTCCCTTTGCTCATTTGTTTCTTAAATTTCACATATGAGTGAAATCATTTGCTCTTTGTTTTCTCTAACTGACATGAAAAGATAAGAGTTTCTTTTAGGTCTACAGATAGTTCATTTTAATATATAGTTAAATAACCATATAATTTATTGATGAAGAATGATAAGTATCTTTGATATTTATATATACATTTATTTGCTCTTATATGTATATTATATGTGGTATATGTTCTCTCAATTGAAGGAACATCTTAGGATATTTCTCTTTCTTTTAATGTTTTAATGAGATGAAATTCACATAACATAAAATAAATGATTTAGACTGTGCAAATATACTGCTATTGAGTATATTCACAGTCTTGTGCAGGCATCACCTTTATCTAGCTCCAAAACATTTATGATGTTTCTTTGAGGCCATTTGACCATGTTGCTGAAAACCCCACTGTAGAGTCTTCTACTGGTTCCATAATGGTACTTACACCCTGATGCAGTCTCCTTGAACATTAATTATGGGCTTGCCATTGTGACTTGTTTTGGCCAAAGGACTATCAAAAGCATGATTGAACCAGAGGCTTGGTAAGTGCTTGGACATTGGGTTTACCCTCTTGAAGCACTGCCTTCATATTAAGAAGACTAGCCTATTCTTCTGGAAAAGTTACACAGAAGTGAGCAGAAGCACCTCAGTCAAAAGTCCAACCTGAGTTTATAAGCATGGGAAACCATGTTTGATCTACCAGCCCGGAACCAAATGTCCATCACATAGAATTGCAGGCCAAGAAATGGTTGTTTTAGGTCAACAAATATGGGGCAGTTAGTCACGTAGCAGCAAGTAATTAACAATTGTTAAAAAATTTTTCTGCAGCAGCACTGTCTGCCCATCTAAGTGCTACATCTAATCACCACAGACTTCTAATTTCAGAAGAAGTTTATGATTTCCTTGTTGAAATATTGCCAAGGGCAATATAGGCAGAGAAAGTAGAAAACAAAGGAAGGCTGGAACCATATAACTCTCTAAACCTTAATTCAAAGAGCCCCTTCTGTCTAATTACTTGGGAAATACTATATAGATCCAATTTCCTGTTAACATTCTTTAAGCAGGGGACACAGAAGTCTGCAATGTCTCTGGGCATGATAATCATGATTAACTTCTGCTTTACTAAGCCCCTTCACCTATATCATCATTTGGGGACTAGTGAAAGTGATTCTTTCTGATTGTCAAATTATTCATACATATCCCCCATGTTTCCTGTTTTTCTATATGTCAATGAGGAAAATGGCGAGTCATTAGGCATGTATATTAAGATACATACTGACCCTCCCATCTGCTCTAACATGGTAAATACTGATGGTGTTCTTCCCACATTGATAAGTAGAATTGAACAACAATAATTTAACCTGCAGTTCTTTCACAATATCATTTGTCATTTGTCATTTTCATAGCCAAGGTAACTGCAGTTTTCAAGGAAGTCCATTTGTCCTTTGTTGTCATTAACTCATTGGGCTTGTTTGAATTTCATTCTAATAAGGACATTCAGTTCTTATGCTGGATAAGTATTGGACTCATGCTTAGAATAACATTATTTGAGGCATGATTGTATCAAATACTGAGCTAGACAATGAGAGATATAAAATGTATAACAGATTATCCCTCACTGATACAAAATTACAATTCAGTTAATAGAACACTTTATACATTCCCATTACGACTGACATATGTGGAAGGAGTTGGTATTTTAAGCCTGTAAGAATAAAAGAATAATATTTTTAAATCACCTGTATTTTAGACTATTACTTATTTTTTATATGTATAAAAATGATAGTATCACAAAAGAGGCAGGGGCCTGAGAGAGTCATCAGAATGAACAAGAAAGCAAAAACAGGGATATAACCCAGATCACGATGGAAATCTTACTTTATATCTTACTATGTATTTAAATTCATAGGCAAATGCTTTTAAGTTTAACAGCCTTCAAAAATTTGATTTTTAGTGCCTGTGTAGCATTTTATTGTGTGGATACAACATAAAGTGTTTAACTATTCATCTACTGTTAAATCCACCCCTGCATTTTATCACATAGCTAATGTTGTAGTATATTGAAATATTTTCAGTTATTTTAATGGGAACAATTTTTTTTAAAAAAGTGAAATAATTCCAGGCCATAATACATGCTGGTTTTTGTTTTTTTTTTTTTTTTTTTTTTTCAATTGTGGCCATCTTTTCTTTTTTTAATGTTTATTTATTTTTTAGAGAGACAGAGACAGAATGCGAACGGGTTAGGGGCAGAGAGAGAGGGAGACACGGAATCTGAAGCAGGCTCCAGGCTCTAAGCTGTCAGCACAGAGCCCAACACGGGGCTGGAACTCACAAGCCATGAGATGGTGACCTGAGCTGAAGTCAGATGTTTAACTGACTGAACAACCCAGGAGCCCCTTTATAAGATTTTTTTTTAATGTTTATTTATTTTTTAGAGAGACAGAGACAGAATGCGAATGGGTTAGGGGCAGAGAGAGAGGGAGACACAGAGTCTGAAGCAGGCTCCAGGCTCTGATCTGTCAGCACAGAGCCCGACACAGGGCTCGAACTCACAAGCTGTGAGATCATGACCTGAGCCAAAGTCGGAGGCTCAACCGACTGAGCCACCCAGGCACCCCCATGCTGTTTCTAATTTCTTAAATCCTCTCCCTTCTCCATACACCACCCTCTTTACTGAGTTAACTCTTACTGACTGAACTCTTGCCTATTGTCTAACATCTGTGCAACCAAGAGTATTGGTATACCACTGGGAGTCACATATAGTATGTCTAAATATTTATAAGGTATAAAACATGTTTTGTTTACCTATACAAACATACCTTCATAAATAAAAACTTTTATAAAGTATTATTTTTATATTACTGAATGATGGAAAAATATCAATCTAATTAATATTGCCCATGTCTGGTATTCTTTGATATGTTGAAGATAGTTGGATGAAACATATCATTTACAAATTACTGAATTATCAAAATTTATTTCCTTCATTTCAAAGTCACTAGTCATGAATATTTTTCACACAATTTGTATTCCAAACTGAGTAACTTCTCTGGAATCTTTATAGTTCATAGTAGTGTTATGTGAATTAAAATTTGAAGATAATCATCTTTGCCAAGGTAGTAACAAATGGAATTATAAATAAATTTTTAAAGCAATACCTAAACTGGAAAAAAACCATACATTTTTATATATCATGTTGAAATATATAATGGGTTACCATATAATAAATTATCATTAGAAAATAGCCTGACATATTTTAACATCATATAAATCATTATTTTTATAATAGTATCTGTAATCTTTTACAGCAAATATGTAGAGCCATACAAGGTTTCTTCTTTCCAGTATGTTCATGCTGGAATGTTTATAAAAACAAAAACTTAAAAATAAAGCATGTTTCGGGGTGCCTGGGTGGCTCAGTTGGTTGAATGTCCAGCTTTGGCTCAGGTCATGATCTCACAGTTTGTGAGTTCGAGCCCCACATCTGGCTCTGTGCTGACAGCTCAGAGCCTGGAGCCTGCTTCGGATTCTGTCTCCTTCTCTCTCTGCCCCTCTCCACTTGTGCTCTGTCTCTCTGTCTCTCAAAAATAAATAAATGTAAAAAAAAATTAAAAAAAATAAAGCATGTTTCCCAATTTGCTCATCCTTCTGTTTAGTCATATTTATATATTGGTCCACAGAGACTAGAAAATAGACTTTGTATCAAGTAATTCATAATATTTGTATGTAAACATTTTCTTCAAGGAAACATTTCTGTATTGTATTTTATTAGACTACCACCTTTATGCAAATTTCACATGCAATTTCCTTTAATAGAAAAAAATATAAAAATTAAAAAAAAATTAATGTTTATTTTTTTAGAGACAGCAGGGTGTGGGAGTGGCCAGAGAGAGAGACACACACACAGAATCCAAAGCAGATTCTGAGCTGTGAGCACAGAAGCTGACGTGGGGCTCAAAGTCACGAACGGTGAGATCATGACCTGAGCTGAAGTTGGCCGCTTAACCGACTGAGCCACCCAGGTGCCCCCAAAATATAAAAATTTTTAAAAAGTATTCAAAAAGGTGAAACAACCAAACTTAATTTGTTTAGTCATTTTTTTAGAGAGCATGAGCAGGAGAGGGGAGGAGCAGAGAAAAAGAGAATCTTTTTTTTTTTTTCTCTCAAGTTAGTTAACATAGTGTAGTCTTGTCTTCAGGAGTAGAGCACAGTGATTCATCTCTTACATATGATACCCAGTGCTTATCCCCAAGAATGCCTTTCTTAATGCCCATCACCCATTTAACCCACCACCCCTGCCACATCAACCCTAGGTTTGTTCTCTGTATGTAAGAGTCTCTTATGGTTTGCTTCCCTCTCTGTTTTTATCTTATTTTTCCTTTCCTTCCCTTATGTTCATTTGTTAAGTTTCTCGAATTCCATGCATGAGTGAAAGTAGAGAGAGAATCTTAAGCAGGCTGTATGCTCAGCATGGAACTCATTCCCACAACCTTGAGATTATGACCTGAGCTGAAATCAAGAGTTGAATGTTTAACCATTGAAGCCATGCAGTCACCCCTAATTTCTTTAAAGGACTTGCTAGTATTATTAATAGCAGGCAAAAGTTCTTATCAAATATATGTAGATGTACTCAAAACTTAATTTTAATTGGTGTGAGGCCCCTCTTTGCCCTTTATCTGAAAACGTTTTGTTGTTTCCCTGAACTCTTCTGATACATTGTATCTTGTCTGAGTGAAATCCAGTTGCTCTAACAGCATGTTGTGTTCCCATCCCGAGTTTGAGAGAGGTTGTTGGTCAAATATTTGACATGGTTTTCATCTATTTATGCTATCTTGGACAAATCCATAAAGTATCATATACAATACGTAATTATTCCAAGTAATGTTATTGATCTTGGTACATTAGAGACCATTTTCCCCAATAACATATACCACCAGTGGCGAAGAAAATCTTAAGGATTTTTCAACCAAAATTCCAGCTCCTACACTCTTTGTTTATCATCTATGTTAGCAACGTTATCATGGACTTGTCTTCATTATTTCAAATCAGGGTCTACAACTGAGAGTATTAGTTTTCACTTAAATCCAAACTGCTCTTTCTACAACATGTCTGAAACTGACACAGTTTTCAGTTTTATGGGTTTTTCCTCTAATTTTCCAACAAATAAGTAAATATTGTTCAGCATGATTTGTCTTTTATTCATTTTTTTTCCATAAACATATGAAGGGTATTTCCTTTTCTTTTTCTCTCTCCTTTTTTTATTCTACTAATCTCATTTTGAAGCTACCGTCTTGTCAGTTGTTTCAGTATTTTAAACATTTATTCCCATGTGCACTCTACCATCACATTTCAAAATTATTTCTCCTATACGTAGAAAAAGTGGTCATTGGCTTCTGTAATATGCAAATGGTGTCATAGTCATGCAAATATTGGACATACAATGATAACCCCAAGAGTCAGACGCTTAACTGACTGAGCTACCCAGGTGTCTCAGAGAGCAAAAGCATTTAAAGTTTTTATTTATTTACTTTGAGAGAGAGAAAGAGAGAACACATGTGGGTGCAAGTGGCGGGGCGTGGGGGAGAAATACCAAACAGCAGGCTCCACACTGCAATATCATGGGGCTTGAACCCACAAACTGTGAGATAATGACCTGAGCCGAAGTCAGACGCTTAAGTGACTGAGCCACCCAGGCACTCCCACAAGCATTTAAAAGCTCTTGCTGTATAGCTAGATTCCACTCAAGAAAGTTTGAGCATGTTAATTTTACCCAAATAAAGAAAAAATTTAAAAATAAAGTTTCATACAATTTACATGTAATAAGCATGCATGATTGGGTTTGTTTCACTTTATTTCTTACTCCTTTATTATATTTTTACTTTTCGTCAGTTTGATAAAGTATTTTTAAAGTTTATTTATTTTGAGAGAGAGAGAAACAGAGAGAAACAGCAGGGGAGGGACAGAGAGAGAGGGGACAGAGGATCTGAAGTGGGCTCTATGCTGAAAGCAGTGAACCCAATGCAAGCTTGAACTCATGAGTGGTTTAATCATGACATGAACCAAAGTCGGACATTTAACCGGTGAAGCCACCCAGGTGCTCTGATTAAGTATTTAAAAATTTTTTTTAACGTTTATTTATTTTTGAGACAGAGACAGAGCATGAACGGGGGAGGGTCAGAGAGAGGGAGACACAGAATCCGAAACAGGCTCCAGGCTCCGAGCTGTCAGCACAGAGCCCGACGTGGGGCTCGAACTCACGGACTGCGGGATCATGACCTGAGCCAAAGTCGGCTGCTCAACCGACTGAGCCACACAGACGCCCCTGATTAAGTATTTTTAAATTGTAGTTCTTATTTATACCATTTGACTTATGAAGTTGAATATTTTTCATTTGGTCACAAATGTGTTTTACTTATTGTTTACATTATCTATATTCTCTTGATTTTACTCTGCTACTTTTCTTTGAAGTAAGTAAATAGGAAGGTGGGTAGGTGGATAGATAGATAGATAGATAGATAGATAGATAGATAGACAGAGTTAGGCTTATAAAGTTTTCTTTATGTACTAAAGATAATAAGTAACCATTTCCTGTCAAAGACTGAAAAATCTTTTCTAGGGTATGGTTCACTTTTCTAATTCTGCTTTTGAACTTTTAATGATGATAAATTTTAAAATAGAAAATAGTTCAATATTTTCCTTCATGGTTTCAAATAGAGTTTTACACATAGACTTAATTCAACTGAATAATAAAAAAAAACCAATCTGCTATATTTGTTCCAGGCCTTTTTCAGTGTCTTGACTAGGTTTAAATTTTAAAACCATGTTGAATTTATTTTTTAGTATACCGTGAGAAAATGATTTAGTATTTCCTCTCCTCTCTAAAGGTGGTACAATTTTCTGAGTACTAATTATTGACTAGTTCTTCTTAAGAACCCCGTATTTTGGAAGGAAACTGTACTTATAAGCATACCTTGTAAGGAAAGAAGCAAACACAATGTTTCAAATTGCGTATTTTCTGGGATTGTTATAACATTTTTATAGATGAGAATTCATTTTTATCTTATCCTAGAACATTTCTTTTTTAAAATTTAAGCATATAGAGTGCCTGGGTGGCTCAGTTGGTTAAGCATCTGACTGTGGATTTCGGCTCAGGTCAGATGTCATGATTGTGAGTTTGAGCCCCATGTCCGGCTCTGCGTTGACAGTGCAGAACCGGCTTGGAATTGTCTGCCTCCCTCTGTCTCTGCTCCTCCTCTGTTCTCTCTCTCTGTCTCTGTCTCTGTCTCTCTCTCTCTGCCTCTCTCTCAAAATAAATAAATAAACATTAAAAAAATAAAAATAAAATAAAATTGGAGCATAGGTTACAAATGCACACATTTTAATTGTACAGTGAATGTTCCCGAATACATACGAGTGCAACCCAACATCCAAGTCAATGTAGGATATTTTTATGTCTGTAGAGGAGCCCTCTACCTTCTCCAGTCAATACAACCCCCTTAAAGGAAATAACTTGCCCCAACACAGTCACCAGATTTGAGTTTTCCCTGTTTTTGAACTCGATGGAACCATGTAATATACTATTTTGTGTCAGGGTTTTTCAGCTCAACTTCATGTCTTTGACAGACATAGTTGTTTCTTTTTTCCATTGTTACACAGTACTTCAGTGTATGGATATATCACAATCTATTTAATTTTTTTTATTCTTCATGGAATTTTGGGTTGTTTTGAGTTTTAGGCTATTATAAATAAATCTGATTGAACATTCATAGGCATGTCCTTTAGTTGACATATGCACTTACTTCATTTGAATATATACCCACACTCTGCAGTAGAATTGCTGGTGACAGGATACTAATATGTTCAACTTTAGTAAAAACTGCCAAATAGTTTCCCATTGTGTTTGTGCCAACTTACACCCACACCAGCAATGTGTGAGAATAACTGCTTTTTCTTCCCTTTGGATCTACCTCTTTTAAAGTTAAAAAAAAAAAAAGAAAAAGACTTTTTTTAAAAGCTTTTAGTTGGAGTCATCCACTGAATTTGTTTTCTTTTTAACAGAGTTTCAGGGGAGCAAAGGCTATGCTTCTTAGGAAAAAAAATAGCGAATTGCTGACAGCATCAGCTTTGAAATCATAAAAATCCAATTTCTTTTTTTTAAAGCTTGTTTATTTATTTTGAGAGACATGGAAAGTAGGGGAAGAGCAGCATGAGTGGGAGAGGGGCAGAGAGAGAGAGACAGAGAGAGAGAGAGAGAGAGAGAGAGAGAGAGAGAGAGAGAAAGAATCCCAAGCAGGCTCTGCACTGTCAGCATGCAGCCCGATACAGGGCTCTAACTCACTAAACCCATGAGATCATGACCTGAGCTGAAACCAAGAGTCAGATGCTTAACCAACTGAGCCACCCAGGTGGCCCTAAAAACCCAGTTTCTTTTCTTTTTTTTAAATATATTTTTTAATGTTTTATTTTTTATTATTTTTTTAAGCTTAATTTATTGTCAAGTTAGCTAACATACAGCATATACAGGGCACTCTTGGCTTCAGGAGTAGATTCCCGTGATTCATTGCCTACATACAACACCCAGTGCTCATCTCAACAAGTTTCCTCCTCAAAGCCCATCACCCATTTTCCCCTCCCCCCCTCATCAACCCTCAGTTTGTTCTCTGTATTTAAGAGTCTCTTACGGTTTGCCTCCCTTTCTGTTTGAAACTATTTTTTCCCCTTCCGTTCCCCCATGGTCTTCTGTTAAGTTTCTCAAATTCCACATATGAGTGAAAATGTAAGATATCTGGCTTTCTCTGACTTATTTCACTTAGCAGAATACCCTCCAGTTCCATCCATGTTGCTGCAAATAGAAAGATTTCATTCTTTCTCACTGCTGAGTAGTATTCTATTATATATATAAACCACATCTTCTTCATCCATTCATCAGTTGATGGACATTTGGACTCTATCCATAATTGGACTATTGTTGATAGCACTGCTATAAACATTGAAGTACATGTGTCCCTATGAATCAACACTCCTTTATCCTTTGGATAAATTCCTAGTAGTGCTGTTGCTGGGCCATAGGGTAATTCTATTTTTAATTTTTTGAGGAACCTCCGTACTGTTTTCCAGAATGGCTGCACCAGTTTTCATTCCCACCAGCAGTGTAAAAGTGTTCCCATTTCTTCACATCCTTGCCAACATCTGTTGTTGCCTGAGTTGTTAATTTTAGCACTCTGACTGGTGTGAGGTGGTATCTCAATGTGGTTTTGATTTGTGTTTCTCTGATGATGAGAGATGTTGAGCATCTTTTTATGTGTCTGTGGCCAGATGTGACCATCTGGATGTCTTCTTTGGAAAAGTGTTTATTCATGTCTTCTGCCCATTTATTGACTGGATTATTTATTTTTCAGGTGTGTTGTGTTTGGTAATGTTGAGTTTGGTAAGTTCTTTATAGATTTTGAATACTAACCCTTTATCTGATATGTCATTAACAAATATCTTTTCCCATTCCCTCGATTGCCTTTTAGTTTTGTTGATTGTTTCCTTTGCTGTGCAGAAGATTTTTATCTTGATGAGGTCCTGATAGTTCATTTTTGCTTTTATTTCCCTTGCCTCAGAGATGTGTTGAGTAAGAAGTTGGTGCAGCAACGAGGTCAAAGAGGTTGTTGCCAGCTTTCTCCTCTAGGGCTTTGGTGGTTTCCTGTCTCACATTTAGGTCTTTCATCCATTTTGAGTTTATTTTTTGTGTATGATGTAAGAAAGTGTTGCAGTTTTATTCTTCTGCATGCTGCTGTCCAGTTCTCCCAGCACCATTTATTAAAGAGACTCTTTTTTCCATTGGATGCTCTTTCCTGCTTTGTCAAAGATTAGTTGGCCATACATCTGTGGATCCAATTCTGGGTTCTTTATTCTATTCCATTGGTCTGTGTGTCTGTTTTTGTACTAATACCATATTGTCTTGATGATAAAGCTTTGTAGTAGAGGCTAAAGTCTGGGATTGAGATTCCTTCCGCTTTCGTTTTCTTTTTCAACATTACTTTGGCTATTCGAGGTCTTTTGTGGTTCCAAAAAAAAAAAACAAAACATAAAATGGATTGTTTGTTCTAGCTCAGAGAAGAATGTCAGTGCAATTTTGATTTGGATTGCAGTTGAATCCATAGATTGCTTTGGTAGTATTGACATTTTAACAACATTTGTTCTTCCAATCTACAAGCATGGAATGTTTTTCCATTTCTTTGCGTCTTCTTCAATTTCTTTCATAAGTTTTCTATATTTTTCAGCATACAGATCTTTTACCTCTTTGGTTAGGTTTATTTCTAGGTGTTTTATGGTTCTTGGTGCAGTTGTAATTGGGATCAATTCCTTGATATCTCTTTCTGTTGCCTCATTATTGGTGTATAGAAATGCAACCGATCTCTGTACATTGAATTTGTACCCTGCAACTTTGTTGAATTCATGTATCAGTTCTAGCAGTTTTGTGGTGGAGTCTTTTGGGTTTTCCACGTAGAGTATCATGTCATCTGCAAAAAGTGAAAATTTGACTTCTTCTTTGCCAATTTGGATGCGTTTTATTTCGTTTCGTTTTCTGACAAAATGTTTTCTTTGTTTTCTGACACCCAGTTTCTCATTGAGCTCCTTCACTTATTTAGTGTGTGATCTTGAGTAAGATAACTAAATTATGTACGTGTTGGTTTCCTCATCTGCAGTTAGTGAATGCTCCACAAAATACTCATTGGATAATGTTTTTTAGCTCTGGTGAAAAGAAATCAGGTACCATCCTAGCTAGATTAACGGAGTACTCAAAAGATGGTGCTAATAACAATAATAATAAAATAAAATTCTTATTATTGTCTACCCTTTTTATATCTACATCTGGAATATACACATGTAGTATGATCTCCAGAACCATTGGAATTTAAAATCCATTTTAATTGGCTCTACATTATTGAAGCTTTTCACATGGGCATTGACATACTTTTGGTTTGTCTTGACTCATGAAGAGTTGATTACATTTAAAGTAGCAACACAAGTACAGATTTCGAGTATTTAAAAAGAACTGTGACCAACCAAAAGTTTAAATTTTGTCTTTTATATCAAATTCTATAACACAACATATCAAGGGAACTTCTGCACATGGAGAGGGTGTGAATGGAGATAGATGTCAGAGGCAGAAGCAAAAGACAAAACCAGAATAGGTGAGGAGAAAATAAAATATTGTCTAGGGATCAGGTAAGGAAACTATACAAATCCAAAAAGGACACAGAAGCCGGGTAGCACTCCAAATCAGGGTGCAGTCAGGAGTCAGGAAATAGCATCTATGTAGAAGTCATTGGTCATGCCATCAATTCAAAGGCCAAGCAAGACGTTCAGAGTCAAGGATTATACAAAATCTGCTTATGGGCAACAGAAAGGATGAGACAGAAGCCTCTTATTTGCTTACCTACAAGAACAAGAGCCAGGGAGTTGCTCAAGATCAGAAATAAGCTATCTCTCTTCTTACTATGTTTTGTATGATGGGATATGTGCCTGTAAAAAAGAGTAGAAATAGTTCACAAGGAAAACTGTAATGAATCTTTTCTTTTTTCTCCTTCCACTCATTTTGTAGCAAATTCTCTTGAAAATTGCCTACCGGTATTAGTGATTGTAATAGATATAATTCATAATTTTATCAAACTATTCAAAGTCAAGTTCCCTTTATTGTAGCAAACTTTTCCCCTTGAAGTAAGAGGAGTCATAGCTGCAAAAGTTTCCGTAGGTACTGAGTGCTGAATACAAAGACATTTTTTTAAATCAGTGATTCTGGAATAGTTTTCCTTTATCTCATCAGTATTTAATCTATCTCCTTGTAAGTCTGTTTGAAATTGGGAAAAAATTAGTGCATCCTCATAAATTACTAGAAAGTAAATTTAGAACATTTGGAGCTTACTTCTGTTGTCACTCTCTACCATGCCTTGTATTGTTTTCTTCCAATTAGTGGAGAGATTTAATAAGTGAATAATAAAATGAGGTCCCTCTAAAAAACAGTTAAGTTACAATATGTTTATTTACTTTGTTTTTAGACAGCCAACCAAGCCCTCTGTTTCTGGTAAGCACTTCACAAATTTACTGTCACTGTTGGGCATAAAATGTAACAAAATTGATTCCTTTACTTTTAACACCAAGGTTATCCATTTGAAGGGGTACATAAAGATTAAATGACAGCAGGAGTATGGCCCTTTACTTTTGCATCTTGGTCTATTGCTCTGCTGGCTTTTTTTTTTCCATTCTCATTACTTTGCAACATTAATTGATTCTTTTGAAGTTGATGCCTTATAAACAAGAGTCCTAGATGAATTTTATTTCTAACATTATTGCAGTTTGAAAAGCAATATGCAGCCACTTCTTTAACATGTGGAAAAACAATAACATGGCAAAGTGAAATTATGAGCAGGGTGTATTGGGAAGAGCTGGAAACCAGAAATCAATCAACTTCCGTAACTAGTTAGAGAACCCTGGGTAAATCATTTAACCTCCGTGGGTCACAGTTTTCTTATTTATAAGAGGAGGAAATTTGTATTAGATGACCTCTGGATCCTTCCAAGTGGAAATTAGTTCTTTTATTTATTATTATTCTTTCCAGGTCTCTTTAATCAATACTTTGCTTGAGAATCAAAACAAAAAAAAAAAATGTCATGGATTTGTAGGTGTTTGCTTTTTTCCCCACTTAATCTTTTACAGTGGCATAAATAAACAATTTAATTCCCAACAGGTAAATAGCAGGGGGAACAGAGGAGTATGAAATTGAATAATTTTTAAATTGGAAAAAATGAACATATTATAGAATGAAAATTGTTCTGTTTCTGGCCTCAGCTGGTTATTTCATTCTAAAACAAACAATGTAAAATTCATTTCTAATACCTGTATTAGAAAAAAAAATACTTTAATATTGGAACATTTCTATGATGTTGAAAAAATAATCACATAGAGGTGTAAATTTATTTGTCTCATTCTATGCAATGCATTGTTTCCCTCTTTCAAACTGGATCACATGGTTGATATTTGAATAGTATTCATTCAAACTGCATTGGGGATGGATATATATACTCATTTTTAGCTTTTTGGCTTTGTTTTAGGAGAAGAATAGATTATTGCATTTGTTTGCAAATCACTTATTGTACTGAGAAATGATATGAATATACCAGAAAGATTTATTTACATTCACTGACTGTATGTGTGTGTGTGTGTATACATGTGTATATATACATGTGTATATATATGTATATATATGTGTATATATACATGTGTATACATATATATACATATTTATTTATTGTAGCTCACTTTCAAAGTACTTCAAAACCTCTTATTAAGATTTCGAAAGATGCGTATTATGCCATCTGTAATGTAGATGGATAATAAATGTGACAAAAAAAAGAACAAAGAAATCACAATCATGTGTTTTTTCCAAATGTAATCATTGCAGTAGTTTTGGAAGAGTATTTGTATTTATTGGATGAACTTTGGATGGAAGGATATGTTCATATAGCTCTGATTCCTCTGGTCTCTGCTTATTCCTGCAGTGATCACACATTCCTCTCCACCTGTCCTCCTATTGGTACACCCCAGGAGCATGAACCATTTTAGGTGTCTTGAATACACATACATGATCCTTCCTATTTCAGGGTCTTTTCATATATGTT
This sequence comes from Lynx canadensis, assembly GCF_007474595.2. Classification (NCBI taxonomy): domain Eukaryota; kingdom Metazoa; phylum Chordata; class Mammalia; order Carnivora; family Felidae; genus Lynx; species Lynx canadensis. The sequence continues at coordinate 161,158,375 of NC_044303.2, forward strand.
ATCATCTTCTTGAAACCATCTTCTGTTCACTTTTTGCATAACCAATTCCTTCTTATGCTTTAAGACTTGACTCAGTGATCATTTCCGGATTTTAGACCAAGGGTTTCCTCTATATAATTATCTTATTTTCATCTTATATCTTATTATATTATTTATCTTAAGTATTCTTTCTTTCAATTGTAAAGTGAATAGTTAAGTAATTGTTTAACATCTATTTTCCTGGCTCAGCTATAGGCTCTTTAAGGGCAGTGAAGCTGTCTGGCCCTGGACTTTTGTTTGATGAAAAGTTTTGATTGCTGACTCAGTCTCCTTACTAGCAATCAGTTTTTTTTTTTTTGTTTTTTTTTTTTCGGGTTTTCTGTTTCTTCCTTATTCAATCTTGGAAGATTATACATTTGTAGGAATTTATCCATATCTTGTAGATTGTTCAACATGTTGAAATGTAATTATTCATAGTAGTGTCTTAAGGACCTTTGTGTTTCTCTAATGTGGGTTGTAACCTTTTAATTTCTGATTTTATTTATTTGAGTCCTTTCTGTTCTTGGTTAGTGTAGCTACGGTTTTGTCAATTTCGTTTATCATTTTTGAAGAATCAGCTCTTATATTCATTGTTCTTTTTTGTTTTGTCTTTAGTCTCATTTATTTCTATTCTGATCTTTATTATTTCCTTCCTTCTAACTTTGCGCTTTGTATGTTCTTCTTTCTCTAGTTACTTTAGGTGTAATATCAGATTCTTTATGTGAGATTTATTTTTTTCTTGAGGTAGGCTTGTATTACTGTGAACATTGCTCTTAGCACTATTTTTACTACATCCTGATCTTAGTATTTCTTTTTTTTTTCTGTTTTCATTTGTCTCTAGGCATTTTCTTTTCTTTTGTTTCAAATGTTTCCTCTAATTTCTTTGAAGACCCAGTGGTTGTTGAATAACATGTTGTTGAATCTCCAAATATTTATGTTTTTCTTTCAGTTGTCTTGTAATTGATTCCTAGTTTCATACTGTTGTGGTCAGAAATGATGGTTGATATGATTTCAACCTTCTTGAATTTATTGAGACTTATTTTGTGGCTTAACATGTGAACCGTCCTGGAGAATGTTGCATGTGTCCTTGAAAAGAATATGTATTCTCCTGCGTTTGGATGTAATGTTCTGAATATATCTGTTAAGTCCACCTGGTCCAATATGTTATTTAAAGCCATTGTTTCCTTATTGAATTTCTGTCTGGATGATCTATCCATTGATATAAGTAGTGTTTTAAAGTCCCTGCTATTATTGTAGTGCTGTTAATATCCCCTTTTAGGTATGTTAATATTTTCTTTATATATTTTGGTACTTGTATATTGGGTGCATATATATTTATAAATGTTGAATATTCTTGCTGGATTGGTCTCTTTACCAGTATGCAATGCCCTTCTTTGTCTTTTGTTACAATCTTTGTTTTAAAGTCTATTTTGTCTGAGATAATTATTGCTACTCCAACTTTCTTTTTTCCTCCCATTTTCATAGAATATTGAGAATATTTTCCCATCCCTTTCAGTCTCTGTGTATTCTTAAATACAAGAATAAATGTTGTTAAAATGTCAATACTACCCAAAGCAATCTACACATTCAATGCAATCCCCATCAAAATTGCACTGACATTTTCCTCAGAGCTAGAACAATCCTAAAATTTGTATGGAACCACAAAAGACTCTGAATAGCCAAAGCATTGTTGAAAAAGAAAACCAAAGTGGGAAGCATCACAATCTCAGACTTTAGCCTCTACTACAAAGCTTTATCATCAAGACAATATGGTATTGGCACAGAAACCTAGACATAGACCAATGGAATACAATGAAGAACCCAGAAGTGGACCCACAAATGTATGGCCAACTAATCTTTGACAAAGCAGGAAAGAGTATCCAATGGAAAAAAGAGTCTCTTTAGTAAACGGTGCTGGGAGAACTGGACAGCAAAATGCAGAAAAATGAAATTAGACCACCTGGTTACACCATACACAAAAATAAACTCAAATGAATGGAAGACCTAAATGTTAGACAGGAAACCACCAAAGCCCTAGAGGACAAAACAGGCAACAACTTCTTTGACCTCGGCCGCAGCAATTTCTTGCCTGACATGTCTCCAAAGGCAAGGGAGATAAAAGCAAAAATGAACTATTGGGATCTCATCAAGGTAAAAATCTTCTGCATTGCAAAGGAAACAATCAACAAAACTAAAAGGCAACCAACAGAATGGGAAAAGATATTTGCAAATGACATGTCGGATAAAGGGTTAGTATCCAAAATCTATAAAGAACTTACCAAACTCAACACCTGAAAAACAAATAATCTGGTGAAGAAATGGGCAGAAGACATGAATAGACACTTTTTCAAAGAAGACACCCAGATGGCAAACATACACATGAAAAGATGCTCAATGTCACTCATCATCAGGGAACTATAAATCATAACCGCATTGAGATACCACCTCACACCAGTCCGAGTGGCTAAAATTAACAACTCAGGCAACAACAGATGTTGGCAAGGATGTGGAGAAACGGGAACTCTCTTGCACTGTTGATGGGAATGCAAACTGGTGCAGCCATTCTGGAAAACAGTGTGGAGGTTACTCAAAAAAAAAAAAAAAATAGAACTACCCTACAACCCAGGAATATCACTTCTAGGAATTTACCCAAAGGATACAAGAGTGTTGATGCATAGGGGCTCAATGTTTATAGCAGTGCATTCAACAGTAGCCAAATTATGGAAAGAGCCTGAATGTCCATAAAGTGACGAATGAATAAAGAAGATGTGGTTTATATATACAATGGAATACTACTCGGCAATGAGAGAGAATGAAATCCAGCCATTTGCAACAATGTGGATGGAGCTGGAGGGTATTATGCTAAGTGAAATAAGTCAGTCAGAGAAAGCCAGGTATCATATGTCTTTCACTCATATGTGGAACTTGAGAAACTTAACAGAAGGCCATGGGGGAATGAAAGGGGGAAAGTAACAGAGAGGAAGGGAGGCAAATCATAAGGGACTCTTAAATACAGAGAACAAACTGAGGGTTTTGGGGGGGGGCACGGGGGAGAAGGGAAAATGAGTGATGGGCATTGAAGAAAACACTTGTTGGGATGAGCACTGGGTGTTGTATGTGATGAATCACAGGAATCTACTCCCCAAACCAAGAGCACACTGTATACATACACTGTATGTTAGCCAATTTGTCAATAAATTATATTTAAAGAAAAAGCATATGGTTGAATAGAGATGGTGTGCATGTCTACCTTAAAGTTCTGTCAGGAAAGGTGAATGGGGAGTGGATGTCAGGGAGGCAACCAACCATCTCCAATATACCTGATTGACAGGAGGAAGCCCAATTAGGTGAAGTTCTAATGTGTGGGTTTTTTTTTTTCCCAATGGCTGTGGGAAGCAATTTTTTTCTTTTCTTTTCTTTTCTTTTTTTTTTTTTTTTGGCCTTTGAATGTAAATGAAGAAGCATGTAGCCTGGGTTCCTACTGACAACGGAGAGAGTCATTCTGAAAATGAAGCTAGCCATAGGGCCAAAGCACAGGGATTCATAGAGAAGTGGATAATTAGAGCTGGAATCCTGACTAATCTATGTGTGAGGGCTGGACTTAGACTTTTCAGGTACCCAAACCATTACTACTTAGGCTAAAAAAGAAAAAAAGAAAAAAGTCACTCTCTTGCAGGCAGTACCTAGATAAGTCTTGTTTTATTATCCATTCAGCCACTATATGTCTTTTGATTGGAGAGTGTAATACATTGACATTTAATTATTCATAAGAATGTACTTATTGTTATTTTGTTGATTGTTTTCTTGCTGTTTTTGTTCCCTGTTTTTTCATTCTTCTCTTTCTCTTTTCCCTTGTGATATGATGTCTTTCTTTAGTGTTATATTTAGATTCATTTCTCACTTTCTTTTGTGTATTTGTTTTGTGTATAAGTTTTGGCTTTGTGGTTACATGTGAAGTGTTCATATATAACATCATACATGTATAACAGTCTTTTCTAGGTTGATCACTTAAATACATTTCTAAACTCTAAATGTTTACTTCTCTTAAGTTTATGATGTCACATTTTGCCTCATTTTATTTTATGTATCTCATAATTATTGTAGTTTTAGCTAATTTAACTACTTATGTCTTTTTTTTTTTATCTTCGTGCTAGCTTTATAAGTGATTTATCTACTATCTGTATTATGTATTTACCTATCCAGTGAGATTTTTACTTTTGTATATTTTCTTGTTAATTAATGTTGTTCCTTTTTTAGCTCAAAGAATTCCCTTGAACTTTTCTTGTAAAATTGGGTTCGTGGTGATGAACTCTTTTAGCTTTAACTTTTCTGGAAAACTTTTTATCTCCCCTTCAATTCTGAATCACAACCTTCCTGGGTAAAGAGTACTCTTGGTTAGAAGTTTGTTCTATTGAGATGTGTGAATCTGTCATACCACAACCTTCTCTGGGCTGCAAAGTTTCTGCTCAAATATTTGCTAGTAATCTAATGGGTTTTCCTTGTATGTAATGAGTTGCTGCTTTTAAAATTATCTTTTTTTTTTAATTTTGACATTTTACTTATAATGTGTCTTGGCATAGATCTGTTTTAGTTCAATTTGTTTGGAACTCTCTGGACTTTCCTATACCTGGATTTCTGTTTCCTATCCCAGATTAAGCAACTTTTTAGTCATTGTTTCCTCAAATAAGTTTTCTGCATCTTTCTCTCTTTCCTCTCTTTCTGGGATGCCCATAATGTGAATGTTAGTCTCTTTGATGTTTTCCCTTAGGTCTTCACTTTTTAAAGTTTATATTTCTTTTTCCTACTCTGTCTGGGTGACTTCTAGTGCTTTGTCTTCCAAATTGCTGATCTGTTTCATCTGATCTGATATGGAACTCTTGTAGTATATTTTTCAGTTCAGTTATTCTGTGACTTCTTTGATACTGTCTTATATACTCTCTTTTTTCAAGTTCTCACTGTGTTCACCCATACTCATGAGTTTGGTGAGTACCTTTATGACTATTATTTTGAATTCTTTATCAGGTAGATTACTTATCTCCATACCTACAAGGTCTTTTTCTGAGATTTCATCTTGTTCTCTTGTTCCGAACATTTCTTTGTGTCCTCATTATGTTTGCTTTTCTGTGTTTTTTTTTTTTTCTGTGTAATAAGTGAAATAGCTACCTCATTCAGTCTTGATGGAATGTCCTTCTGTAGGTGATAAAACTTCTTGCTCAACCTTGCTATAGTTCTTTGTTGTCTCTTTAACCTTTGTAGTTGTCTAAACAGCGTGATTTATTGTTGATAAGTCCCTGTTGTTGAAGGTGTGCCAAGACCTGTCAGTTGCCTAAAGGAAGGGATCTCATTTAACACAGCAGCTTTTAAAGTATGCAAATATATACAGCCCTGTGGTGCCATAATCATACTCTCTATTGACCTCCACACCATTTGATCTGGAGGTTCCCTCAGATCAAACTGCAGGTTCCAGTTAAATGTATTAGCTCTTTCCTGAGAGGTCTTGTTGAATTGTAGTGAGGTGTACAAGGATAATGTCACCCTGCTTATGTTCTCTGCAAGCCACTCCATATTCTCAAAATGTGAGGAAATCTGGATCCTGCCCCTCAGGCTGAAGCAGCAGGTTTAATAAATAAACATTTTCCCAGGAAGATTGGGGTTATGTTTCAGTCTTTTATCTGTGCAGTGCCCTAGGAATGTTAGCCTGCCAAGAACTGTGATTCTAATTTTCACAGTGACTTAGAACTCAGGAATGCCAGCCTCCTTGCCCACCAGGGCCAGGTGAACAAGGGACATCCCCTGTGTGGTTTGCATGTCTCTGCCAGCTTTACCAGGTAATCTGGAGAGTGTAGTGGAACAGGTAGACAGTCGATGGCTCCAGAAAGGCAGAGGAAAAATGCTTTGACTGAATGCACCCACAGGCCACCTGGATGCTGCTGGCAAGAGTGCACATGCATCTGTGCACATGTATTGGCCCCAGGTTGGGAGCAAGGGGATGCCATGGCTGTGCTTACATGCCCCAGCCAGAGTGGAGGATTAGCATGACTGCCTAAACTCTCCAGCCTCAGCAGAGCAGTGAGATAATGCGGTGACCACTCGTTCCTCCCAACCCAGTGGGGCAATGGGAAGGTATGGCATCCCAGAAGGGCTACCAGCAGTAACAGGATAGATGGAGAGTGCACAGAAGGCATCTGCTAGCCTTCCATCTCCAGAGAGATCCCAAACTTTCCCCTGACCCTCAAGCACATGCCCCCACAACAGCAAATAAGACCCCTTCACATATAGTATGGGTGTTTTTCAAATTGTTGCTTTTGGACTGTATCCCAGGGTGAGTGAGATGTATATGAGTCTTGTAAAAGGAGAGTCTTAGTTTCCTATAGCACTCTAGGTCTCTCAGAAGTTAGTCCCATTGGTTTTCTAAGATAGATGTTTTGAAGAGCTCATCTCTCTGGTGTAGATCCCAAGGATTGGGGTGTTTGATGTGGACCATTAACCCCTCACTCCTCCAGAAGTGCTGCACTGGTACGATTCCTCCCTATTGTATGTTGCCACACTTGGTATGGCATTTTGTGCTAAGATCCTGTCTCTACATCTTCCACCCATCTAGATGAGGTTCTTTTATCCTTCGTTGTGGGGAAGTACTTCATCTAGTTTTTATATATTTTTTCAGAGAGAACTGATCCATATGTAGCTATAGATCTGTTGTATACTTTGTCTCTCACATTTTTAAAAATATTTATTTATTAAAATTAAAATTTGTTGCATTTAAGTTAAAATTTATCAACATTGACTCACGTCTTGAGCTCTAAATTAAAACCTCACTTGGGGGTTCCTGGATGGCTCAGTTGGTTACGAGTCCAACTCTTGGTTTTGGCTCAGGTCATGATCTCACAGTTCATGAGTTCAAGCACCACATTGGACTCTGCTCTGACAGTGCAGAGCTTCCTTGGGATTCTCTCTCTCCTTCCCTCTCTGCCCCTACCTCTCTCTCTCTCTCTCCCTCTTTCAAAATAAATAAGCTTAAGACAAAAAACAAACTTCAATTGGGGTGCCTGGGTGGCTCAGTTGGTTTAAGTATCCAACTCTTAATCTGGTCTCAGGTCATGAACTCGAGGTTAATGGGATCGAGTCCCACATTGGGCTCTGAGCTGACAGCTCAGAGTCTGCTTGGGATTCTCCGTCTCTCTCTCTGCCCCTCCTCTTCTAGTGTGCATATGCATGCTCTCTGTCTCTCTCAAAATAAATAAAGTTAAAAAAATCACTAAGAAAAAAACTTTTCTAAGAAAGCTATTTAACTTCAAACAAGATGAATTAACACCCACTGTGAGCCATTTTTATAACTATATAAAGAATTTTTCAATTAGTTCAGTGCTATAGCCAGAAGAGTTAAAATGAAAAGTACAAATGAGAACATAATTGGCACTGAAATTAAAAAAACATAGTTCTATACTGTCTACACTCATGAGATGTCATAAAGAGTTATCACAGTGACTCAAAAGTATAAGTCTGTTGAGAGGCCATCTATCCTAATCAGATGGAAACTCTTTCCACAATAATCTCTAGTAAGCATTTTGAACATTTCTAAGAATAAGTATTTCATTACCTTCTCAGACATTTCCTTCCATTGTTGGGTATCCAATATTATTAGAGACTTTTCCTTTATGTTGACATAAAATACTTAATTTTACAACTTCTCCACATCCCTACCTTTTGCTTGGATACATACAAAGCACAACACACTTATTCTTTATTGAACATTTGTAAAGCACATTTTCACTGCTGCACCAAGATGGCTGTTGATATTTGAGGAATCTTTTTTGAAGTTAGATTTGGTACTCCAGAATGTAGTTAATTTAGACCAAGAGGCTTGATCTCATTGGCAAAGCGTAGGTATACTCCTTATATTATTCGACATATTTTTTAATGTTTATTTATTTTTGAGACAGAGAGAGAGAGACAGAGAGAGAGAGACAGATAGACAGAGCATGAGCAGGGTAGGGGCAGAGAGAGAGACACATACAGAATCCCAAGCAGACTCCAGAGTCTGAGCTGCCAGCCCAGAGCCCTATGTGGGGCTCAAACTCCCGAGCTGTGAGATCATGACTTAGGCTGAAGTCCAGTTGATTAACCAACTGAGCCACCCAGGAGCCCCTGTTCAACATCTTGATCTTTGGTTTCCTCTTTCATGTCTATTCATGTCTAAAGGTTATCCTTCTGAAAGAAAAGATAAAAGCAATATAGCAAGAGGAAAAATACAACGGTGTCATCCATTATTATTGCGGTAGTCATAAATGGGCTGTGCTCTGGAAGGAAAAGAATACATGCACAAATCCACTCTTGTGCAGTATCAGGTCAGGAAGTGTAGTTCTGTACTGTCCTCCTCTTTTGCCTTAATTAAACTAAAATTTTTCTTTGTATTGCCATAATTATTAATCACAATTCTAACTTATTCAGAAATCATCCTTGATACTAGTGATATGCTTAAAAATCTAGGCTGACTTTTAAATTTCTTCTTGAATATACATTGTCTTGAAAACTGACATGGGCAGTTTAGACAGGCACAGTTAGTAAATTCTTTTGGGGGTAGATATGACTAACTTTCAATAATTAGACATAGAAGAGGCTATTGTCATCCCTTCAACCCAGATTAAACTCTGACACACATTCTGCTGTTAACTAGCAAATAGACAAAATTAAATGACTTATGTGACCTGGATGACTTCCGATGATCAATCCTTTTAGGACTCAAATAGCATCTGGCCTATAGACCTAAGACAAATTTAACATAATTTTAGTAGCAGGATTTGTCTTTATAGACTCGGACAATGACCCTCTGAATTAGTGTAAGGATATAGGTGTATTTAAAATTCGAGGATTAAGTAAATGGATGGTAAATGGTGCTAACTAGGTTTCTCACACTGTCAGGGAGGTTTCAAATAAGCGAGGCAGGAGGGTAAAATGACTTATATGGCGCTGAATTAGCATTGAAGACACTAATATGAATGAATGTTTAACTTAACATTAATACTGCTTGGTAGATATATAAATTTCAAGCATGTCCATATTCCACAGGGTGGTATTTATATACATATTTCCTAGCTCTGTCCACTTAGGGGGTCTAAAAGCAATGATCCTCCAGTGGCAGTGAGACTACTTGATCATATCTTTGTTTCTGGTGTCATTCTCCAATGAAAGAAAACAATGCTCTGTAGATAAAATGGCTGGTTCTAAGACTTGGGCAGGAAATACATAAAATAAGCTTGGAGCATCTTTTACAGTTAGAAAGTAAGGAAGTACTCAACAAATAAAGCAATGTGGTATATTAAAGAGATGGAGGAGAGCCAACGGGAAGAACTCCCAATGGCTAAAACTTGAACAATTTGAGTAACAACAACAAAAGGTAGTAATAGATTATAATTCAAATTATATAATAAATATGCATGAGTCCATAGTGATATAAATAACTGATTATATTAAGTAAACAGATGAGAAAGAAGAAACATCTTTCTCATACATAAAAATTCCAAATAATTTATGTAGATATATTCCTTTTCCAAAGATGATGACACATAACTTTCAACTCCTTATTTGTGAGTATATTTATTGACTTTCTTCCAAACAGTATAGTATAGAAAGGGGAAAAATTAACTTTATGGTGGAAAATCTAGAAAACACTAATTTAGCCAGGTGATCAAGATTAACATCATTAGTGATAAATATACTGATAGCATAGGTCCTTGATATGTGTTGAAAATGGTACCTCATATATGTGGTCTTCTATCCTGAAACCCATAACTTCTCTCTAATCATGAGAAAACATCATCCAAACATAATTGAAAGGCATCTACAAAATACTTAGCCAGGATTCAAAGCTGTCAAAATCATCAAAACCAGATAAAAAAAGGTAGGAAATTGTCATGGCACAAAAAAGCTTAAGGATGCCTGACAACTAAATGTCATATGGTATCTTGGGTGGAACCCTGGAACAGAAAAAGTACAGTAGGCAAAAACTAATGAAATCTAAATACAGTGTGTGTGTGTGTGTGTGTGTGTGTTTCCATATATATCTATGTCTATATCTGCATGTATGCATATTAAACCTTTTAATGTCAATGTAAACATATATGTGTATATACTTATCAGATTTTGTTTTATACATCATCTAGTGAAGAAAACCTCTAGTGAAGTTTCACACCATTTCTTTTTTCTAGAACAAATCTTTTTCTCAATAAATCTTGAAAAACTAATTTTACAATAAACCCCATTACTGATATACATTATGCTAATTAATAAAAATTCTCATAAAGTTAGTCAAAGCACTTGTTAATCTTTAAAGTGATATATACCTTTAGAGTATATATTTCCAGTTATGTTTACTAAATGTCCCATGAATATGTATTGAAGCTCTGGAAACACACACACACAAACACTCATATCCACTGTCTATGCTGAGGAGTTTTACAAAAAATTATGCATATCACAATGCTCTTATTTTTCTCTTATTTTTTGAGGTTATCTCTTTTTATACATAACATTTCCACAGAGCGTTTTGTGCAGCCTCATCTATTTCTTTAGACACATTTGTCATGCTTTATTAGGTGTGATTAGTCATGACTACCAGTCAAGACTTTGTTTCAGAGAATTTCCTAACTATGTTTTCACTTTCACATGCAGACTTTGCCCATATTAGCCATTTTGCTGTCATATACTATAAGACACCAAGTTGTCTTTCACAAAAGGTTCTTGTAATATTTCTCCCCCAATTGGAACTTGTCTTTATATTCATGTTATGCCAAGAAAGGTAGCTTAATTTATTTAGTATTTTGTTTTGAAATTGAGATATAATTGACATATAACACTGTATGAGTTTAAAATGTACAAAGTGTTGATTTGATATATTTATATATTGCAATATGATCACTCCTGAAGTGTCAGCTAACACCTCTATTACTTCACATAATTACCATTTCTTTTTTGTGATGAGAACTTTCGAGATCTTTCTTATTTTCCCTTTCTACCTTGCCAGATATAATTTTCAACCTGTCAACTTTTTCAGATGTTTTATATTTATCCAGATGAGATACTCTTCTATGTATTCCTTCATTAAATTTTTTGAAAGATTTACTATATATGGTAAACATAACTGAGATACACACCTTGTCACCAAAAGGTTTTAGCTTAATGTGTGGGTGGAGACAGGTAATAAACAGATAGTAATTATACTATGTGACAAAATTTAGGGTAAAGATGTGTATTAGTGTTTATGAAAACTTATTCAAAGAGTTTCTATACCAGCCTTTCTGGGAGTGATTGGTTATAGACAGCTTTGAGTACCTTCCCAGAGGAGGGGTCACTTGAAACGAGTCTGAAAATATAAAGTGTGATGGATGGGAATATATGGAAGAGACAATGCAGGGTGAACTTTAGTTCAATGTTAAGAAATGCTCTGGGATGCAATTAGATGAGGAAATGAAGGTTGGATGTAATTGAAGAGTAGCAAGAGATGAGACTGCAAAGGGAAGCAGAGAATATATCATGGTAGGTTTTCTATGTCATGTTAAAAAGTTTGAGTTATGTCAGGGACTTGACATAATCAGGTTTGTGTATTATAAAACTCATTCTAGGAATAATAAAGAGACACGATTGAAAAGGGCATAGTAAGAATCAGGCAGAACACAGCTGTTACCACTAAGATTTAGTTGAAAAATGATGAGGTAATGAATTATAACAATGGAAATATGAATGGAAAATGAATCTCCAGTGTCAATCATCATACCCATTAAAGTAAGCACCTAAAAACTTTAATAAGTGCATTAATGAATAAAATTAAGAAATTTAAGTTACATATTTGGATAGGCATGTAGAATGTCTGACTTTGATTGCATGAGTTGCAATGATGACAATTTTGCCGTAAGCACAGGTAGAGGTAGAAGAGCCAAGTGGCAGGAAATTTAAAGGAACATATTTCCAGCAAAGAGAAAACTATTGTTCTTAGGACTCTAATGGTTCCAGAAATACTTTTTAAGACATAAATCTTAGATTACTCATATCTGAGAAATACATACACTACCATAAAAATACATATTTATGTTCTCTTATGTCCACCAAAATGTTATTTTCTGGTTTATAAATTTCCATATAAATATCATATTACAGTCTAACATACAATACTCCTCTGCTTTCTTCCTAGTCTCTCTGCCTCTTTTTCCTTCTTCTTTAAACCTGTGTACATCATTAGCCATGTCTTCTACTAGTCTATCCTGAATATAACTTGCAGGATTTTAATCTGTGCCTACAACTTCTAACCTGTTTGGACTACTTAGGGAAAAGAACCAGGTCAAGCGTTCAAGTCTGTTTTGATTTGACAGGCTGCCAATCCAGTGACAGCATTTCACAGTGTCTGAAAGTATGGGCCAGTAGAGCCTGGAAACATCAGTGCCCACTACGTAACACTATCCCACCTCCATGTTCCTAAGCATGTCTCAGAAAAAGGCAAATGGACACAAGGAAAGCCTTAAAGAACTCTACTTCTACCATGAAAGTTAGGAGGATCCATTGCGGATTTGTCAGCAGCTCTCTTTTAAAGTCTTTGAATTTAGCAGACATGTTCAAAGGGAACACTGTGAAGACGAAGTGTTAGATTTAACCTAATCTTCCTGCACTTCACATTTCTACAAAATGTCTTCAAGCTTTCTTGTTTTTTATCTGCTCTGTTAGGCTTCTGATTTGGCTTCCCCCAAGGTTTTGTTTTTTGCTTTAAAACTGGTGTTCTCCATCCTCCTTAGGTATGATATGAACAGTCACTACCTTTTCTCACTTCTCTGGCTTGATCTTATTCCTCCATGGATTGGCCCTAACTCTCTTAGGCCAGCCTATGCTTCTGCAATTACCCTCTGGAGGACAAGGCAGGACAAGAGCGTTATGGAAATGATGGAGAGGAAATGTCTTTTACTTACAAGAACTGTCTTTTAAAAGTATTCCTTCTAGATGCCAATCATTGTTTCAAGGAAAATAAAAGCTGATGAAATGAAAGTACCTGTTTTTATAGTCACCAGGTTAATGATACTGGATTTGGACGAGTCAAAACTGAAGAATCACTTTGGTATTGATATTAGCTGATATATAGATGATTTGAAAACAAAAACTGATTCAACCATATATTTATTGTCTCAGTAGCATAATCTTACCTGTATAGCTTATAATTTTAAAATATCCATTTACAGATAAGGAAATGAGTTTTATGGTAATATACAACTTGATTAAGGTCACTCAATATTTATATATGGTTCAGCCTTTCTACCCCCTCTGAACTAGGAATCTGTTAACATGAGTTCATATTTCTATTTCACATACATATTTCATCATAATAAACAGACTCTGTATATGTTAAGACTTAAAATGTTGACTGTGATATGCATTTTAAGATTTAACATATACTTCTCCTAATTTAAAAGTGATGGTACCTTTTGTACAGATGAATTATCTTTAGAAATAAGATTATATTTAGTTCCAAACCCTAAAATCATGAATGGATTATGAACTTACTCTGAGCATTGAAAGGCAACAAAGCATAAGACTTAAAAATTTAGTCTTGAACTTGATTACCCAGGTCAGTTTCTGGGATTGCCACCTGTTAGTTGTGTGACTTTTATAAACTTTTTGTGTCTAGTTTTTTTTTTCATGTATAAATTAGGAATAAAATATCTTTCTTAGAAGGTTGTTACAAATATCAAATAAGATGCAAATATCAAACCACTGGCCCATAGAAAATGATAACTAGATGTGCTCGTTAAATAATTAAGAAAATGCTTTACCATAAAACATTGTACAGAGTTAATGATGAGAGATGTTCTGTTAAAGTAGTGGCAATTTCCTTCAACTTGGAATAATACTCAGATTCCTAATATTGAGAGACAAGACAACAAGGCATTCTAATAAAATTAGAATTTCAATGTTATTTTCTTTCTAAATATGTTGATTTTATAACTCAGATTTCTATGTGTATATTACTAATATTTTTATTATCTGTTTAAAATGTAATATATTGTAACATACAAGTAAAATAATAATAATGTGGTCAAGAAAACCAATAGGACTGACCACATTGCTTATTCATAAAATTTGATTTATAGCAATTATTATCAGTGTTGTTTAGTTTCATATGTAGTGTCTTATCAACAAATAGTATGACTCTTGAAGGTCAAATATGAAATAAAAAATATATTGTGCATCTGCTAGTTCATTGTATTTTAAATTGCAAAGTGGTTGGCAATTGCTTTATTGAAAATTTAATTTCCTTTTCATATCTTTCATCCTCTGTGGTTATATAAATGGCTGTATTTGGAATCATGTCTTTTCACAGATAAAAGTCCTTTAGGTTCAGTCATTGGTTAAACTTTTAAAATAAATACTGTTAAGAGAATTATATATACCATATTTTTCCCATTTACTTAATCCAATTATGGCCAAATTATTTATATTACTGAAACTTAACTTTCTCTATCAAGTCCTTTTACATTGCTGCTATTTGAAATTTGTTTTCTTCATTGCTGTACTGGTTTTTCCTTTTATTATCATGGCTGAAGAACTATGTAGAAAAAATGTATATAAAATAAGATGACCTTATTTTCCTTAAAAATTTTTTTTAACACTTATTTATTTTTGAGAGACAGAGCTTGAGTGGGGGGAGGGGCAGAGAAAGGGGGAGATACAGAATCCAAAGCAGGCTCAAGGATCCTAGCTGTCAGCACAGAGCCCGACATAGGGCCTGAACCCAGGAACCATGAGATCATGACCTAAGCCAAAGTCGGATGCTTAGCTGACTGAGTCACCCAGGTGCCCCAGAAGGTGGCTTTATTTTTACTGGGGAATTAATTTTATAATCTTTAGATGTCTATCAATTGAACTTTCTTGGTCAAAATATATTCTGTATGCTACAAAAGAATTCAAACATACTCTTGTTGTTGAGGAATTATTGTCACAGTAAAAGATAAAATATGTTCAAACACATATCAAGACATTTTTGATTTTTGTTTCACATTAAAATGAAAGAGAAAAACACCATTTTCATATTTCAAAATTTTGATTGAATTAGCAATATTTACATTGTTTAAAAAAATCCTTCTTGTTAAAATATGAAAATTTTTGCCCAAAACCTTTGGATTTTCATTTTGATTATTCAAAATTCACTTGGGTCATTGTTTTTTCTTTCCATTTTAGTTACTACTGTAATGTGATTAAAAAATTTTTTTTCAGTGTTTATTTTTGAGAGGCAGAGAGAGACAGAGTATGAGTAGGGAAGGGGCAGAGAGAGAGAGAAGGAGACACAGAATACAAAGCAGGCTCTAGGCTCTGAGCTGTCAGCACAGAGCCCGATGCGGGGCTCGAACCCAGGAACTGTGAGGTCATGACCTGGGCCGAAGTTGGATGCCCAACCGACTGAGCCACCCAGGCACCCCTAACATGTGCTTTATCTAAATACAAAAGGGTTGATCTAAAATCCTCCCATGATTGGTGGCCCTTATCTCTCACACAGAAATTCATGGCCATTTTAATTTTTGTTGATACACTTAGTTGTGGTCAAGTGAGGCAATAGCTATCTCTATTTACTATGTTTTATTTTTTTAGTTTATTTATTTATTTATTTTGAGATAGAAAGAGAGAGAGAGCGAGAGTGTACACATAAGTCAGGGAAGGGGAGAGAGAGAATCCTAACCAGGCTCCATGCTGTCAGCACAGAGCACGATGTGGGAGTAAA
This sequence comes from Lynx canadensis, assembly GCF_007474595.2. Taxonomy (NCBI): domain Eukaryota; kingdom Metazoa; phylum Chordata; class Mammalia; order Carnivora; family Felidae; genus Lynx; species Lynx canadensis. The sequence goes on from NC_044303.2 coordinate 161,174,144, forward strand.
CTCACAAACCTTGAAATCATGTCTTGAGCTGAGATCAAGAATCAGATGCTTAACTGACTGACTTGCCCAGTGCCCTAATGAATTGGAGCTTCTATAAAGTGGAGATGCCAGGGATCGAACCTGGGGCCTCATACATGCAAAGCATGTGCTCTACCGTTGAGCTACATCCCCATGTAATTAAAAAAAAATGTCTAAACATACACTATTAAAGATGCATCCACTTTTTGTTTACAATACAGGAAAATATTTATTCATACAGACACACTGAGAACAAGCCATATGTACAGATTTTTGCCTGGTATGTTTTTTGTCTTTTAATTTTATTTACTAGAGAACTTCATATTAGTGTATGTCCTTATTCTGTACGGATAGTATGAAGACTCTTCTTTTATCATTTGGTCCTGCAGTGTTTCTTGTATTACGTCTTCATTTAATCCTGAGAGGGGTTATTCTGAAATATTAAATTTCTTTTATGAAAGTTGACATGCTAATTGCATACAGTTCTGAACATGTGCAATTTCCCAAACTTTTCACTTCAAAGTATAGATCAACACTTTGCAACTTTGTTCAATAGAACATCAGGATTCCTCTGTTAGGTTTGGAAACTATAAGCTATTTTATCTTACCTTAGGATATCTATAATTCACATTACCATGTTAAAGGCTATAGAATGTCATACTCTGAAGAAATCAGCTTAATTCTGTTTACACTAGTGTTTTCCCATTTTAGACCATCATATCTTTATTATTATTTTCCTTAACTCTTAGATAGTGGTGTAAATAAGTACTCTGTATAACTGGAAAGTATTGTAATTTCTTTGGCTCTACTAATACCTTTCTTATAAATACTCTGAAGATCTTTGCAAAGCTATGACCTAGTGGGTTGAGATTCTTCCCTGTTGTCCATTTTATGAAATATGCCTGCTGCATGTGCCTAAGAGTGAATGCCATCCCCATCTTTTCAGCAGTGGTGGGAATTTATGTAAACCACCTTGACTGTAGAATAGAATTAATTTGGGGCTAAGTAATACTTCAGTGATTGCTCCTTGCTTAATCAAAAGAATTACTTTGCTTACTTTTGTCCATGCCTAATTCATCTTACATTATAAATACTAAAACTAAGATTTTGATGTTTAATTTTGTCATGCTAAGCTTTTCTGCTTGAAATGACTGGACTAAGTAGTTGATCAAGTCATATGTCAATACTTATATCTGTATACACATTTTTTGTCTACACACACACACACAGACACACAAATAATATCCTGTATAAAATATCTACTAAGACAGGCAAAGCAAACTTTCCTTCCTGTAGTTTAGAGACTAATATGTACACAGTATGTGTCTAACTTCCTCTGTACTGTCAGTCACAAATCTCTAAACTGTTTTTTTAGCTAGGAAAGAAGTGGATGCTTACTTAGACATTGAAGAAAGGTTCAGAACCAACATTTTAACATGGAGATTAGCCCAGGAGAAACAGATGGCAAAATAGGAGTCCAGCCTCTTTTTTGATGCTAGGAAGTATGGTTGGACAGGTGCCCCTCCTGTGACCTTGTATCCACTCTTGTTGAGGACCTGGATCCTGGTGGATTGATGCAGAGCCATGGAAGAGTTTCGCAGCAGAGGAGAGTTCCCACAACAGTGATGCTGGGGCAGGATCCTAGTCTGACTCTTCCTTTGGTAAGAACTGGAGTGTTTGCTGCTGCCTAGTCACCACTCTTCTTTGTTCCCACTTATGTCCTGGGCCTGTTCACTGGGTATTTATTCAATTCTGTGACTTCTCTGTTATCCTTAACGTGATACATTTGCTTCTTAAATTAGAATTGTTTGTGTAGCTTGATTGACATACCTATTGTGAAAGGCCTACGGTAGACGGAAAGAACAGAGGAAAATCAGTGTATAAAGAACATCACATTAGCTGTGAGAATTAAAACCTCAGTAGCAAATCCCCAGCAACCAAGGGAGGAAAATCTGAAGTACACTATTTGAAATGAACTGAAATATTTAGTTTCTATAGGTTCTTCTCTACGAGGAATTGAGAGCCCTGTGTGCATGCTCATTAAACTGATTCTCTTGGAATTCTCTGACATTGATAAGAATGAGGACAGTGATTGAAATCCAAGTCTATAAGAGCTTGTTAAGGTTAGTTTCATTTGTACAGCTTTCTATAATCAAGTTAAGTTAAACTATCATAAATATATTGCATTGTCTGTTATGCTTTTTAAAATGGAATTTTTAATTCTATATTTTCTTTATGCTTGGCAATATTTTTTTCAATCACTGTGTACAGATGACTCCATTAAGTTACATCAAGTTCTCTTTCCTTGGACGTTTTGCATATATAAATAGGCCTCAGGCATATTGTAGAAGGAGAATTGTGGTTTTGGAACTCTGATTCTTCTCCCCTTCCCTTACCAACTCTGGTATCTCCTGTCTTCGGCTTTCTGGTCACCACGTAGGCCCCTTGATTCTCAGCTATATGACTTGACGAAATTTGAATTTCTCCTTGAATCCTCCATCTCCTCGGCCCCCTTTTTAGTCAGTTGCAAAGTGATATAAATGCAAGTCTCCACTGGAGACTGACTGGTCTCTTGTAACTGGGCTCTCATGATTTTTAAGCTGGGCTCCTATAATTATCACATGGCTTTCCCACTTGATTCCATGAAACAATTTACCTTCCTGGTTTGCCCCTTCCAAATCTTGAAAATGGACTCCCCACTCTGGCATGTGTGGTCCTTCACAGTATGACTCACACCATGTGTCCAGGTTGGTGAGCCTCGGTAGTTCTCCTAGGATTTTTCTATCCTGTATTCAAACTCACCCACATGTTGAAACACATTTAAGTTCCCCACTTCTGTGTTTTTGGTTCTTTTTGCTATTTCTGCTACAGTTCAGAATAACTGACCTATACAAATTAGTTATTATGTGCCAAGCTTTCCCTAAGCTTTTTATTTGTTTTATTTCACATAATATTCATAGTAACCCTGTGAAGTAGAAACTGAAATTGTACTCATTTTATAGCTGCAGGAACTGAGAACCAAAACACAGAAGTAACATGCCCAGGGCGGCAAGTCTAATAAGTGAAGGAACCAGAATCTGACCCCAGGGAATCTTAACCAGCAACGTCACCTAATTAATGAACATATGTTGGATAGATAAAAATATTCAAGAGGACGTGTTCATTACTTCATCATGGTTACCATTCAGGATGGATAGTAAAATGTCATTTTTCTTGTTAGTGTTCATAATAAAGAAAAGGGGGAAGAAACGGCCCCTATACTGTGTACAAAATTCTACTCATCTTTCAAATTCCATGTCAAATGATATTCCTTGGAGGAAGATTTTCTTCATTCTCCCCAGATGAAATCCGTTCTCTTTTCAACCCCCCATACTACCTTTGTCCCATTTCCCTTACCCACTCTATTTTGGCAGGAATTAGGACTCTTCTAGTGGCTCATGTGTTTCCTTTAGGCTATCAGCTATTTTCCTTATCCCTTTGTCTCCTTATCCCTTATCTCATATCTTCCTTATTCCTTTGTCCCCTGAAAACAGTAGGTACTCAAAAGTATTTGTTATTAGTATCAAACTTTTCTGGACACAGAATTACAAACAATAACAGCTAAACTTACATTGCCTTTGATGCCTTTGATGTCCAAATGGAAGCATTGTTATTATTTACTTAAGAAATTCTTATACTACAGAAATGTATTTTTATGTTTATTCACAGTTTGAAAATAAATATCTTACATGCTTTTCTGTGACTTTCATTATTAAAATATGGGAGTACTCCATCAGTTTTCAAGGAGGGCTCCTGTTTATAGGTATCCAGCTATAATTTTAATCTCTGGTTCCATATAATGGTCAGTTTCCACATGATTGTATAATCAGAAAGACTACAAAGTTACCTATGCACAGGGAGTTGAGAAATCCAACGTTAATTTGGGAAGAGGTGCAGGATATATATGAGAATACCTTTCACATGTGACCTGATTTGATGATTTTAGATGGTGTTTGTTTTTCAAGCTATACTATAGAATTAAAAATAGCAGTGTAGGCAAATAGGCATTAATCCATGAGAGGCTAGAGGCAGGAAAGCAGCCATAGCAACTACAACTCCATTTATACAATTAGTACTCTAAAATGAAGAGCAGGTAGCTGGTGAATGCCTTTGTTTTTTTCCTCAGTGTATGATCAACTGGTACAGAACAATGTCACTGTGGAATATAGCTTTGAAGTTCATTTCCCCTCTTTGTCTGATAATGTGTGATTTATCAAATTGATCCGACAAGTAAAGATGCATAAAAGAGACAAAAGAAAGTGTATTTTCTTTACAGTGTCATAGTAAGAAGAATGTTGGCTACAGTGTAAAGGATAGATACATATTGTGTATATTGTTTATTCTCATCATGGTTGCAGCATCTGCCAGAGTGTAAGAACGCCTGGGATAATTTCATTTTTTTGACATTCCGGTATATTGAAAACAAGAAATAAAGAAAAAGAAATTGGTAACAGAGGCTGCAACAATAATTTTAAGATGTATGACTTTGACTTTTGCAAAGTCAGTACTTTATCCTCCCTAATCTTGTCCCTAATATCCCCAGAATTATACACTTTGTAATGGCCAGTAAATTCAGTATTTCTAAATAAGGTTTGAAACAAAATACTTCATTTCCTTCTTACATGCCATAGATTTTTGTTAAGTTTTTGCACATTAAAGTTTTATAGAAACTTTTCTAGAAAGAAAAAGAAAAGGAGAAAATTAAAAGGAAAGGAAGAGTTTAAGGAGAGGTCCATGATAGAAGAAAAAGCACCTTGGCATTTCAAAAAAGTATTGAGACGAGTGCTCAACAAATAAGATGCATTTTGAACAATGCTCTATCCGGGCATATCTTCAAACAATGGAACTCCTTTGTGATCAGGCAACCCATGACAAACCTTCAAGAGTTGCAAACCTTTGGAAATTCCCCTCCATTGTCAGACCTTGAGGAGCAGAGGCTCAGCCACAAAGTGCAAAAGCAATTTCATGGGAGGTTGTGCCATGACTTACTACATAGAACACAAGGGGCTAGCAGGTTGAAGTATTAGCAGTTAAAATAGGTGATGGGGTTTGCACTGAAGTGTCACTGCCATTTCCCTTGTCCCCATGAATGTCTCCAAAGCTACCATGACCTGGGTGAATGAGGATCAAGCTCATTTCTCTGCATTCAGTTCTTTGTCTGAACATTTCCCTGAAACGTGTCCTCATCCTGGTTGATTAAGTAATTCAAAATTTGACTTGCAGTGTTAGAGACTGAGGTTGTCAGTGCCATAGGAAAGATGAAAACTATTTGAAAGAAAGCTACTGACAAGGTGAGCAAGTGTCTTGGTGGCCCTGGAACTGTCCCAGTTAATGCCCTGCAATTCCTGCCACCCAACAAACACTTCAGTCTCAGGCAAGCCAGGATGGTTGGTCACCCCAGAGAGATGATTAAAGAATAAAACCTCTCTAGTTTCAAAGGTAATTTTTTTCTCAAGAAGCCTTTTCTCCTAAGGCTTCTTTAACACAGGTAATGTTTTCTCAATTTCAAGATACCATTCCAGGTCCATCTGTTTAGACAGGCTTTCTTCCGTTGATGGGGGAGATAAACTACTGTTATTTCTCTTTTGCATTTATGAGGCTCTTTTCTCCGTATGCATAAAATGCTTTCTAAATATCTCATTAATCCTCACAACGTCCCTGTTGGTAGGGGAGCAGGCATTATAACTTCAGGTAGTGCAGATTCTTGTCACTCTAATAATGGCATTTTATTACTTAGCTTAATGTGATTTTATTGCAGTTTCCCGGAAGTTTGAAATCGAATATCTTTTGCAAATGGAGATAGTAAATAAAGAAAAATATCATCTTGAATGTAAATGCTTGAGAAGAAATGCTGAAGATTGACAGTGAGATTTGAGATGGTAGAACACATGGTACTTTCTCTCCTAGTTTTGGCTTGCATTCAGCTTTCCACTTTAAGTCTGTTGGTTTAGCTAGCTTAAAATTGTTTCCTATGTAAATGCTTAAAACTTCTCAAGACCACTATGTTTTAATGTGAAATGGTCAATTTTAGAGTTGGAGGAGATGCTAGAGATCACCTAGTGGTCCCTAGTAATTCTGCTTGTTAATTTCTTATTCAGATGAGGAGGGGTAGTGTGGTTTAGTGGCAGAATTCTAGACTGAATTTTTGCCTTTTTATGTGTCTGTCAGGCTATGGAACTGTAGCAAGGCTCTCATTCCCTCTGAATCTGTTTCTCCATCTTGAAAATGAGAAAGTTGAACTAAGTAATTACTGGAGTTCTCTCCAATTCTGAGGCAATAGAGAACAGATGCCTTGGGAGCGTGTGATGGGGCTGCGACCATGGAGCCAGAACCCACACCCAAGTCTCTGTATCCCTGTTCCAATGAGCCTCACACATAGCTAAGCTATCTCTCCTTGTAAATTTGTAAGTTCTTTTTTTTTTTTTTATAAGAATCCTACTTTCTGTCCCCTGAAATACAGCTGTATTGAATATTTTCCCTGTGGTTTTTCTGCCTCTATCTTCTGAGATTGAAAATACAGTGAAACTTGCTTAGAAGACCACCTGGATTCATAGACCACCTGCCTAAACAAATTTGCCAAGCACTGATTCTATTTCCTAGAGGTGTGCTGCATCTGGTGGCCACCTGCTCTATGGGTCTGTGATCAGCTCACCAAATACACTTGGTGGCAAAGTCAGGATTTTTCAGTAGGAACATAATGAAAACCACATTCCTCCCCCAAATTGGTAGGAAATTAAGCCTTGAAAGTCACAAATATTTCTTGCTTAACATAAATTCGTTTGATACAACTTATAGCTTAAGAATTCAATCAAATTTCTATTCACCCTAATTAGTAGTAATTCTGATCTATTTATCATACTTTTTCCTCTCCTTTTATTTGTATTGAAATACTCTTTTCTTTCCATGGACCAAAAACTGGTACACATTTTGATTTTTTTTATTTGCATATTATCTCACAGAGACTGAAAACATAATCATTTCCATTTTACAACCAAGGGAGTGTTCACCATGTGAGGAAATGATGGAGAGATTAAGGCAGAAATCATTTCTGGATTCCCAAGCTTGTGTTTTATCCATTAAGGCTGTTTTCACATCAGTATTTCATCTCCACCTCTGGCAGGTTTTACAGCATGAATTCTGTCTTGGGCAGTGGGACCATTTTCACTCTGCTATATAATTAAGATAGAATGGTCACACAAGTGATTTGCAGTGGCTCTAGAAATGGTAAAGTTGCTACCTTTATGCTGTCAGGCATTTATTTTTTTTTTCCTCCAAACATTAAATTAAACAAACTGTTTAATTGCCTGAGCAGCTATACTCATCTCTTGGGAATTAAAGTTTGCATCCGAGTGAATGTGAAAGTAGACACTTTATGCAAGCTACTGGTCAAGCAACAAGCTCACTGAGTAGAGATTATGCCACTGATTATAAGTCTAACACATCCTAAATGATAACTTCGCGGGTCTTGTAGGAATGTCCTTACCTTTGTCATACTCTATTTTAAATTCTTCTTTGGGTCACAGATTCCAAGATATGTTGGAGACTTACTGCTAGGTATTATAATTAGGCTTAGTATATTTCATCACACCTAAGGCAATATTTTGTGAATGACCAAGTAAGTAAAAATCCTTCCAGTTCAGCTTTCATAGACTTCAAAGCCTAAAAAAAAAAAAAAGTGCATCGTAGAATTGATGCAATGTTGTTTGAAAAAAATTCTCATCTGTTGCCCCAGACCTAGGTCAGGATTGTGTGGATTTACACATTGTCACGAAAGCTGTTACCTGTTAGTTGTGACAGGATCTAATATGGGGTACCATTATAAGAGACTGTCATTTCAGCCAGGAAAGTGGGAGATGCAGTGTTGGAGAGAGTGATTTTTTTTTTTTCTAATCCTATGGACTAAAATAGCTGTTTTTTACGCAGATAATTCAAATATTTTTCAAGGGATTCACTTTCTCTTGAATAACTCATTTGAGATCTGAAAATACTTGGTGCTATTTTGAGGGAGGAGACATCCTTACTGCAAACAGGCCTTAAACAATGCCTGAAACCCAGTGCAACAAATCTTTCATTTCTTCTTTTTTCCTGGTTCATAAAGCTGTTGGGTAGTGAATACACAAAATCTAGAAGCAAAGCATTGCTGTATTATTCGGTGCTGACATTTGTATGTGAATAACAGCATCATTTAATATTTTCTTCAACCATCAACCAAATGCTTTCTGACATTATACTCTAATTTTGCAAGATACAGAATCAGGTGTCATAAATGACAGAGGAGGTAAGCTGCAAGAGTCAGTTTAATGTCTCATTTTTCTCATTTTCCAGGGGGTGAGATAGATGGAAACATTCTGAAAAATTCACTTCTATGCATATGAATCTTCATAAATGCAAATTCTATTGACTTTAACATTCAATTTGCTAGCAAGCCTGAAAGGTTTGAAATTGCACTTGAAAATGCCTTCTTTTTGGCAGTCAACAATAAATATTTTCCAAGCAGTTGATGACATTAGGATTAAGTCAAAGTAAAACTACATTTCAGTGCTTGAAGATTAAATGTACATTTCTATTCACAGTTGGCAATATCATCATCTCTCTAATGTGGCAAATAGGGAAGCTTTGACACCATTTTTCTGTTTTCCCCAACAACAAACTCACTTGATGCATAGTGTGTACTAGATATATGTTCATTGAATTAAAAAACATCATCACTCAATAAATCATTAATTAGTTCATTCAAGAAATATCTTTTGATCACTTTCTTTTTGTCAGTTCTCCAAGGAAACATTACAAATGCTTTCTAGTTTGCAGCCCACTCTTGTCCTTTCCTCTTTATATTTTTTTCTCACTATAAAATAGACTTGATTATCTTCAGCTTGGCTGCTAGTACCTCATTTTCACTTGATTTCCCATTTCCAGGATTGAGTACTTTTCATCTGTCTGGCTATTACTGTCAGAGCTGACTTCTTCATCTGTCACACTGACCCATCTTTGCCTACCCGAAGCCCTTCATCAATTTTCCATTGCATTGAACACCAAGTCTGCAATATTCTCATTCCTAAAGCCTTTCACCAGTAAGAGCAAATGATTTTCCCTTTTCTATCCTCACCTCTCCCAATCTCTTTTGCTTGTCTAGAACTTGCCTTCTTTGGTGTGTCTCATTTAAACTGTCAACATTTTCATCCTTTTAAAAGCACAGTTTATTTTGGCATGCCCTCCTAAAACATTATCTAGGCAATTTAAATAGTTTCTGAAGTTCAATTGTTTTCACTTAAGTTTTGCAGACTATTCAAATTAGTAAAAACATACAATCATCCTGACCAGTCAAGATAATGAGATTTCCTTTCATTGTGATATCATCTGTCTTATAATAATGGAAAGTACTCACCCCAAATTATGTTACATAGAGCATTGTATATTTCATTTAGTTCATTCAGTGTAGGACTTCCATTGTTTGTATAGTTTATAAATGGTTCCCTATGTCTATGTGGTCTTGTTGCAGCTAGAGACTGTTGAAATAAATTTCTCTGAAAATAAAAAGCATACTGTATATCCAATTAAGTTCTTAATTTTGACTGCTTCTCTGATTTAGTAGGTATTCTTAGAACAGAGTATAATAACCAGACTTTCAAACTCTCTGGGAAAGAGGTCAGCAATTAGTATAATGACACTTTATTTTTTTTAATTTAATGCCAGTAGTTTATACATAAATAATAAAGTTCCTTCCATAGCACTTGATAGTTTTTTATTTCTCTCCTCTAAATATGCATAAGAAAAATAGAGGAGAACTGATTAAAATTCCATGGTCCCAGACACTCTAGCAGCAGCAATTTTAATTTATTTATTCTGCAGTGGATCCCAGAAATACACAATTGTATATTAAGAAGTTATTTTCTGTTAGGGACTGGATGTTTGTGCCCCCCCCCCAAATTCATATTTTGAGGCTTTCATATTTAATATGATGGCATTTAGAGGTGAAGCCTTTGGGAGATAATTAGGTTTATCTGAGGTCATGAAGGTGGGGACTCTGTGATGGGATTAGGGCCCCTAGAAGAGGGGGAGAGATGAGAACTTGCTCCCTCCATGTGCATGCACCCGGGAAAGGCCTTGTGAGGACACAGCAAGAAGTCAGTGCTCCACAAGCCATGTAGAGAGCTATCACCAGAAAACCAACTGCAAGGGCTTGATCTTGGGCTTTCGTGCCTCCAGAACTGAGAAAATAAATGTCTGTTATTTAAGCCACCATGTCTATGGTATTTTGTAATGGCAGCTCTGGAAGATTAAGAGCACTTGTTACTATGCTTTCTGATAATTTGATTTTTTTTATTAGCCCCTGTCAGCAGTTTGATTTATTACAGCATTTGCCTGCAATAAAAGACTCACTGAAACTAGAACTGTTATCCCTATTTCTTACCATTACCATTGGATGGTATATTCTATTACATCATTTTACTTTTTTATTGGAATTTATGTCAAACACAGGAGACTTTCAGATTTTGTGCTTTATACATTATGTGGGAGACATTAGTCTCCTATAATACCGTGCTTTATTTTGACCTTTTTACAATTTTGAAATGAAATTGGCTATTAGTCCTATTGTATCATTTTACAGATTCAAAACATTCTTTGCAAAAGAGTTATCAGGGCCACTTGTGACAAGAATGTGTTGTGCAACAAACAGAAACTTCAGAAATAACTAGTTCCTCTTGATATTGGACAAAGGTGTCAAGCTATGTGGAAATTAAACGTTCTTGCAGCAGGGAGATAATACCAGAGGGGAATTTCGTTTAAATTTTGAACACTGTTTATAGAAATATTTTGTTTTCTTCCTCATATACTTCCCTCTTCTTCCAGAGGTAGCAAAGGAGCTAATTTTCTCCTCCATTTCCCTATGAGGCACTATCTCTTCCCTAGCTACAAAACTACCCTCCATTCCCACTCTGTTGTATTTCAATTTCCTTATCTTTGTCCACCTCTGGTGGCCAGAGAATTGTTAGTTAAACAACTGTTTTTTTCAGAATGTAAGAGATCTTAAGACACATTTTCTACTTTGAATATTTTCTTTATACCCATAAGAGCGTTCAAGATTTTGTTTTCAGAAGAAAAATTTAATTTCTATCTGTTCTAAATACTTGTAATTCCTCATACAACTCTCTATAGTATGAATGACTATATGTTATTTAGAGTGTTACCATTGCTCAAACACCATCTTAGCTACTTTGGCATTATGTAGACTACTCAAAAGGGCATATACCTTGATAAGTCACAGGTCGAGAATGAGAGCTGGTCTGTATAGTACTTAGAGGGTTAGGAATTTTATCTCTAATAGTCTTGTGAAGATACTGATCGTATATCTCTTGCTAGAACTTAAAAGCATTGGAAGTCTTCTTTTACCCATGGATTAAGAAAGAAAACACATTAAAACAAAAAAAGTGAATGAACAAAAATTTTATAGACATTTTAATAAAGTTTACATATGCCAATAATATACAATGTGCTATAAATATTTCGGTGGAATTCTGATATAAATTTTAAATTCCTCAGTACGCAGGGGTGAAAATTTATGTCCAACTAATCCTTCGGAATTTTCTTTTCTCTGGTTTGGTCTCAATATCATTTTCTCTACATTTGTTTAAATTCTAACCTTTTATAGGTAGGTATTATACCGGATGAAAGATCCCCCAAGTTTGGAGGCAAGGTGACCTTGGCATGGACTGTGTGTGGACTCTGTTACTTGCTGATTATTCTACTTTAGCCTGTTCACCCTTCTGAGTCATAGTTGCTTTAAATGATATATGGAAGTAAGATTACATAATGTAACATATACAAAGTACTGATTGGAATAGCTAATAAGTGCCAAAGGTGGCTCTTAGTGGATGGTAACTGCTATTATGGTGGAGTTGTGATGATGATATATACCTTTTGATCTTTAATGTGTTAGCGTCTCTAAGTTAAGTCCTGACCTCCAAAAATAGTTTTCACCATAAATTTGAGGGTTTAAAAAAAATCTTCCTTGGGGCCCCTGGCTGGCTCAGTCAGTAGAGTATGTGACTCTTGATGGTTGTATGTCATAAGTTCAAGCCCCACATTGAGTGTAGGGATTACTGAAAAATAAAAATAAATAAATAAAAATTTTAAAATAAGTCTTCTTCAACTATTTTAAAGGACCTTTCTTTGTTTTGATGTTTTCTGCTACCACATATTACCCAAGATGTAGTTTATTTATGATTACTTAAAAATAAATAAATAAATAAATAAATAAATAAATAAATAAATAAATAAATAAAAACTTTAAAATAAGTCTTCTTCAAATATTTTAAAGGATCTTTCTTTGTTTTTGATGTTCTCTGCTACCACATATTACCCAAGATGTAGTTTATTTGCGTTAATACCTCTGATCAACCTTTTGATTCAATAGCTCAGGAAGGTAATTTATGTTACTCTCGTTACTCTGGTTGAAACTGAGGTGAAGAGCATCCTATATATATGCAGCCATGGCTCTTATGTAGCTTGATTTAACAACCTCATGAGGATAGCCCCTAGGTACCAGTGTCACTGCCATTATTGATGGTAGAATCAGATACAGCAGAGGGTAGATTAATGCTTTGTAAGAGAGATCATTAAACTTCAACTCATTAGGAATGATTTTTAAAAGTTCATACATTTAAGGGACTGGGCTGGTTTTGGTGGTGAAGTTTCATGAACAGGACTCTGGCCTATGAGTAACTTACATTTAAAAGGGTAAATCAGAGTTTTCATTTACAGTGTAAAAGCAAAAAATATATATATATGATTCAAGGGAAGTGAGCTAATCTTCCTTTAGTTGGGATATTGGTTTATAAATGTTATTCTCCAATTCAAAGTTTCATTCCTCTCTAGAAATATCTAGTGCTTGTTCCCCAAAGTCGAAGTGCCTGTTGAAACTCCCACTGCAATTTATAAACCAGAGTTTTAAGCAATCCAAGTCATTTTATATATTTATCTCTCTTTGGCAGTTCTAACAGCTAAAGACTTAGTACCAGCTATGAATTTCATTACTGTAATTTTACTCCCATTCCAAATCATTAATATTGATGCTAAATAAATGATAGTGTTATCCATGCTAAATAATATTATTCTAAACTGCTTAGAAAAAAAGGAAGTACTCTCACAATTTTTCTTATTACTTTCGGAAAATGAGGAGGAACTGAAATATGACAGCAGAGCTGTAACGGTGGAGTGCTGCCATTCTGATTCCCCCCCTAAAATTTGTCACATTTATGAAAACTAGGATTATAGTCTTACCACTGAATATTTTTGTATTCATAAAGTGTCAAGGTAAAATAACATTGTTTTTATTCAAGTACTAGTAGAAAACTAGTACAGAAAAAAGGAAGATGTAGTGTACACATTTGTCCCAAACTGACTTTTAAAAATGTATCCATCTTCAAATTATGGAGTCTGATCAAAATACCTAAACTGCCTCTTTCCCCCACACCATTTATCTTCAACCTGCAGGTCAGTTAGTGTTCACTTATGTTTTAAAACACCTCCTTAGATGACTTAATCACTTTGAAGCACAGAGAAAATATATGAAGAAATCCAGTTAGGTAGGAGAATGGCTTGCTATGATATACATACACACTTATTTCATTCTTCTTCGCTTTCTGTGGGGTTGTGTGTATTTTGTTGTTGTTGTTGTTTTGCTTTTGGCAAACATTCTCTAGTGATTGATTCCTATGTGTTTTTTTTAAAAACCTCTTTATTGGTGTGCCTTGGTGCCTCAGCCAGTTGAGCATCGACTCTTGATTTCAGCTCAACTCATGATCCCAAGGGTTGTGACATCGAGCCCCCAACTGGGCTCTGTGCTGATCTTGGAGTCTTCTTAAGAGTCTCTCTCTCTTCCTCTGCCCCTTTCCCCTGCTTGTGCTCTCTCTCTCTAAAATAGAAAAAGTAAAAAATAAAATAAAAACCACTTTATTGATACATATACAAAAAGCTGTCACTACATGATGTATACAACATGATGTGTTTGGAATATATTGGTCTACATCTGTGAAATCATTACCACTATCAATTCTGTAAAATTATCCATAACCTCCCAAGATGTCATCCCACTCCCCTTGCTTTTTTTTCCTTTGTGATTAGAGAACCTAGCATAAGATCTGTTTAATACATATAGTATAAATTCATTAAGTATAAATAAAGTATACAATTAGTTATTATTAACCATAGACACTTAGTTTCACAATAGATGTCCAGAACTTACTCACTTTGTCTAACTGAACTTTGTACCCTTTGACTATCACCTACTCATTACCCCTGCCCCCAGCCCCTGGTAACCACCATTCTCTTTGCTTCTATGAGTTTGACTTAGATTCCATATATGAGATCATGCAGTATTTGGCTTTTTTTTTAAAGTCAGTGTTTAAAAAAAGTGCATTCTGAGATCCAAATTTCAATTTCTTTGGATTTATACCCAGAAAGTGGGATTGCTGGATCATATGGTAGGATTATTTTTAACTTTTTGAGTTAGTTTCATACTCATTTTCATAATAACTATAATAACTTATGTTCCCATCAATAACATAAAAGGGTTCTCTTTTTTCTACATCCTCACCAGCATTTATTATCTTTTGTTTTCTGTTAATACCTATCTTGACAGGTGTAAGATAATATCTTATTGTGGTTTTGAGTGCATTCCCCTTAATGATTAGTGATGCTAAGCAGCTTTTCATGTACCTGCTAGCCATTTGTATTTCTTATTTGGAGAAATACCTGTTCAGGTCCTTTGCCCATTTTCAATTTGGTTATTCTTTTGTTATTGAGTTGTAGGAGTTTCTTATGTACTTTGGATATTAATCTATATGAGATGTATGCACTGCAAACATTTTCTTCCATTCAGTAATTTGCTTTTTCATTTTGTTCATTTTGTTGGATGGTGTGGCTCCAGCTTGGTACCTGAGTGGAAAAGACTGTCTCTGGGACATGACTGAGTGGGGCTCGAGCTGAGTCAGAGGGCTGCTTCCATATCACAGCTGTAGTCAGGTCTGTGTTCAGCTTGCCTGCTACCAGGAAGCAGGCCTGCTGTCTTAAAACCACAGTTCTTGGTCTTGGGCTCCACCAGGATATTTCATCCTCTTAGCTGGATCCCAAAGCTCCCACAATTGCACTTTTGTCAGGGATGACTGCTGACTCAATGCATTTGCAAGGGATGAGGGCTGAGACCTCCTATTCCATTATTTTGCTGGCCTCATTTTTTTGCTTCTTCTTATAGCATTCTGATTAATTTCTTTTGCACAAGGGAATGTAGAAAGAATTTGGACTTCATGATGGTTACACTTACATTCTTATCCTGATTCTGCAGTGTGTTGAGAGATGAGACAATCTGCAGGTTCTTTGATTTCTTTGCATTTTGTTTCATATGATAGGAAGAGATCATAAATCTCACAACATGCATAATTTTTGACAAATGGTAAGTTTGCTACAATATTAGTTCACTCCTTTGCTTTGCTTGCTTTCTTCTTATTAGAATGTGAGTCCCATGTCTTATTTATTAGTACATATTCATGATCTGTCACAATGTCTGGGACACTGTAGCTTTTTATAGAATGTTTGTTGAATAAATAAATGGCATGCTAGTCAACATGTTCATACTCTTATATCCCAGGAATTTACTCTGACATGTTCCTATTAGCAGCCATTGGGTCTTTACTAAACAATCATAGGCCTATCTAGACACCTACCTTAGGAATGTTAGAGATGTAACTCACACTTGCTTTAATAGGTTGCAGAGATGAATATTAAAGTGATGAGGTTTCCAAAGGAAAAAAGCCTAGAAAGAAAATTAATGCTAATTATGTATGTACTTTCAGAGGCAGAAGGAGAAAGTGTTAGAACGAAACTCATGATTGTTCATGATTTTCTAAATGCAAAGAAATGAGAGAATATTATGTCCTGAAAAAATGTCCTTAAATTCATTAATGTGGAGCTGATTAATGAGCACAGTGCTTAATATCATAGCTGTAGAAGAAATCATGGGGTAAATAAAAACATATGCTGTTTTTTTGTAGGTGTTAAATTTATGGAAGTCTTAGGGTGCTTGGATGGCTCAGTTGGTTAAGCAACCGACTCTTGATTTTGGCTCAAGTCATAATCTCACATTCATGGGATCGAGTCCCATGTCAGGCTCCATGCTGAGCATGCAGTCGGTTTAGGATTCTCTCTCTCCCTCTCTTTTTCTGTCCCTCCCCTGCACACATGCATGCATGTGCTCTCCTTCTCTCAAATTAACTTAATAAAACTTAAAAAAAAGAAATTTATGGAAGACTTTATGAAGAAATAAACAATAACAATAAGTTGAATAAGAATAACAATAACAGTAAGATTCAAATATTTAAAGTATTGCATGAGATAACCCTATAAAATATTTTAATGTGTGCAATGTACTGTGAAAATATTTTTTTTTTAGTTTTTTTTTCAACGTTTATTTATTTTTGGGACAGAGAGAGACAGAGCATGAAGGGGGGAGGGGCAGAGAGAGAGGGAGACACAGAATCGGAAACAGGCTCCAGGCCCCGAGCCATCAGCCCAGAGCCTGACACGGGGCTCAAACTCACGGACCGCGAGATCGTGACCTGGCTGAAGTCGGACGCTCAACCGACTGCGCCACCCAGGCGCCCCTGTGAAAATATTTTAAAATGATTTAGTTATTTGATGATCGATTATTTTTTAATGTTAAGAAAGCGGAAAGAGTTGCTCTAAAACTCAAGTTTAAAACACAAATTGTTTGGACTGTCTGAATATAAATTTGTCTTTGAAATTATTATTAAAAATTACTTTATTCCAAAGAACCCTTTAAGCAAGACAATGTGTTTAAGCTTTTTCAGTAACAGATTTCTGTAATTAGTCACCTTTATCTCTAGATTTTCTCCAAAATGAACTTTACACTCTAGTTAAAGTATATTTGGTTGCTGTTTCCTTACCTAATTTCATTTCTTTCTCTCTACAATCTATTGGTCTTTATTCTAGCATTCTCTGAACATTAGTTTTGTTCTGGACTCTTCTTCACCATCCATTCCACAATTACCCAGAGGAAATGGGTAACATTCAACTTTATTTACAAACCCTGCAAGCCTAAAGTGATGCAGGGGATAGAAATTGAGGGATGTAACTATACATTCCATCAAGTAGAGATTCCCATGCAGTTTGTAACTTGAGACTAATTCCTTACTGATCATTTCATGCACATTCTCACAATTGTTAACTTCTCAATCTTTCACAAATATGGAAATCTCTTTATTGTCCAATTTCTTTTGAACCCATAGGCTGTTAAAGAAAAGAATGTGTTAGGCAGAGTTAAACCGGCAAGAAAGAATTTATTCAAGACTATAGCTTTGGGAAGATTGAACTCAGCTCCACTCAGACAAAAGGTGGGAGAGATTCCATTAGTTGGGATGAGTCAGTGGAAAGTACTAGAGGAGGTTAGGGGCATCATTGGTCACTGTGGTTAAGCTCTCTGTATTTGCTAGTTATTGATTATCTAAGGCACCTATCCTCTCATGGAGACTGGGAGACAGGGTCTCTATCTTATTAGATTATTGTATTTCAAAGGGATGGCTCCCTGATCTTTGAAAAAGGTATTCCTTGGTTGTAAAACTGGTGAGAGGCTGGGAGATGATTTATCTACATTTCAAAGGGATAGAAAAAAAATGCAGTTACAAGCTTTCTAAAGTAAATGCTCTAAGGAAAGAATGGTCAGAGGCTTGTAGTCAGGGGGAAAAAAAACAAAAAAACAAAAAACAGTCCAATGTTTAGTGAAGCTGAGTGGAAGAGGAAGGCCATCTTGGTCAAGGCCATGCCAGTCGTCCATTGCAAAACTCCACTAGTATAGGGACATTAATATATTCCTGGTAAAATGCCTTGCACAGTACCTGACAAAAGGAAAACATGACTGACTAGATATCCATCAAATAGAATTGTTCATTACTGCTTTTTCTGTTTTATGAACAGATTGATTAGAAGAAGCTCTTCCTGCTTTCTCTAAGGAATTGAATAAATGACTCAGGATATTATTATTTTTCTGCTACACTTAAAACGGATGTCCATAAGGCTTATTTCCCCCATGAATACAATTTGAAGCACAGTGTGCACAGGTCAAAGGTTTAGACTCTAGTGGACTGAATGTTCGGTTTTGATCTGCTTTCATCTAGTTTTTTCTTTGGTTTACTCTCACCTGGGACAATATGTTTAAGTGCTCAGAACCTCCCTTCCTTTCCTCTTAGTGGTAACCATCTCTTCTCTTTTCCTCAAAGTAGCATGCTGAACATTAGCTGGTTATTAAAGAATGCCTCAGGTTTTTAGGAGAAAGATGCCACCTTAATGCCATATTACCAAAGGAAATCTGTAGACATTTCTTTTTAGGCTGTACTAACCTATTTATACCCTGTTAGGAGAGGAAAAAAATGTTCCTTTTACCTTTTAAGTTCTTGGTTGAGACCTCCCTATAATAAAAGACAGATGAACAGGAGAAAAACAAGCAAAAGTTGGATAACACGTGTGCCTTCTGTTTATATGGGAGATGCCTTGGAAAACTGTGTAACTCCCAGTGACCCAAACTACCACATTAAATCCCATCTCCAGCTAAAGATAAAAGGAGATGTTGGGGAGTGAGGAGACATTTATGGGATGTTATCAGATAAAGCACAGTAAACAAGGCTAAGATTGTTACACAGATTTAAGCCCATTACTTCCCCATTGAGAAGAATTTCTAGAAATGGAGAGTCATTCTCTTTTCCTGGTACAGAAGAGACACCCTTACAAATGGAGATTCTTTTGTCAATGTCTGACAAAAACAGTAAGTTTTACTTAATTTTCAGACCTCCTGTGTGTGCTATTTCTTAAAAATAATCAGACTGAAATCATTGTTATGCCAAAGAAGTATGTTTTGGGGTAACATCTCCCCACCAACACAAATTTTTTATAAACATGTAAGTTTAACAGTTTGTTTATAGTCTCTTTATATTTCTGATTTTAAAATTATTTAGAAAAGTCAACATATCTATGACTCCTACCCAGAAATAGCATCTGATATCCTCCCTAAGTGATGTGGAGGGTTGGGACTGGGAGAGATGGAAGAAAAACAAAAACAAAAAAACAATTAAACATTGTACATTGTTGCAGGGTACAATCCTCAGTGTTTTAGAAAAATACATTTCAAAGCCTGTTCATTTTTAAATATTACTTAGTATTTGAAGATTAGCCATAGTATCACTCCACAATTTCAGCAGCAACTGAAAATTACGTCTGAGACCTTGACTTTTCTTTTTCCACGCAAAAAAACCAGCTGCAAGCATGACACAAAGCATTCCCAAGGATACAATTAAAGTCAATGGGTTTCTAATGCATTCTTCACTCTTTACAACTATTACACTTCCAGAGCAATACGTTACTTAAAGTAACAATTATCCTATGATTTGGATTGTTTTATAGTGGCAAGAATATTATTTACATAGAAACTATAAGACAGGGCTATTCGGATGAAAAGTTTGGAAAAAAGCGAATTTAACTTTTATTTTCCTTTAGCTACAATTTCAGAAAGGAAACTTAGCTTTTAGTGTTTAGGTTGAAATAAAATGGCAATACTTTACAAGGATATATTAAGTGAAATAGGAAATAAAAGATGGGATTCTGCTGCTTGGAAAGGTTATGAATGGTTCCATAGTTCGTATGGAGAGGGTTCTGGAGTTTTCATTTCCATACCTCTCTAGCAAGTAACTCCAAATGCCCTTCCTTGTTTATACATGACTATTAAACCAGGGAAGGGGAGTTGGAACAATTTTAGGTTTCTTCCACTTTAAGAACAATAATAACGGTCCTGTAGATCTTGTTATATACTGACAATTTTAGCTTGATTATTGCTCAGCACAATCTTGTTAGTTAGGAATATCTGTATCCATATTGTTTACAGTTCTGGAAACCTAGGCTCTTAGAGATAAGCAACTACCACAAGGTTGTGTGGTTAATTTCAAGTAGCAAGTAAAATGCATACCTGTCTGGCCTTAAAACTAATGTTGTTAATTTCTACTCTCTACTACCCTTTTTTAAAAAAAATCAGAGTGGTGTTTCATGCAGATGGAGTTAGTGAGATGATTTTTTTTTTTGTCAGTATCATAGTCCAGCACTATTGTTCGTTTTAATAGAAATTCACTTTTTCCTCTGAGTTAAATACATTAATTGAAAACTTTCATATAAGTGTAACTGTAATAGTAATAAAACTAAATATGTGGGTCACATCAACAGCACATATTATTTTGGAAAGTGCTGGAATATCACAGGAAAACACCAAGAACTCTTCTAGTGCCACACTTTGCTCAAGGATAGTTGTATTCAAATGAACCCTAATGTGCAGTAGGGTTTGTTGAGAGGTGGCACATTTCCTTTATGGTGAGAAGTATCGAGAGTAGGTGAATCTCTAGTTTGAGCCCTGCATTGGGCTCTGTGCTGACAGCTCAAACCCTGGAACCTGCTTCAGGTTCTGTGTCTCCCTCTCTCTCTGTCCTTCCCTCGCTCTGTACATCTCTTTCATTCTCAAAAATAAATATTTAAAATAATAATAACAAAAGAATAGGTGAATCTTGGGATACCTGGGTGACTCAGTCGGTTAAGCATCTGACTCTTGATTTCAGCTCAGGTCATGATCTTGTGGTTAATGAGTTTAAGTCCCACATTGAACTCTGCACTGTTAGCACAGAGTCTGCTTGGGATTCTGTCTCTCCCTCTCTCTGCCCCTACCCCATTTTTCTCTCTGTCTCTCAGAATAAATAAATAAACTTAAAAAAGAAGAGTAGGTGAATCTCATTAGTGGAACTTTGCTGTTGAGATGTTAAGGAGAACCATTAAAATTAAGACTGCTTCGGAGGTATTGAGTCTGGCTCCAGAAATGCAGAATCTCAGATCCCATTCCAAGCATGCTAGAATATAATTTGCATTTGAGCAATAGTTCTTGGAATTTGCATGTATATTAAGGATTGAGAGGCACTGTCCTCAAGTGGAGGTTCAAGGGAATTTTTCACTCATCCTTATGAAGTAATGCTTTCATCCTCAACCAATGATGTTCATCAGAATCATCCCTGAAACTTCAAAAAATACAGTTGGTGTGCTCATTGCTCTTGAATGGCTTGGGATATTGGCACATTGCACAGGTATTTTGAGGAAAATCAAACACAACACTGTCAACACAAATACACACATGCACATATGTAAACACTCCTCCCAGGAAAAATATATTTTAAAAAGTGTATGGATAATTCGGGTGTGATCAAAGTTTGAGAAAACTGAGTTAAGTCTACTTGATGCAGAACAGACCATCTTATATAAAATTTCCCTCCTGAGAGAGGAATATTTTTATCCCAACATTTACGCTGATGTCATCAATTCTAATTTTGTTGGTCCTTTAAAGTCTGGCAGAATGCTATATTGTTCTCTTCTATATATATATATATATATATATATATATATATATATATATATATATATAAAGTTTATTTACTTAGAGACAGAAGATAGAGAGAGAGCGCAAGTGGGGAAAGGGCAGAGAGAGAGGGAGAGAGAGAGAATCCCAAGCAGGCTCTGTGCTGACACTGCAGAACCAGATGTAGGGCTCGAAATCATGAACCATGAGATCATGACCTGAGCTGAAATCAAGAGTCAGACACTTAACTGACTGAGCCATCCAGGCACCCAATGGTATATCATACTTAAAGCCCTTTCTCAATACTATTTTTTTCCAAAGTAAAATATTCTTTGTCTTCTTTAAATTGCAATTCGTTCTTATATGGTGTCTCTCCTATGAAACACTTCACATCCTATTTTGTATTATTCACTTATGTATTGTTGTTGATCTTATATGTTTGATTATCATTAGACTTCCCACAAGACCTAGAAGATTATTTAGAATGTCACATAATTAACATTAAATTTATTGAGAAAACAAATGAATGAGTAAATAGATGACTAGACAAGGGATAATTATGATGAAAGACTAGTGTAATATAGTCAAATATTGGTTGAACCAGGAGTCACAAAACAGGTGAAACTCCTGTTCTACTATTAAACCAAGTATGGTTTTGAGTTCACTGAACCTCTCCTTTTTATCAAATCATTTTGTGGGAATATTAGGTAAGTTTTTTAAAGACTTTTTTTTTCCCTTTTAAGTAGGCTCCACACTCAGTGTGAAGCCCAATGCAGGGGTTAAACTCACAACCCTGAGATTAAGACCTGAGCTGAGATAAAGAGTCAGACAATCAACTGAGTGACCCATATGCTCCTAGAGACTTTTTTAATGCATGTAAAATTTGAAACACAATAGTCAGCTAGTTTATTTTGTTTATTTTGTTTGTTTGTTTACTAAATTCTTCAAGGCTTGAAAGTACCTTTCCTTCTATGTTTCAAATTTATTTTTACCTTATAAATCAAGTCATAACATTGTAAATAGTTCTCATTAATAATTACTGTGATTATAGCACAAAGGCATAAAATGTTCAATATCCATACTCCCAAGGTATGGCTGAATTTTATTATATGACCGTGTCAGGTGTCTACACTGTATACCAAATTACACAAACTTAGTAACTTAACATATACATGTTATCTCACAGTTTCTGTAGGGAAGAAGTCTGGGCAGGGTTTAGCTATTTTCTCTGCTTTAGGGTACAAGCAGGGTAGGTGTTGCCTGGGACTGCAGTCTGATCAGAGGCTTCACTGGAGAAAGATCTGTTTCCAAGTTTTGTAAGATACTTTACATATAACTGACAGAGCCAATTTCACTAAGTTTTGTCCTACTTCACAGCTAGGATCATCCTTCCCTAATGTTCTGATACCATGTTCCTTCCTTCTTTCTGAGCCCTAACTGGCAGCATCTTCAAAACCCATATTTCTACTAATAGTCTTTTCAAATTTATTTTGGTTCTTTTATGCTGATCAAAATTTTTTTTCAGTTTCTTCCCTCTTCCTGATTCCAAAACATTCCCACATTTTAGTCAGTTATGACATTGTCACCCACTTGTACCAAAATCTGTATTTTCTATTTTTGTATAACAGTTTAGCACAAACTTAGCAGTTTAAAACAGCAAATCTTTATTATCTCGTAGTTTCTGTGGCTCAAGATTCTAGACCTTAATCATCCATCTACCTCTCACTCTTAGATCTTCTGGGTCTGCCTGTTGGCTTCTTTTCCTATTTCCTATTTACATGGCATGGGGGCCAAGGTTTTGCCCTTTGATGACCCCCCTATGGCCCTACCCACAGCAGTCTCTGCCAAAGGGTCAGCTCAGCAAGGATGGGGAGATAGTTTACCTGGGTAGTCTACTCATGGACTCACAAAGGTGCAATCATTTTTTAATCTGGGCTGCATTCTTATCTAGAGTATCCACTAAGGAATGAATGCCTTTGAAGCTGATTCATGTTACTGACAGAATTCATTTTCTTGCTTCTGTGTAACTGAAAACACTGGCTTTTTGCTGGCTACGAAGAGCATTAGGTAGCATAAGACATTGGTAAGCCCCTAAGGGCTAAGAGTCCCCAGATGACAGCCAGCAAGAAAATGGAGACCTCAGTTCTATAGACAAAGGAGATAAGGTGTGAAAATAATGTGAGGAAACCTGAAAGAAAACTCTTCACCCCTGGAGCTTCTGAGGGGAGCTTACTTTTGGCCAATACCTCGATTTCAGTGTTGTTTGACTGGTAGAATGATAGTGTTTGTGATTACATTTAAATTTTCTGTCATCTTTAATTTGCTACATGAGCGGAAGCAAGTCATTTATTGCTTCATACTTGGTTTCCTTATACACAGACCAAGGTAATGAGGTAATTAAACACACAGACCCTTTAATCAAAATCCCTGGGTTCACGTTCTGTCCTTACCCAGTAATAGTTACTAACTTCTACACACACTGGTTTCTTTCTCTATATAATACTACCATATCATAGAGTTGTTGTGAGGATTAAGTAGGATCCTTTTGTGAAGTCTTTACTTGGGCTACTGGTACATGTTAAATATTTGATGTTGCTGTATATTATTAAAATGGGAGGGGGGCATCTTACAGGCCTTCTTACTTAGGTAAGATTAAGAAACTATGTGTACTTGCTAGAAACCAACATTGTGAATAACAATATTGGATATTTCAAATCTCACAAAAATCTTCCCAACCTGAGGTGACAATTATGTTTCTTAATGTCACAGAAACAGGTGATTTTTTAGTATTTTGGTCAAAAAGATTATACTAATTTCAGAAACTACATTAAATCAATAAACTTTATTAATTCTCTAGATCTCAGGTGTATTACCCCGTCAGAATGGCAGCTTCTTAAATAGGTTTTAATTTACAGTCTGTTTATTCTTCTCACAGTTATAAATCCTAAAAATTGCTCAGGAAATAAGGGAAAGGCAGGATTCTGCCATACCTGGGCATCAATTAAAAGCACAATTCTTGATAACATCTCGCTGGTTCGAACTTGTAAACTACTTCTTTGTTAATATGATTTTTGTTCTAACCACCATAGTATCTACTTTAAATTCATAATTTCAGTTACACCTTCTCTCTCATATTTTTTTCTTAAGACTTTTCTTTGCCACCTTCTTGTTAAAGCTTCTGTCTTAGTCCTTTTGGGCTGGTGTAAAAAAATACCACAGGCTGGGCCACTTATAAACAACAGGAATTTATTTCTCAAAGTTCTGGAGGTTGGAAGTTGTCAGTCAGGGTGCCATTGTGGTCAGATTCTGACCAAGGCCCTCCTCTGGGTTGCAGACTGACAACTTGGTGGAATGGGCTCAGGAGTCTGTGCAGCGTCTTTTGTAAGGACAATCATCTCAATCACAAGAACTCTTTCCTCATTATCTGATTAGCTCCCAAAAGTACCATATCCTAATACCATTAGCTTAGGTATTAGGATTTTAGCACACAAATGTTGGGGGAACACAAACATTCAGACTATAGCAGTAACCCAACATTTGTCTTAGGAGCACACATTTGGACTACCAAGGAAATGAGGTGCAAATAAGTAAAATCCTTGCATGAGCAGGTTTTAAGAGCCAGATCCCTCATTTGGATGTAATACAATGGACGTTAAACTGGGATTCAGGTAGTATGGGATCCTGTCTTATCTGAAGCACTAACTTAGAAGTTAAGAACTATTTATGACCTTCGATTTCTGCATCATATGTGGGAACTGAACTAGATACTAAGTTCCTCTTAACTAACAAATCTATGTTTCTTCCTTTATTAGTGTTTTTTTGTTTGTTTTGTTTTTAGTATATTTAATGGCTGAAAATAATTGTCAGAGTCAGAAATAAAGATGGAATGAGAAAGCCCTTTTGAGTGATACTGAATAGCTGTATTATGTGGAGGTAACTAAGAATTAATGGAACAGCTTAAAATAGATTTGTTCAAAGTGACAGACTATCCTCTTCTCTTACCCTCCAGCCTTGCCCTGGAATTAACATCACATAATTCATCTAAGAATGTGAAGTAATGCAAAGAAAGTCTTTTCTTGATTAACATAGTTGAAAGAGGTTTCTTAAACCCTAGATAGATGAATTTTTGGAACATCATTTAGAAATAAGCATTCTTTAAAATTTTACTGTCTTAAATATATAAGTCCTATATTCCATGCCTAGATTCTGTTCAATATTAAAGAAAAAAAATATTAAAGCTATTTTTATTTGTTTAATCTTTATTCAAGTCATGTGTGGTGTATTTTTAAGGCTGCATTGTACGTGTGATGATTATTCAAAGTTAATTACTACCTAGCATCAACAGACATAAGAAATAAAGTGCATTTGGGTCTTTTATATTTAAACATCAATTTCCAAAATTTTATAAACACATAAAATTTAGTTTAGTAAGGCTTCATATAATATACAACTTCCAACATATAACAATCAAATGGTGCAGATGTAGAATGTGATATCACTTTCTAATTATCATTGATGAAAAAGAACTAAAATCCAAGTAAAAATGAGCAGAGATGAAAGGGACATTCATTTTGAAGTTTTCCTACCTCCTGATGAATCATATTGCTTAAGGCAGAATCCATTTCCAGAATACATATGTCCAAAGAGAATTCATAAACTTCAGAACCAAACAAGCAGCTGCCAATGAAAGAACTATTTCATTTAGGAGAAAACTATATGATTGGACTCTCACCCCTTGCCTATATTTTTTAAAGAATTGAGAAAGAAGAATTAGAGCTAAAAAAGGAGAATTGTATTTATTTGTTTTCTTAGAAAATAGGGCTATCTGAATTAGATAGTTATGGTGGCTACTTTAAGCTCAAATATAGGATTGATTATAGTAACACTTGTGAGATCTCAGTATTATTTTCTAAAGCTAGAGTTAAAGAAAAATTTTGAAACATTTTCATTGATACATTTTACATGTATCTTTAAGAATCAATGTACTTAATTTTTTGTCTATCCATCCTCTTTGTTAAATGTGCTAAAATCTAAATATTTCAGATACTTTCAAAGTTTATATCTAATATGCTTTTTAACAGTGAAAGCAGACTTTGTATGATTTTCATTTTTTGTTGATGTTTGCTTTATATCCCTGAATGGGGTTTGTCTGGTCAGTCTACAATGTATGCTTGAAAAACAATGGACAGGTTCTGCTACGGGTTCTGTTGTCATTGAGCAGAATGTACTATAAATTTCAAATTGGTTGAGTTGGTTGAAAGTTCATGGCTTCTAAATCCTTGCTGCTTTCTCTTTTCTTATGTTGATTACTGAAGGAGAGGTGAGATATCTCTAAGAATATTTGTCGTTTTTTTTCTTTTAGTTTAACAATATTTGTTTTGTGTAATTTAAAGTGCTGTTAGTAGGTGATACATATTTATGATTATGTTTTCTTGATGAACTGACTACTTTAAATTTATTTGATGTTTCCCTGTACTCTTGGCAATGTTTCTTATTTGGCAATATATTTTTTTCTGGTATTATAGTCACGCCAGCTTTCTTTGATTAACGTTGCATGGTATATTTTCCCCCAATTTTGTTATATGGAACATACCTATATAATTATATTTAAAAGCTTCTCATTTAGAGATGTCTTATACACATGACACACTTTTTTTTTTTTTTTTTTTTTTTTTTTTTTTTTTTTAGAATTTGACCATCTACTCTTTAAATTGGAGTATTTGGATAATTTGTATTTAATGAATTATTGAAGTGATGTGATTTAAATACTCTTATCTTATTAGATAGGTTCTCCATGTCCCATATAGTCTTTTTCCTTCTTTCCTTTATATATATATATATATATATATATATATATATATATATATTTGCCTTCATTTGGATTAAGTATTTTTTTATTTCATTTTTAAAAATATAATTTATTGTCAAATTGGCTAACATACAGTGTGTACAATGTGCTCTTGGTTTTGGGGGTAGATTCCCGTGGTTCATCGCTTACGTACAACACCCAGTGCTCGTCCCAACAAGTGCTCTCCTCAATGTCCATCACTCATTTATTTCATTTTTTAATATTGGTCAATTAACTTAATTTCCCTTTATTTATTATAAGTCTAGATTTTGTAAGCTATATCTTTAAGTTCTCATAGTCTCCTTTCAAGTTATACTACTCATATAAAGTATATGAAACTTAAAACAGTGTGCTCCCAAATCTTCCTTTCCATCATTTGTGCTATTTAAAAAATACATTTATTTTAATACATCTCATAAATCTCAACATTTGTTGTTAGTATATTTTCCTTAGATAATAAGTTATCTTATAAAATGATGTGAAATAAGACAAAAATGATGTGTATATATGTGTGTATATATATATATATATATATATATATATATATATGCAATTTCTGTGTTCTCTGTGTCCTTTCTCTACTACAATTTCCATTTAATGACAAATATCTATCACAATACTTCCTACAGTCTTTCTTATAGAGCAAGTCTCCTAGCAATAAATTCTCAGCTTTTGTTTTTTTCTGAAGTGGTGGTGATTTTGTTTTGTTTTTGAAATATATTTCACTGGGCATAGAATTCTGGGTTTATTTTTTCTGCCTAAAATTATGAATTGTTTCTCTGAAGATGTGTACTGTAATTACATTTGTTCTTATTTATTTTTATTTTTTTTCTGGATGCCTACAAGTTTTTCTCTTTACTTTTTTAGTTTAAAATTTTTGTTGATCATGATGTGTGCTTTTGTTACTATTGTTACTGATACTGCTAGGTTTTCTGTGTGCTATTGGTATCCATATTTTATTGTCTGTCTTTCTTTTTGGAAAAATTTTAGCTATTACTTCTTCAAATATTTGTTCCACTTCCCCCCTTTTCTCCCTGTTGTCATTCTAGAACTTTAATTATATATAATTTAGGCGATTTCATTAATTCCACAGCTCCTGTATGCTTTTCTTCTATTTTTCTTTTTAATCATTTTCCTCTTTATGCTTGAGTTTGGATTTCTACTGACTATTGAGTCCATCGAACTAATAATTTATCAATGATATTTTATTTTTTATTTCTAACATTCCCATTTGATTCTTTCTTATAGATTATATCTTTCTACTAAAATTCCCTGTTAACATATGTTAAATTTTGCCACTCAAATCTTTCAGATAGTATAGTTCATTTTCATTTCCTATTTAATAGCTAAAAATATCTGGGCCTTTTCTGAGTCTGGTTCCATTTATTGGTTTATTCTTAAAAATGGGTTGTTCCCCCTTGTATTTTTTTTTTAATGTATCTTGTAAGTTTTGATTGAATTACAGCTATCATGTGTAGGATAACGGTGAGAATAGAATAAATGCTACTTTCCTCAAGGAATTGTTTTATTTCTTTCTCTCTCAGGCCTGAGTGTAGGTGACTGATTCAATCCATTTAGGAGTTGAACTGAATTTGGATTTTGTTATTGCTGGTATTGCCTTTTTGATACCATATTCTTTATATTCCTCTATGAGAGGGCTCTGGATACTTTAGGCTTAATATATAGGACTGGAACAGCTAGAAGGTTTTCTCCAGTGTTCTTCCTCTTCCCTAAGCTTTCTGTTATTCTGCCTTATGTGTTCTACAGAGAGTCTTTTTTCTCTGCTCTTTTTGCTCCCTCAATGGTAGATTACTTCTGCTAGTTTCTTTCTCCTAGGCTTATAACAAAGTCAGGGGCAGATCTCTGTTGTCTTTGTCCACCTAAATTTGACAAACCTTGTGCTCTTGGACATCTAGAAGAGGTTTTCTCAGAAATCTGCCTTGCTTTCTTATGTCTTGCATGGGAAAGAGTTTACTAACTCTTGTCCTGGGGTAGCAATGGCAAACTTCTACTTAGAATCAGTGCAGGAGCTTTTCTGACCCTCCACCAGGGCAGAGAGTTTTTGCATTTACCCCACGGATAGCATTGCTGCCTGTGTCTAGGACACATGTAGTTTCCCTATACCTTCCTCAGAGGCATCAATTGTCTTCTACTTCTCCAAAAGAAGTCATCCTTACCTGAGTCCTTGTAGCAAGAGTATTTGTTGTCTCTTACACACACACACACACACACACACACACACATCAATTTAACAAGGAATTCTATTGATCATTTAGCAAAGAAATAAAAACAAATCTTATACAGAGTACTTTGAAAATATAGAAAAAACAACTCTCTTAAACATGAACATCAAAATACTTATCAAAAACATTTATGTATTAAATTCTAAAAGGAATATGAAAAAAATAATATATCCTACAAAGTAAGGAATGCTTTTTATGCTAGGAATACATGGTTGTTTTAACACTTTAAAAAGCAATCAGTATAGTGTGTCAACAAAATAAAACCTACAAATCTTGTAATTATCTCAATAGATGTAGAAAACTCATTTGTCAAAATTCAACACCCATTCGTTACAAAAGCTCTCAGCAAACAGAATAGTTTTCTCAATCTGATAAAGGATACCCACCAAAAATCTACAAATAGCATCTTACTTTACATTAAAAGATTGAACTATTTCCCCTAAAGATTAATGAAAAGATAATATCCGATTTCGTCACTTCTTTTCAACATCTACTACTGGAAGAGATATTAACTGCAGACAGACAAGAATAAAATACAAATGATTGTGAAGGAAGAAGTAAAACTGCTTATCTGTAAATGGAATTGCTGTATCTAGAAACTGCTGCTAGAATTAGTAAGCGAGTTGAGCAAGGTTGTAGAATAGGATGTCATTATGCAGAAATAAATTATATTTTTCTGTACTAGCAATGGGGTATTGGTCATTGAACTAGAAAAATACCTTTATGATAGCGTCAGAATATCAATATATCAAATAGTAATATATGTAATGAAAATTGTGCAAGAAATCTATATTGAAAATGACAAAACAATGCAGAAAGAAATTAAAGATCTAAATAAGTACAAAAATAAACAATTTTAATTGATTGAAAGACTCAGTATTTTCTTGAGGTCACTTCTTACTAAATTAACCTATATAGATTTGTCAAAACTATGAATTAATCAGTCTAAGAAAATAATTAATAATAAAGTTTTAGGAGAAATTAATAAGCCCATTCTGAAATTTGCATGCAAATTCAAAAGATTGGAGCCAAAACAAATTTGAATACTATGTAGAGTATTTGTGTCTCCCCTCACCCCCAATTCTTATGGCGAAACTGAACTCCCTAGTGTGATGGTACTTGGAGGTGGGACCCTTGGGAGGTTATTAAGTCAAGTCCTAATGATGATAGAAATGTCTTTATAAAAAGAGGAAAAGGTGTGAGATCTCTCTGCCATGTGGGGACATAATACAAAGGCTGCTCTCTGTAAACCAGGAAGAGACACTTTACCAAGAACTTGACTGTCCTGGCACCTTGATCTCATCAATCCTTGAGCCTCTAAAACTGGGAGTAATAAATGAGGTTGTTTTAGCCACCCAGTCAATGGAATTCTATCATAGCAACCCCAAATCTAACTTTGGGATCTACATCTAGGATAATCAGAACAATGTGGAATTGATATTAAAATCGATAAATACATCAATAAAATATAATAAAGAATCTTGACAGATATATTATAAAATGATATTTTACAAAGATGCCAGTAAATTCAGTGGGAAAATTTTTTAACAAATCATGTCACAACAACTACATATTCATAAAAATAAAAACAACAACAGCAACAAAATAAGTACAAAGTGTCAACAAAAATTAAAGATAATTTTAGACCTCAACATAAAAGCTAGAACAATAACACTTCTAGAAGATAGCATGGAAGGATCTTCTTGCAACTTGTAGTACAGATCTTATAGAGAGGACAAACATGCACTAACCATAAAGAATAGATAAATTGGATTTCATCTAAACTTAAAATTCTTCCCATTAAAGAAAACATTAAAAAAAAATAGGCAAGTGCCAGGCTAGGGAATGTTTTTGCAATGCATATATTTCACAAGGGAAATATATGTTCAAGTCAAAATAAAAAGTGGTGTTCAAGTTAAAATAAAAAGACAACTGGATCATTACAAAGTGGATGAAGAAAAATTGGACACCTCACAGAAGAAAATATAAAAATAGTCAATAAATGGGTTATATGTGTTGAACATTCTTAGTCATGAGGATAATACAAATTAGAACTATAATGATATACAGTTTTATATCCAGGAGAGTGAATAAGTAAAAAATAATGAAAATATCACAGATTCCATTCCTTGGCCATACCAATTGGCAATATTTTGGAGCAAGTGAACATTTTCATACATGGCTAATGAGAATATAAAATGGCACTAGCAATTTGAAAAACTGTTTGTTTTGTAGAAAGTTAATTGTTCATCTGTCCTATGCCCCAGAATTCCACTCCTAGATAATGGCAAAATGTTATAAAAATCTAAGTCCACAAAATGACTTGTATAGGAATATTTGTACAAGCAATTCATGAAATTTCAAAATTAAAGAGGAATGAACTAAAACACTCTAGAAACATGTATGAATCTTAAAAAGTACTATGTTGGGCAAAAGAATAAACATTGCATAATCTAACTTATTTGAAGTCCAACTATGAGCAAAATTAACCTAGTAGTAGAAATCAGGAAGTGTTACCTGTGATAAGTTGGGATTGAATGGAGAAAGTCATGAAGTAAATTTCTGGAGTGATGGAAATATTATTTTTCTTACTTTCACATGACATGGGTAATTGTCAAAATTCATCAAACACTTAAGCTTTGTGTTCTATAATGTTTGGAAATATCTCATTGTTAAAAAGATTAAGCTTAAAATAATTTTGTAGAAAATATATCTTAATGACTTATTACATAAAAAGGGGATTAAAGCTTAGTAAGCATATTATGTTTCCACATTTGGAAGTAAAAAATATACATGTAAATAATCATAGAAAAATAAATAGTAAAGGAAGTAACTCCCAATGGAGGTATGGATTATTTCTGAATAGTGGGCTTAACAGTTAAATTTCATGTATCTTTTGCTTGTCTATATTTTTAATCTTTTCTGTAATATAAGAATATTGATTTTGTTTTTGATTTACTTTGCTTTTTCTTCTTAATTTGTGAGAATTCTGGGTACATAAACGGAGGATGCTTTCCTTCAGGAGGCGTTTATATCTGCTGCTACTTACTTGAAGTTGAATCTACTAAACTAGTAGCATTTTGCGCCTCTTTCTATAATCTGGCTTTGTAAAGAAGTCTCTAATTGGGTATCCTTATCTACTGCTAGCCCCGATTTTTGTTTCTTGGACTGACTTGCTTGGTAATGGAGTAGAAACAGTGGTTCATTCCCATGGACCATGTACCTATGAGAACAGTCTGACTTAGCAAATGATGGAATTGCCCTAACCCTGTATCATAAACTTTCTGCAGAGCACGGATAGTGGCCAAAAATAATATCTACTCACAACTACCCCATGATCTAAATCTGCTATTAAATCTTCAGAGTGGCAGGGTCTCCTTAGACATGAAACAAACTAGAAGTATCTTGTAAATGGATTAGAGAGGTTGACTTATTGAAAGAGTTTCAGAATGGTTTCTGAAGAGTTGTTTGTTTGTTTTTTCAGTTTCTCCAGTAATGTGTGGCCAGTTTTAATATGGTGCATTGACTTTGGCTTTTTTTTTTTTTATTAAAAGCAGGGGTCATAATCTCAACTGTACTGACAAAAAGAAAAAATAGTTACTGCATCATCAGTTCCTGTTGACCAATTTTACAAACATTCCCTTCCCAGATCTGTAGGCCTCGGTGCACATATCCCTCTTAATATTTTATTTTTAAAATTTGACAAGTAGTATGAATACATTTTTTATGTGGAACAGTAAAATGCTCCAAATCCTATTTCTTGACCATTGTTCAACCTTACTTCTTTTACGAGAAGGAGCCACTCTTGGAAATTTAAAAGGTGAAACTCAGACATCTTGTTTCCCTCAGCTTCTTTTATATT
The DNA here is from genome assembly GCF_007474595.2 of Lynx canadensis. Taxonomy (NCBI): domain Eukaryota; kingdom Metazoa; phylum Chordata; class Mammalia; order Carnivora; family Felidae; genus Lynx; species Lynx canadensis. The sequence goes on from NC_044303.2 coordinate 161,207,602, forward strand.
TACTATAATTTTCTAGAAATATGCTTACCTTAGCATTTACTATAATTTACTTGTAAGTTTTTAATATAGAAATCATATTATACTGTAAACCTTTAGTTCTCCAAATTGCATCTTTACTGATTTTTTTCCTTGGCTCTGTCTTCCATGTTGCCAAGTTACTTTTCAGTGGTAACCATTCCACTGCATATTTAAACCCTTTTTTAGAGTTGTTCATTTCAATAATATTCCTAAATATAGAGAATATTTCTAAATTCTTTTTCATAGGCCAATATCCTTTAGCTTAATATTTGTGTAAAAACTTTTATATTAAAAAGATTTTTTTGGGGCGCCTGGGTGGCGCAGTCGGTTAAGCGTCCGACTTCAGCCAGGTCACGATCTCGCGGTGCGTGAGTTCGAGCCCCGCGTCGGGCTCTGGGCTGATGGCTCAGAGCCTGGAGCCTGTTTCCGATTCTGTGTCTCCCTCTCTCTCTGCCCCTCCCCCGTTCATGCTCTGTCTCTCTCTGTCCCAAAAATAGATAAATGTTGAAAAAAAAGAAAAAAGATTTTTTAAGTATATTTATTTGAGAGAGACAGAGACAGGGTGAATTGGGGAGGGTAAAGAGAGAGACAGAGAAAGACAGAGAGAGAGAGAATTCCAAGTAGGCTTTGCACCCTGAGCACAGAGCCTGATGCAGGGCTCAAACTCATGAAACTGTGAGATCATAACCTGAGCTGAAACTGAGGTGGATGCTTGACGAACTGAGCTACCCTGGCACCCCAAAACATTTATATTTTTACAGGCCTGCCTTTACTAGTGACATATTCTTGATCAGCATAAATTCTCAGCAAGGCATCTCCTCTTGACATTTATTTCCACCTCATGTATGGGCATTCAAAAGAGACATATTTAATTATCTGCTATAGATGAAAGGGAAATAGATGTACTATAATCCTTGTAATAAACTAAATAGACTGAAGCATATATTTTCATTCACAGTGTATTTTTTGAGTACTTATTATGGTTAGTTATTTTGTATATATGTATATTATATATAGTTGTGTGTATATATGTATGGTATTATAATAAATGCCACTTATTCATCAAATCATCTCTTTATTCATTCAACAAGTATTTACAGAAAGCTCTTATGGGTCAAAACTACTCCATGTGCTAAGAGTAGACCTGAAGGCTGTTCACACTGTCAGCAGCATCACTATGGATAATTATTTAATAAATAATATTTTATAGTATCAGCCATTATAAAATAGTGTAAATAGTGTATGTCAGGTGATTGAGCAATACTGAATGGCTGAATTTGATGGTGAAATCCGATACCTTTCTGGGGAGGTAACATTCAAACTAAGACCTGAATAACATAAGGAAAACAACCAAAGATTTGTGGAAATAACATTTCAGTTGGAGGAATATTTAGACAAAGTAATCACTGGAAAAACAACTTTAGGATGCTTAGAAAATAGTGATATGGTGATTAAAATAGAAACATATGATTAAAATAAAGTAAATGTGAGACATTTGAAATTATAAGGTAGGGGAGAGATCATTCATGTACAGTATGGTAGATTACAGCAGGGGACTTGTTTTTGTTTTTGTTTTTCCTAAGTTCAGGAGGAAGCCATTGTGGGGTGATACTTAGCAAAATCTTCTAATATTATTCATATATATTTAAAACTCATTGTTTGCTATGTGGAGAGTGGACTGTAGAACCACAAAAAGAGAAAATGGAGAATATTGGACATAGTCCTGGTGAGAAATGATGGTAGCTTGGGGGATGGAGATAGAAGAATGGATGAGTATGTTTTAGATATATTTTAAATTTAGAGTCAGAAGGACAATGGGTATGGATATTAAGGCAGGGAAGGAATAGAGGACCCTAAGTTGAGATCAGCATTGCACCTTGGTGCAATTGGATTAAATATCTAATCATTTAAGACACTTGTAGGAAGAATTACTTATGCTGAACAGTAAAGGATGAGGAAGAGTTGGTACCATGGTGACAGAGGGAAGAAGCACAGCAAGAGCCATGTCAGAAAGTTTTAACATTATCTGGGGAAGATGATGAACAAATGCAATTGTATCTGGGAGATGAGATAATCATATATGCCAGATCAGAATGATAGATCAGCAGAGTTACCTGGCTTCCATCGTTGTAAATTTAGACCTATTCTGGGACTGACGCAATTTAGCTTATTCCAGACTTGAATGAAGTAAGACAGGTTTTTCAATTTCTTGAACTTCTGGCAGTGTGCAAGATACTGAGGAAGGATTTTACACAGGGAGGGAAGGATCACTGAAATCTCAGAAATCTGGTATGAGGGAAAATTGGAAGTCTGCATGCTGTAACCTTAACCACCGTAATGATTTTGTAAGACAGCTTGTGGAAATGGGTAGGGAAGCTATAACAAGCACAAGTACCTGTGAGAATGCACAGTGTCGGGCGACTCTTCCAATCAGCTGCACACAGATGATTTACATACCCTGTGAACCACTGTAACTTATTTTATGAAATGACACAATCCTCAACTGTGTAATTGGATGTTGGATATGTGAGGAAATATGAAATAAGTATTGCATTCCACTATTCCCTATAATTCTTAACTTTCAGTATTTTTATTGATAGGGTTTTTAAGAATTTCCAATGGGAGGAACTGAAAAGCAGAATATCCCTTAATAAGCAGCTTTTCCTGAAATGAAGCAACTTTCTCTGTCATGAACAGATCTGAATTTTTTCATTATTTGGCAGCACACATGGTTCAACAATTAATGAAACCACTGATAGTCTTTTCAGTATTTTCTTCCTGGGCATGTTATGGCAGCTATGGTATTAGCAGGTACCTTGCAACTTAATTAAAGTGATGAGGGTGTGTTCAGTGTATTATATCAGGAAAGTAGAATTCTGCAACATTGATATTGATTTGGGGAATTATAAAGATTGTTTCACTTAGGTTTTAAACAAATATGTTAAAAACAAATATGTTTTTAAATGTGTTCAGATTTTGCATTTCATGATTACATTTCCTATTCCTTCTCTGACAACCAGTTTTCTAGAAATGCAAATACATACATACAAACATACATATATACACACGTCCATATGTACATATGTAAATGTAGTTGGCAATGCAGGTCCATGAGAACAAGTTTTACAACTCTGTTGTCTCCACATCATTGAAATAATTTCCTAGCCTCTTCAAAAATATAAACTATCCCTTTAGAATGTGGTCTCATTTCTGTATCCTTTAACTGCTGACCCTATACTCAAAATTTAAACCTTAGCAAAATCTTCCTAATGTAAAGCTTTAAAATTACATAGTGTAATTACAGAACTGAATCCTGAAGGCCAAACAAACTTTATCACATGGACTCAAAATGTAAAGACATTTGTGCTGATGACGCTCAGGTTGCCTTTTTTCTTTTCACCTCCCATTTTCTGTTGTATTTGAACTAATACTCCTTACAATGAACTTCTATTCTCTCACATAGGTGAAGGTTGCTTACAGACTCTTTCTGTAATACCTACCTCACATCTTCACTGTCAGTGATCTTATATTTTCAGTTATCATTGGACTTTTCCTATCTTTTCAGACTCATTCCTGACATTTCTTGTCAGTCACTTGTATGTCAGTCTGCATAGGTGTAATTGGAGAAACAACTAGAACAAAAAGGAAAACAACAAAACAAGATTTAGGCCTCACAACAGGAGGTGTATGGACTGTTGTTGTCCTTGGACACAATGTTTTGCTTAAAGGTAAATCCTTGTCCTCACTTAGCCAAACCCAATGAAGACAAACAGAGTGTATCTTAGGTTAGTTTTTGTCTGAGCATTAAGATTTAAAAAAGAAAAAATTTCCTACGATTTCTTAATGTTAGTAATACTGTTCCAGAATATTAACTTGGAAATACCATGAGATTATGGTCTATATTTAACAATCCTGGTGGTATATTGGTTTGGTTTCCTCCAAAGTCAGACCCCAGTGAAACAGTCTGTTGTGAGTCACTTACGGAAGGAGCTCTCAGAAGCACTGTTACAGTGTCAGAAGCTACTGAAAACTGTGTTATTGAGTGGGCAGCTCATCGTCAATCTCTCTGTAAGCCCTCTGACAGATGTGTTGGAAGACATCTCAAAAATTATCTCAATTAGGGGATGATTAATTTATATTCAAGATTACCTCCCTCACTCTGTGAGGGTTGTTTGAGTGCATAACTTTTTGGCATGTGTGGCCTATTTTGTGAGAAATAATGTTATTGAATCCAGATAACAAGATATTGGCTCTGTATGACATTTGGAGGCGGCTGAAGAGATGAGCTAGGAACCAATAGCATTTGCTTCATAAGATTTACACAATAAAATTTTGATTATGCATCTAAGTCCTCCCTTGTTTCCTATGGAAAACAAAAACTTGGAATCTTTTAAAATCAGACCAAATTAAACCTTTTTTTTTCCCCAGTAAATGCCCATCCTAAAATCAATTTAGCTGCTTATCAGAGTACTTTCCATCTATTGGAATGTTGCATTGCAAAACCATGTTTCAGCCTCCTTTTCCAGGGAAAAAGTACTTAGTATGTAGAAAGGTTGCTCTTTTAGTGTGATTCTCATTATGGAAAGTGTTTTGAGACATCCCTTTTGCAATATTAAAGCAATGATCAGCACTAACTAATGAGATATAGAAGACTTCATTGAAATAATTCCAAGAGAAAGGGTCTGTACAGTCCACTGTTACTATTTCTAACCTTAGTGTCAATGTTTATGCACTATTTGGGAGTACTTGTAAACAAATAGATGTTCTATTTTTTTTTTTTTCAAATCTGTTTAGTGCTATTGCTACAGCCAAAAGATGGGAAGACTTGGACCTAACAAGGGGAAAATCATCTTTGTAGATGCAGTACACCTGCTAGGGTTGCTTGGTTCTTAACACATCAAAACATTTCTGAAACTCTCCTCACCTTTTGACTTTGGTTGCTAGGCACAGAAAGGAATCACAGCCTCCTCAACATTTTCCTGTGGGTTCTGGACAGTGGGCCAGGTTTGGTAAGAAAAAGCCCTCATCAGGCATTCGTGAATCATTGGCCAAACTTTAAATAGCACAGAATTTCTGATTGGCTCATCCGTTCAGTATTTACAAAAGCTGAGATGGGGTCAAGCTTAAGCAGAACAAAACCATGGTTGCTTCTTCTGCTTTTGCTCTCAAAGTCATTTGCTGGGAAAAAATCCAAAACTTCTATCATCTGTAGTTCAGTAGAAATATGTAAAAGAAAAGGTCCTGATTATAATTGAACTAAACTGAGCTATCCACCAGAACCAGTATTCTGATAAACTCCCACCTGGACCACCTGGTTTACGTGTTTTCTTTCTGATGGAGAAAGAGACTGAATTGTTCAAACATTTCAGACTATCCAATTACTCCCCCCTTCAGAAATCACAGTAGCATAGAATAATCTCACATTGTTGTGTAGAATCTTACTACAATGCAATTTGACATGATTAAGAGAGTAATGTGTGTGTGTGTGTGTGTGTGTGTGTGTGTACGTATTTGACGTACAGTTAACTTAGGGGTTGAGGACCTCAGACAGGAAAATAAGAACATACATTAACACTCTACACACAGGAAGTTGCATGAATAAAATATACATTAATTTGACTTAAGCCTCTAAGAAGGAAAAATTTGTGGATTAATATAGATGATCCATTCTTAAGGAAACTACTTATAGACTTAAAATGGCTCTCGTCCTCAACTGTCCTTCAGTAAACTAAATAGTTCTTTGAACCCTGATTTTTAAATAATTATTTGAAAAATTGAAATCTCAAGTAACTCTTCAGTCTTTTATTTTGAGGCTAACTCCTATTTACACTTGTTTCATAGATATGTTTTATTTTAGTTTTTTTTTGTCACAAGCTTGTATTTTCTCTGTTTTCAAACCCTTCAAAAGCCCTTTTACCTAACATACTTTCCTATTTCTCTAGAAGTTAAAATGAGGGAGATCAATCCAGTTATTACAGATAATTTTATTATTGCAAAGGTTTTGAAATAGAAGATATTTCCAAAATCCTCTACAGTATTTGTGTCAGACTCTATACAGTTCTATAGTGTGCAATTCTATTCATTTTACTCCTTATCATCTTGACTTACACATGTGTTTTTTTATGCTTTGCATGTGTGATACATTCTCATAAATAGATCATAGATTACTTTTGGGAAGGGCTGCTCTTTTACACACTGCAAAGTTCCTCTTATCTCTCCCCTCATTTTTCTTTGTCACCTTTTGCTCAAGGATCTCTACCCTCCGGGCTTCTTGATGAGCTGGGCTTTCCATTCTGTCCAAAATGCTCCTTCCCCATCCTTGTCCTGGTTCAATGTTACTATACTTAAGGGTTTTTTTAAATGTTTATTCATTTTTGAGAGACACAGAAAGACAGAGCATGAGTGGGAGAGGGGCAGAGAGAAAGGGAGACACAAAATCTGAAGCAGGCTCAAGGCTCTGAGCTGTCAGCACAGAGCTGACACAGGGCCCAAATCCACAAACTGTGAGTGAGATCATGACCTGAGCTTAAGTTGGATGCTTAACTGACTGAGCCACCCAGGCACGCCTTAATGTTACTAACTCTTCAAGTCTCATCTTAAACATATTCTTCTTTAAGGTCCTCCCTGACTCTCTAAAGTAAGTTAAACTGACTTACTGTACATTCCCATAGCACCCCACTACTCTCTTGCTCATTTATCTTTTAATACTCATCATACTGATAACACCTCATTGTTGTCTTTCCCACTAGAGGGCAAGTTTCACAGGGCAGAGGTCATGTCTTTTTTATTTATTAATCTTGAGCATGCAGCAAAAATAATCTGGCACATAGTAAGTGATGAATAAAAATGTGTTGAATATTTATTGTATGACTTTTAATGACAATAAGTGAGTCTCATACTAGAAGAAGACTGATGGACAGTTCAAACAATGAAAACAAAACTCCATCTTTTCAGTGCAATGTAATAATACAAGCAAGTACCCACTAGTCTGTAGATATACGCATAAAAAGAAACCCACGCAAACACATCTTCTTTCAGTGTCTAGCTATGAGTTATATCACTCTTCTGGCTATTCAGTAAAATTTGGAAGTGGACTGAGTATGGTGTTCGTTGGTAGAGAGGAGGCTAAAAATAATCTACTGTCATATAATTATGATCGAAATATATGGTGTTACTAATTTTCAGAAACATTAGAGCCCATATGCCAGATGTAGTGTAAATTCATGAAGTGTAATTTTAATGTTTTGTATAGATTTACATGTTTGGAGATTCCTGTGTTTTTTATTCTTAAAAAATATTCCCAGAATTTTCTTATGACCTCTAAATTTTGGAAGTCCCATCTCTTGTCAAACATTTCTTTCAGACGTGATGGAATTCTTCTAATGTCAAGAGGTTAGTGAAATGAATGGGCTTTTCATTTTATTTTTGCTTCCTAAATATGGTTACTACTGTTATTAATTATTCAATATAATTACTGTTTAAAAAAACTATTTCTGTCGAAAGATAGCATGTGGAAAAAAAAGGATCGGGTATGAATAAAGGAAGGTGGGTAATTTCTATGCAATTACAAAATTTGAAATCATGGCAAATACATTAACTTACTGCAAACATACATTACTGTGATTAATTTGGTATAATATTATCAAAAATATGTTGGTAAACTATTTAAACAAATTTAATTGCTCTACTATACAACTGCTTTCAGAGAGTAAATTGGATGCTTCTACAACTGTGCTAACTCTTTAAGATTACATAGAAGGCACTGCAGTAGTTATTCATCACTTTTCACCTAGTATTAAAAAATGACCCTTAATCATTCCCTTAAAATGTTTTTCAAAATCAGAGCCTAGTAACAATACTTTCATTTATTTGTAAGTTTTCCTTCGACATTTAGCAAAGGGTGAAACTTCTAAAAGATTTTTTAAATTATCACATAGTAAAAATTATTTTCCATTGATTGGAACAAATGTTTCCTATATACAAACCCATATTACATTAATTCCTTTTCATCCTGTCGCCATTACATGTATTGAAAGGATAGGTGACAGAATACATCACTTTCTTGGCTCACAGGACTGTTACCCACTGTTTGAAGTACAAGCTTCCTATTTACTAGAATAACCCCATTTACAAGTGTTTAAATCAATTTCTGTCCTGGGATCTTAATTAAGAGTGTTCATGTCCATAGGCAAAATGGGAATTTAATCCTTTCATTTAACTAACTTAAAGTAAAAATAAATCTTGGCTAAGTTTAGGGAGTTATGTAACATTGCAGTTATTGAAGGAATTGGGAATGAAACCAGATCTCTTGGATTTAGTCTACTTCCTTTGAGCTATGCTGGGTGTGGAATATCCACTTACTTTCTTCATAAGTATTTGTTGAGCACATACATTGTGAAGGCCCTGGAGCTACAGAGGTAAAAAGGTCATAAATAGTTTGTGGTCTTGTGAATATTAAATTCTAGCTGGAAATATATTTGATCTATTTTCCATTCTCTCCATCCTTTCTACATATTGTGTGTAATCATATTAATAACATATGAATCATGTAAAATGGTACATGCCCCTTGTAAATATTCATAATTTGTAGAAACGTTTAAGCCACTATTTCTGCTTAATCACTATAATGAGCATTCTCCTAAATATCCTGAGGACACTGTTCCATAAATATGTCAAAAATTTTGTCAAAATGTTTCTCCTCTGGGAATAAGTCTTTAAACATATTGCTTAAGATGTCCATACCCAGGATATTTCACATCAAAGTCTTACACACTATCATTTTCAAATAAATCTGTACGTTGACCCTCCAAAATTTTAGAATACTATGACGAATATCAGCTTCAAGTGAGAATATTAAAATTAGTAAACTCAGGGTATTTTCTCTATGGCAGGGTAAAAAACCGTCATATAACAAACACAGGTAAAGGACCAACTGTAACAGAAATAAAATAAATGAAGATAGTTGATATGAGTGAATAGTTGATCACCCTGTCTTAACACATACCACAGAAGATGTAGCTTAAGCAACAAACATTTATTTTCTTACGGTCGAGGGGGCTGGAGGTTTAAGATCAAGGTATAAACAGAGGTGGTTTCTGGTGACATTTTTCTTTCTGAGTTGCAGCAGACTTCTTGCTAGTATTAACCTGGCCTCTCCGTACAGGGCAGAGAGAGATGTCTCTGGTGTTTACTCTTTTTATAAGGATATTAGTCTTACCAGATTAAGCCTCGCTCTCTGATCTCATTTAACTGTAATTACCTTATTAAAGGCCCTGTCTACAAATACAGTTACTTGGACATTAGGATCAGTATAGGAATTTGGGAAGGGGCACATTCAGTGCATGACAATAAGTAAAAAAACACGCAACCTAACCTCTAACCCCAGTGACAGAAATGTGAAAGTAATTGGGGTACCTGTGGTAAAGCCCATTGCCCCCTAAGGAATACGCCCTGTTGAGTTTCAGTCAGTTGTACACAAGGAGAAATGTCAGCTTTTTCAGTTTTTATGTAAAATTTCCTTTCTTTCTTTCTTTCTTTTCTTTCTTTCTTTCTCTTTCTTTCTTTCTTTCTCTCTCTCTCTCTCTCTCTCTCTCTCTCTCTCTCTCTCTCTCTCTTTCTCTCTTTCTCTTTCTTTCTTTTTAAGTTCAGCATATACTTTTAAAGTGTTCCAAATCATTATGCAGGCCAAACAAAACAGTCTGTGGACCATTTCTGGCCCTTAGAGTATCAAATTAGAATCTCTGGTAGAGTCAGAAGAGAATGTTTTTAGACCTATATAGAGCAGGGTTCAAATGTTGGTCTAGCTGCTTATTCCTGATAGAACAGCAGATGGGCCTTCCACCTGACCCCACCCCTTAAGCCTTAGTTTGGATACCTCCAAAATGAGTATAATTAAAAAACCTATTTTTAGTGGTTGTTATGATATTTAAATTATATGAATATATTAAACTTCGTGCGACATGATGTTGTATTCCCCATGTCCCTAAGATGTCTCTCTGAAAGAGTTGTCTAATTGACTGGACAATTTAGGGGTCAATACAACGTTGTCTGCTCTCCCTTCTTCTGAAACATTTTAAATTATTTGTTTAAATATACAAAGAGCTTTCGTCCTTTCTTATTACATCTGTCATTACCCTGTGTGGCTGGATACCTTTGTTCTCAGAAGCTAAGCAGGAAATAGCATCCCTTCCCCTGAATTCTCTAGCAACTTTTTTGACTTTTTACTCAGGGTTTGTAAAAAACCAGTGTTGGCAGCTGGCAAGTTTTTGTCTTCAAGGAAGTAATAATCCCCTTCCCAACGTAAGCCAAGTTGAAAAGGATAATCTTGTAAAAAAAAATTTTCCCCTTAGAATTCAGACTGATCAATCTTCAAAGGTCAAGGAGGGCAACCAAGCTTGGCATGAATCCAAAGATCTTTGACATTTACTCTTGTGTCTCCTTCTAGGTCCATTTTGGATTTGGTGGAGACTATGAATTCATGCCATATGTGAGCAGCTGAAAAGCTACTCTTTGAGCATAGACCTTCACTTTGATGAAAGCTTAGTAACATTTGGCTAAACACATTTATAATGTGTCATGTGAATTGTCATGTGAAACCTGCTGTACACATTCTGGTAAATGAGAAATGATATGGGTATAGCTGCTGACTCCCTGAAGATTTTCTAAGAGCAGTCTTGCCTACTCACAAACATGATAAACCCATTTGATGGCAATAATGGTTCATTCTTACATTTACTTATGATGAGTAGATTATTTGTAGGGGCCTATTCTTGTGCTATCAATAAATAATTTAATAAAACTTGATAATCATACTTATTACAAATTTGAATTTTTGTGCCATAGTTATTGAGTTAATGAGTTATATAGTTACTGAGGTCATGGTTACGGTGACTTCCTGTTTGTAGTAAAATTAAGCCAGTTTGCTATGAGAAATAAATAAATAAGACAATTAGTTTCAAAGGCAGACAAAAATTCTGTGCACATGCACATATTTATTTATCAGTAATACATTTCATTTGGCTACTGTAGTCCCAGTGTAATTATTACTTTTATATTCAAAGTAGAGTAAATTAGCATGAAGAAATGTATTTCTGTTTTTGAAGGTGGTAGTGAGAAAAACTCAGATTAAGGGAGAACCATGTGCCCTTCTGATATGGTGAAGTTTCTGATTTAAAAATGTAGTTTTAATGCCATGGCATTAAATGCCAACAAATATTTAGTATCATTCAAAATAAGCTTGAATATTTATTACATAGAACCTAATGGGTGTATATTTTAAAAATAGATTTGTTTACAAGTTTTACTATATAGTCGATACTAAGGGTAATAGTTGCTCTTGAGTTCTGGAAAGAGAGAATTAAAGATCTAGGGATTCACAGCTCTTCTGTGAGTACAGGACTAATGACCCATTTGCTCTCCCAATCTCTGATAATTTCCTGGTGAGATCTACAGTTAAATATTCTATCACAGTGGTTATGGAGGCTCTAATCAAGGTCACTGTTAGAGAAAGGCAATAAAATTTTGAAATGTAGTTACAATTAAAAATAAAAAGGGACCAAGAGGCTATCCCTAGCCCTGAATCAGGATGGAAGGAAAGAGAAAAGACTGGGTTGAAGACTAAGAGGCAGTCAATAGTGAAATAGGTCTTGACACAGCCTTTCAACTCCTTGATAGTGCATCTTTGTTTTCTATCAGAAATAGTGTACCTGCCACTGCCACTCAAGCACAGCCTTGTCTCACAAGAACAGTATAATTTAAGCACATGGCGACCTTATCTACTGCAGTCCACAGCTCCTCCTCATTAACCATCTTGTGAGGCACTGGATCTTATCCCAAGACTGACACTTTTGGGAAAGTTGGCTACAATGTAGAAAGAGCTAGACAAATGAAGGAATTTTGACTCCAGATCTCTTTAATGGTCTGCCAAGTGCCTTTTCCAGGCAACCATCTTACCCTAGAGAACCGCTACCCAAGAGGCAAGAGTTTAATCATCCATAGTATCTGCTGAAGTTATCTAATTTATACCAAACACTGTGCTTTAGACATTACATGTAGTGACGAACTCTCTATCATCTGTTGTAGACTTAGAATAAACTGTTGATGACATCAGAGAAGATTAGATGTCTTTTCTCCTTGGACCCAAGTAAGCACAGGAGCATCTACAGACTTGCAGGAATTAAGACTTGAGGCCTTGAATAGCCAAAACAACCTGGAAAAAGAAAAAAAAAAAGGAGGCCTTATGCTTCCTTGTTTCAAAACACATTGTAAATTTATAGTAATTAAAACAGTGTAGTACTGACATAAAGATAGGCATATAATCCAGAGGAATAGAATAGGGAGTCTATAAATAAACCTTTGTGCATATTGTCAAATGATACCTATAAAGGGTCCCAAGATCACAAAATGGGGAAAGAACATTTCTTCAATAAATGGTATTGGGAAAACTGGATTTCCACATTGAAAAGAATGAATTTGTACTCTTACCTTACAGAATACACAAAAATTAACTCAAAATGGATTAAAGGACCTATATGTATGGCATAAAACTATATAACATTCAGAAGAAAACATGGGAAAACCTTCCTGATACTGGATTTGACAATGATTTCTTGAATATGACACCAAGAGCACAGGCAACAAAAGTCAAAAAGACAAATGGGGTTATGTAAAACTTTTGTATATTAGAAGAAACAACGAAGTGACAATGCACCATATGGCATGGAGAAAATATTTGCAAGTTATATATCTGTTAGAGTGTTAATTTCCAAAATATATAAACAACTTCTACAACTCAACAAAAACAACAACAAAACAACCCCATTAAAAAATAGACAAAGGACTTCAACAGACATTTCTCTAAAGGAGATACACAAATGAGCAACACACATATGGGAGGATGCTCAACATTAGTATTCCCTAGAGAAATGCAAATCAGAACCACAATCAGAAATCATCTCACATCCATTAAAATGACTGTCATCAAAATAACAAAAATTAACAAGTGTTGGTGAAGATGTGGAAAAACTGGATACACTATTGATGAGAATGTAAAATGGTGTGGCCTCTATGAAAAGCAGTTGGATAGTTTCTCAAACAATTAAAAACAGAATTATTACATGATTTACCAATTTCACCTCAAAGAATTGGAACCAGGATCTTGAAGAGGTACTTGCACACCTATAGGCACACCTGTAACTACTGTAGTATTAGTCACAATAGCTAAAAATTGGGAGCAACCTAAGTGTCCACTTGCAGATGAATAGATAAAAAATGTGGTATATTCATTGAGTGGAATATTATTCATAAGGCTTTAAAAAGAAGATCCTGTCACTTGCTACAACATAGATGAACCTTGAAGACATTATCCTAAGTGAAATAAGCCAGTTACAAAAAGACAAACACTGTATGATTCCACTTTTTTAAGGTATCTAAAGTAGCCAAATTCATAGAAACAGAGTGGAATAGTTGTTTCAAGGGGCTGGGGAAAGAAGAAATGGGGTGTTGTTGATTAATGGATATAGAGTTTCAGATTGGCAAGAACAGAAAATTCTGGTTATCTCATAAAACAATGTGGATACAGTTAACATCACTGAACATTTTAAAATATTGAGAAAGTAAATGTAGGTGGTGTGGGTTTTTCTCCACAATTAGAGGGGGAAAAAGCTTTTTACTAAGTGCATAGAGAAAGAGTAGACACAAAATTATTGAGTTGATAAATTTTGTAATGAAATTTATGTTTAATATTTATTTGTTTGTTTGTTTATTTAACAGTCTTGCAGACTTTACTCCAGAAGAAAGGAAAGAAGGTAGAGAAGAATAGAAAGAGGAAAGGAGGGACGGGGAAATTTAAACAATTTTTTTGTCTGTTTTTGTTGCTGTTGTATGGGTTTTTGGTTTTTTTTATTTTTCTGTTTGTTATTTTCCAAAATAGGTCATGAGTGAAGAAAAAAATTGAGACTAAATTTTTGTATATTACCGTTTTATTAAATTGGATTATATTATAAAATTTTATCAAATCAGTTTGTAAAAACAAAGAACAAAATTCTTAACTGATAGGATTGACAAATTAAAAAAAAGAAAGAAACACATGGCAGAATGGTTTATAAAAAGCAAGTATAGATTGCCCTTGAAGAATGAGTAATTCCGGGCTTTTGCTCAGATGTTCCTTTCTGTTTTGAGCCCAGAAAAGGATTTTCATGAGTAGTTCAAAGCCATCGTCAGCAGAAGGTTTTAATTAACCAACTATAAAAAGAAATAGCCAGCATAAAAATAGTTACAATTGCTTTGAGTTGGACTATTTACAGTACAGACCTTAAAATGTTCATTTAAAGTGATTGCACACCAATTTACCTAAAGTGCTTTGTAAACACTATGTGGGTCTGTTTACTTGACATCCACTAGGAATGGCCACCGTGGTTGGCACAGGCCAGAGAAGTATTGCAATGGTGGGCACAAACTTACTGGCAGCATCGTGTGCTTCTCCAAAAGGGAGCACTGCTTAGTTTACAGGTCAGAAACCAAAGTGATAATCTAATAAAATATTAAATTATTGTTTATTTAGCTATTTTAAATGCTGTTGTATTTTTATTGGTGAGAAGCAGGCTTCTGTTAGGTATCTTCTTCAGTGAAATTCTACATCAAAGTATTTCTCATGAGAGTTAAATCAGGACATTATGCTAATCTCTGGATCTAAGCTTCCACGAGCAGCATATTTTGATCCTTGTCATGTAATTTGTGTATTTGTTTCTAGTTCTTTGATTGCCTTATTTAAAGATAACGGATATTAGGACATCCGCTTCATAGGATGTCAAAACAGGATGACATAGAAAACAATATTGGTTCAGCAAATCAAAATGTTCTTTGGCATGGTAAGGTTTATGTTACAAATTGTGACTGATTCTTTGAGCCTGTTGTTCTTTGGAGAACCATCAATAATGGGAATGTGGAAACTGTAATGGGAAGCCAAAAGAGGTCTGGAAGGGTAATTGTGGAGAGGGGTGGGTAGGCAGTCCAGAGAAGGCCTCCATATTTCTCTCTTAAAAGTTTGACTGACACCTCTCTCTCTCACTTGTATATTTTTAGAAAAGCAGGTAGTTAAAAATGTGTGGGAAAGGGGCTCCTGGGTGGCTCAGTCAGTGGAGCGTCCGGTTCTTGATTGCAGCACAGGTCATCATCTCATGGTTTGTGAGATCCAGTCCCACCTTGGGCTCTGTGGTGACAGCACAAAGCCTACTTGGGATTCTCTCCCTCTCTGCCCATTTCCCACTTGTGCACATGCGCTCTCTCTCTCTCAAAATAAATAAGTAAATTAAAAAAAAAAAAACTTAACAAAAATGTATGGGAAAAAGGCTTTAAGTTTTTGGCAAGTTTAAAAACAGAGAAACAAATTAACATAAAGAATACTAGGATGACATTGAAGAGATCATTTCAAGGACACGAAAGCAACAAAAACAGAAACAATATGTTTTAAAATGGGAGATGACATGATGGAAGAAATTTAAAAACAAAATAAACACTGAGTTTAAGGAGGAGGAAAAGAATTTATTTGAATAATAGAATATTTTAAAAAAGAAAAGAACTATTAAAACTAACCTTTGTAAAACAAGATTTAAATTTAAAAACAGTAGAAGTCATCTGGCCACTTGTTAGAAATACAAATTTCATGACCACAGATCTACCACATGAGAAACTGAGAAGATGTAGGCCAACAATTCATGTTCTAAAATGACTCCCGGAGATTCCAGTGCTAAAGTGTGAGAATCATTCAATTACTTAAGGATCAGCAGCAGGTGAATTTAGCTTACTCGTTACACAGCATCCAGCACTGTGCACGACACATGGCAAAGGTTCAGTAAAGCTGTGTTAAGTAAATGTAGAGATAATGAATAAATAAAAGCGTAAAATTAGGGCTCACTTAAAAGAAAAAGTAGAGCCTAGTTAAAGAGACTTAAAGTGTAGTAATTGATAAATATATGCTTAAATAAACAAAATACCAAAAGAAACTATATTACCAGTTAAGAATTAAAGGACCCTAGAGAATTTCTTGAAGCAAATCTTGAGTCTTTATAAACACTGCCCTGCTGAGGAAGCAAAAATTTGTTAACTGGAAGAAAGCCAATATGCAAAAAAGCCTAAACTTTCCTTTGTTTTTCAATTTTAGCCTGAGACTTGAAGCTCCCATCACTTTGGTGGAGTCATGTTTTGCTTCACTACAATGGAAAACAAAAAGCATAGGATTCTTTTTCCTTTTCACCTATTGATGTCCTGCACGTGGGAATACCAACCCATTCTTGGGAATTTTGTTTCCATAGCAAACATTGCTGTAATTTGAAATACCTGAGGTTTTCTAAAAGTTAAAGAAGTCTTAAACGTGCAGAAAAGTAATAATAATAATAAATAATTATTATTATTATTTTATTATATTATTATTATATAATAAATACCCATGTAACACTAGTTTTATTCTACATATTTTACCATTGAAATACATATTCCCTATGTTTTTTTCCAAAAAAACTGTCTACTCATCTAAATTAACAAATTGATATTATTTTTAAAATCTATTCTATCTGTATTTATGTGCCCTTTTCCTCTTCTGTATCTTTCTTATTTTCTCTGTTTCCTTTTACCAGTTTTTCTAGAAGTTTCCTTTTAGTTGTGAAGTTTTCTAAAAGAATCAGCTTTTGTTTTTAATCATTAAAACATACTTTCTTTGCTGAATTAATATATCAGTTCTAGTAGCCTTTTGTGGAATCTGCCCCCAAAACCAAGAACATACTTTACACACTGTATGTTAGCCAATTTGACAATAAATTATATATATTCTTTAAAAAAGACATAATTTCTGTTGTCTAATACATTTAAAACATTTCTCTCATCTTTTTTATTTCCTTTCTTAAATTTTTCTTATTATATATGGTTGTGGGCTAGATGATGCCACCCCAAAATTCAAGTTTTAAGTGTTAACCCCCAGTACCTCAAATGTGCCTGTATTTAGAGATAGGTTCTCTAAAGAGGTGATGGAGGTCAAACAAGGTTATGACAGTAGGCCCAGAGTACTTTGACTTATGTTCTTATAAGAAAAGACTTGAGGGGAAAAAAAAAGACTTGGATACCGACCTACATAGAGGAAAGACCATATGAGGACACAGGGAGAAGAAGATGGCTACGTACAAGCCATAGAGAGGGGCATCAGGGGAAAAAACAAAAACAAAAACAAAAAACAAATCAACCCTTCCTAATACCATGGACTTCTAGC
The DNA here is from genome assembly GCF_007474595.2 of Lynx canadensis. Lineage (NCBI taxonomy): Eukaryota > Metazoa > Chordata > Mammalia > Carnivora > Felidae > Lynx > Lynx canadensis. The sequence continues at coordinate 161,224,877 of NC_044303.2, forward strand.
TCCAAAATATCCAAAAATATCTTCTAGCTCCAAAAATATCATGGACTTCTAGCTCCAAAATTGTGAGAAAATAATTTAAAGAAGTAAGAAAATAGAGACAAGAAGAGGAAGCCACCCAGTTTGCATTACTTTGTCATAGAAGCCCTAGCACAGTTTTAAAACTTGTTAATTAATGTTTATTATAAAAGTCACTGATCCTAAGTGAATAATTGATGAGTTTTCACACACTCAGCACCATCATGTAACCAAACACTCAGACCAAATACCTTATCAAGACCAGCCTCCCAGATGCCTGTCTTGTATCCTCTTCCAGATCTATTGCTCTCGCCTCACCAAGTCTGGCCAAGGATAAACTCAAGAATAACATAACTTAGTTTAGCCTGCTTTTGTACAAATAACATAATGTACTTTCTCTGTATGTTGTCATATAACATTATGTTTGTTAGAGTTCATACATATTGTTTCATGCAGTAGTAGATTGTTCATTCTTAACTCTATATACTATATCATTGGGTGAATATAACACAGGCTCTCCATTCTATTGTATTCAGTTTTGGGGTACTATTGTAGCATGATTCTCACACAGAAAGTCATGACACGGAGGCTTTTCTTTCCAGGAAACAACTTTATTCCTGCCGGCACAGCTCAGTTTGGTTCCTACCTGAAGAACTGAGTCTCGAATGCCATGTGGAATAGATTTTTATACATTTTCTATTTCTTTGTCTCCCATATATGGTAACACACAAACATGCGGTCTGATAAAGTGGTCTCATGTTACAAAGTCGTGAGGGATGTCATGTACTTGTACGCGTATAGCCAGGTGTGCCTTAAGGTTGGTTGGTTTGTTTGTTTTTGTTTGTTTTTTCCTAAGGGAGAGGACCCTACCACACTATGAACATATTTATAACATGTATTCTGGTGGGTACCTTTTGATGAACATAAGTACACATTTTTCTTGACTATAATCTAGAATGGGTGATCGAGGCCACTCTGTGCACACATATATCTACAGTTAGTAGATTTTGCTAAACCATTTTCCAAAGTGGATACCCACTTAGAACCCAATAGCAGGGCATAGGTTGATTCATATTCTCAATAACTCTCAGTATTTTTTCATCTTTACATTGATCCATTCTGGTGGATGTGTAGCAGTCTTGCATGGAAGTTTTAATTTGCATTTCCCTGATAACTAGTGAAACTGTGCATATTTCTATTTACCTGTTGTGCACTTAAATATCCTCTCTTAGAATTATCTGTTGAACTCTTTTGCCTAATTTTTTTATTTGGTATTCTGCCTTTTCTTGTCCTGTTTGTGCTTTGTTTTTTTTTTTTTTTTTTTTTTTTGTTTTTGTTTTGTTTTTTGTTTTGTATTTGTCCTTGAAGTTCAGCTATTATTGTTCGTTTATTTTTAGTCTGCCTTTACCTTTTGCTTTTTGTATTACATATGTTATCTATTATACATCTTGTCTGGGAGTTGGGTTATAACATGTTCCAATAATATTCATTTGGGAAGAATTTTACTTACTTTTTTTCAAAGATGAGCATATTTTATTTGTGTTTGTGCAAATAAAATATAAGGTCTACAGTCATAGGAATACAAGACATATTTTCAAATATTACAAATTTCCACAAAATGTGCTTAAGTCAATTTCTTTGGACTAAGATTTTAAGTGGAGAATTCATGTTCATATTTTGTGATTTACCTTAAAAAGATTAAATTATGAATCTATTTTATGAATATTAAAATGTATATTATAGATGTTTTGTGTACCTATATGTGAAAAACAAACCACATAATAGAAAAATCAATCATTTAAAAAACTTACCGCTGTTGATTTGTATATGTCATTCAAAACTGATACCTAACACAATGGCAATCAAAAAGTGAGTATAAAAATTTAATTTGTATAAGCCAGACAGCGTGTATATTTATAAGATTTATGTTTATATTGTAACATATGTAACATAAAACATGCTATGCGTAACATATATAAATATGTTATAAACACATTATAAAATATATTTATATTGTTTATACACTCATTCTATGTTATGGAAACCACCAAAACAAAGTGAATAAGTTAACTCAGTTATCTAGAAAATGAGAAAATTTAGGAGATGAGGAAAGTAGCATGGTTTGAACACCAGTAATACAACAGAGTAAGTGTATTTATGAAAGTTAGTAAATGGTTAAGCCAGAATATGCTAGGCCTATTTGCAGAAAGTTTTGGGGATAAATTCTGGCTCTCATTTGTAGATTGTCTGTTGCAGTAATTCCTAATCCACATACACGTTTGAGTAAATTCAGTATTCTTTATTAATGTGTTCTTAAAAACAAACAAAAAATCCCTTCAATTATTCAATTGCAGCACTAAAAAAAAGCAGAAATGATATTATCTGGTTTTATTCCTTCTTTATTAGTTCTCTACTTTGGGTCTCAAAGTAAAAGATGATGATAGTTAGGACATAATTCTTTATGGAATAATGTTTCTTACTGTAATCTGGCTCTGAATTATGGCTTGGTTGTATTTGTCTCCATCTTTCCCTTCATGGAATGCACAGAAGTACACAGTAATAAAAAATAAAAGTATTTACCTCCTAATAAGACATTGGCATGTTGCAGGGGATTATCAGCTCTTTTTTAGAAGGGGAGTTCAATATTTCAAAACATTTCTTTGGCCAGATAATATGAACTGCTGGAAAATCAACTTTGATATCATTTAAGCCAAAACAAATCATAACTGCTTTCACCTCCTTTTCTTAAATCTTTGAAATGATTCTATTGTTAGACAATGTGCTGGATTTATTACTTCACTTTTTTCACCAGATGCCTCCTTCACTTCTATTCTATATTAATGGCTGCTCACGGACATTCAGGTTGTGCCAAATTGTCTGGAACACTCTCCCAGAGTGGGCCCAGCATCCCAGTCTTCCCTTTGTCTTACAGGGAGACATTTATCAGGAACTAAGAACCCAGCATGGATGAGATTAATCCCTGTGATGGGAAAAAAAAATGATTTTAAATGTGAGGTTGAAAAAACATAGGAAATGCTCTATGTAAATAAGGAGATTAGAATCTAAACCTTGGGGAACTAGGACTCAGAAGCAGTTGTTCCTGCTCACTGAAAAACCCCAAAGTGTATTGTAGCCTAGCAGAGTAAAAGCCTTATTGAGAGAGGGAGACAGTCTGTGGAATCTCAAATAAACAAACAAGCAAAAGGGCTTAGAATCGGAAATTTAACAACATTTGAAGGAAAAAAGACATTGGCTCTCAAGGACATATTTATATTACTAGTTAAAGATTTATATTATATTTGCGGCAGAAAGTATTTATACCATTCTCATCCCTTAACTTAGACTTTGTATCCTGTTAGCCACTCCCAGACAAGGAAAGCAGATTCACAGTTGCTAGCAGAAGAGTATTTAATGTCAGGCACAGGTGTGGGGAAGAGGGGGTGGTGAGGGTTAATTTCAGGCAAACTGCTGTGTGTGAAGCTCTCCTGGTGTTTGAAGGACACAGGATGACTGTGTTGGAGGAGCCAGGCAGACAGGGAGGATTCAGGATGGAGGTGAAAAGATGAATGGATGAAAAGAGAGTAGAAGTCTGAAGTAGAGAGCCAGAGATAGAATGCACAGTTTAAATTTTAGAGCTAGGAGAATATGGCTTAATAGTTTTGTTTTGTTTGGGAAACTTCTCTTTGATATATGGGTGGGAAAGGATTTTACCAAGTAAATTTAGGATTTCCAGGTACATGGCTCAGGAAGGTTGTGTCTTGAGGAGAAACGAGAACTCAAACCCCTAGAAAGATAGAGCCGGTAGTTAATTTACATTCTTGGGTATGCACTGTTCTCTGGTGATCTTGGTAAGCCTGATCCAGTACCTGACAGTTTACTAGAAATGGATGTAGATAGCAACTTGAAACGTCAGACCATAAAAGCTGAGGGTCAGGCTATGGAATATAGCAACCATTTCAAATACAGACCATTCTCTAAGCCTTCATCTGGGTTTGTGTTCGGGGAGAAGTTGGGAGTCACGTATTCTCCTGTCAATGTACTTATTATATTGTCACTGTTTAACCACACAAGCCTATGGGTGGCAAAAATCTAAGAGTTCTTATTTGCAGCAAGACTGCTTTAATATAACCACATCTCATATCTAGAAAAGCAAAAATTAACACAGGTATATATATCCAAACTGTGTGTGAAGGTGTTAAATGTGCACACATATGCTTAATTTAATGCTGTGTTGTAAGTTAATAATAGCTGATTCTAACAGTATAGATGTTTTGAACATTTTTCCAATGTAAGCTAATATAATCATGTTGTAGCTATTTACGAACAGCTGCCTCATTACAAAAGTGCTGACATATCCTTTACTGTATTGATGCTGATTAGTGGGAAGAAACTAACTCGCTACATTCCAGAGTACAGGAGGTTTGTCTTTCTTAGGGGTATTTTTATGCTCCCTGAAAACTTGATATTCTTTTAAAATAAAGGGTTCAGCTACTAATATATTTTTTCCATCAGACTTTGTAATTTTTTCCCAAGGCTTCAGAATTTAAAGGAATAAATAGGCTCTGAACCTGTTCTCAAGAATGATTCTCACATTGGAAAATTGCTGTTCATTTCAAATCCATTTTTGGAAATGCATACATCAGTTCCTCTATTCCATATATAAACTAGCCATTATGCATTATTCTGTTTTAAGCACTCTGCTATGGGTTGAAGATAAAAAGATGAAATATGTAGTCTTATTTCTTAATGGTCTATAATAACAGGAAAAACACATGTATAAACAGAAAGTTATAGTTAAGTGTTTAATATATGATGAGAGTGAGAGATGTATAGTTGTAGAACTAATAAAAAGAAGAGATTAATTGTTATGTTCTGTAATTGTAGGAAGAAGTGGAAGACTTTGTAGAGGAGGTACCATGTGAACAAAGTTTCAGAAAATGGAGTTGGCCAGATAGACAAAAAAGGAGAACATTTCTACCACTGCATATTGCCCCTGCACTACATTCCCACAGAGGCAACATAAGTGTGGGCAACTAAAAGTCATTCAGTAGGGTTGGATTAGGAAACTAGGAAGAAAAAATGATCAGACCTGAGGTGGGAGATGCAGGAAGTTACCAGTTTATAAAGGGTGTTTATGCCTTACTAAGGAAGTTAGGCTTTGTCCCATAATTAATGGCAAACCACTAATTGGTTTGAAGCAGGATGATGATGTCTTAACATTCACATTGTGGCAAAATGACTTTAATAGCAGATCTGGTGATAGGTGAGGGAAAGAAAGCCTGGAGTCAGGAAGTCATAGTCCATGCATGTGATGAGGAGGGTTTATATTTAGCTGATAGCAGTGGGGGAGAAGATAAATTGCAATTGAAAGTTATTCCTGAGGTAAATATATACAGGAAACAATGGGCAAGAGTAAAATGGCCAAGGTCAAATGTACAGTGGATTGTGAAAGAAAATAATAGTGCTACAAACAGAATTGCAAAGAAGATTCACATTTAGAGTATAGATATAGGAAAAGAACCAGTGAAAAAGACTGACAATGCACAACTGTAAGGAAAGTTGGAAAAGAACTGGAGGAGTATGAGACTAATGTTCCATGTTCTTCTTTTCTATATTTGCTTGTCCTGTTTTCCTTTTATGCGGAGCTAACTCATTTGAAGTCATTTCTAATTAATCTTGTTTCAGTACAGTCCTATGTCAAGTCATATTTGGGCAATCTATTTTCTGTCACTTGTGCTAATCAGCCTGAACTTAATTGAATTTTTTATTTATACTATTTGTTTTAATTTTGACACATTAAGTCATACTTTTCTTTCTTTCTTTATTATTTTTTTTTTTTCCAGTACAGGGTATGGGAGAATCTGACAACATATAAAACCTTTTAATCAACTATTCCATCTTTGAATCATTACTAATATAAACAATAGTTTCAAATATACTAGTGGTTTTGACTTGTTTTCTGTACAGAATTGTTTTCTGTAACTGAATATTAAATCTCAGTTTTCATAATGGGCAAAAATTAAGAAGTCTTCCAAAGCCCATAGTCAAGCCCATGTTGAGGGTGTGGATCAAGGGTGAATTGTTAAGTAATGTTTCTGAGAGTGTAGTTTCCTATTGAAGTTTAACATTTTTATTAGGGGAGCCTAGGTGACTCAGTTGGTTAAACATCCAACTCTTGATTTTGGCTCAGGTCATGATTTCACGGTCATAAGATCGAGCCCCGCGTTGGGCTCCATGCTGAGCATGGAGCTGCTTGGGATTCTCTGTCTCCCTCTTTCTTTGCTCCTACCCTGCTTACACTGTCTCTCTCAAAATAAATAAATAAACATTAAAAAAATTTTTCAAATATAAAAATATGTGGAGGGAAAATTAAGTAAAATGTGACTATAACATTTAAAGAGACAAATGACATGAAATAAATTGTAGGCTTGACCATATCTCTATGTTTTATATCCATTAGAAAATGAATGGTTACTTGTACAGCCTATTAGTCCAGGTCAAATCAATAATTAATTAATGGTTCAAAGAAATTTTCTAATTTTTGTGCTTCTTATTTTGTGATTTGGTCTAATAAGTTAATTATAATCTTTAAACACCCATTTTGCATGAGTGAAAAATTTTGATTTTATTCAGTTAAATAGGTTGTCAGAAGACGCTTTGTTTTCATTAATATATTGGACATTTTCTCACTATAGTGTTCCTTAACTCCATTTATTGTTCCTTTTTCAATGTACTTAAAGTAAGAAAGTCCTGGTGAGTTATTACGCACCTTTGTTGTGTACAGGAATACCACTTATAGGGCCCTGGGGCATTAATCACTTAAAAGCACACATTGCTCAAATTAATAGAAAGTACTTTGAACTCAGGATGCTAGAAGTAGTTTCCTTAAGAGTAGCCAATTCTCCATCATTGTATTACAGAAGACTATAAAGTCCCTTCCAGAATTGACATGTTTTATTTATAGGCGACCTTACTCCTGGTTTGGCAGGAAATACTTCATAAATGTTGGAGGTTGTTGTTGTTGTTGCCACTACTTATTCGAGATATTTTTACTTTTGTTTACTTCTTTTTTTCTTTGGTTTTGGTTTATGAACTAATTGTATCACTTCATCACTTTACTAGAATAAGGACCCCATGTTTAGGCATGATGAATTACAATGTGTAATGTTATAGATTGACTTCATAGATTAACTCTTCTTTCAGAGAGTATCTCTCTTCTCACAGTGTACTTTTCAGACCATGAGGGGTAAAATTAGATTTTAAAAATTAGGTGTTAATACTTTACATAAATGTATTAGCAATATTTGTGAAATTCTAGTAGATGTAACCATTTTTAATTAAATTTTTTTAATGTTTATTTATTTTTGAGAGAGAGAGATAGAGTGTGAGCAGGAGAGAGGCAGAGAGAGAGGGAGACACAGAATCCAAAGCAGGCTTCAGGCTCTGAGCCGTCGGCACAGAGCCCGACTTGGGGCTCAAACACACAAGTCATGAGATTGTGACCTGAGCTCAAGTCAGACGCCCAACTGGCTGAGCCACCCAGGCAGCCCTAGATGTAACCATTTTTGATAAAGAAAGCTATATTACTAGCTAAAGAAAGAGAGCATTTCAAAATAATTTATTCTTTTCAATGAAATCAATATATATTAAAATCATTTCTGTAGGAAGAGTTTTCTAAATACTGTACATTACTGATTGTAAAACACATTTTTTTTCATTACAGTACCCTGCTATGTCAGAATGCAGCTTATAATAGATTATATTTTACAATAGGTCTAAGCCCAATAATAGTCATGACTTAGTCATCTGAAAAGCTTCTCTTAACACCTTTTTATCATATTAATATTGTTTTGATTTGATTAAATACAGTATTAGGCAGAAATATTTTAATACCAGCTGTTTAACAGTATAAAAAACTGATTTGCCAATGAATTTTAGTTTTTACATTTATTATTATATTAAAAATAAGCCATTACAGAATTGTTCATGATTCTTACCCATAACTAACTTTTAATCAGGCCGTAGCTTTGGAATAAAAAGAGGAGAATTCAGATGGATTCAATCATTTTATCATTAGTTCCTATATGGTAGATGGCATTATTCTGGGAATCACAGCTTTGGCTCGACCTGTATGGATTTAACTGAGACTTGTGTTTCAAAATGGTAGGGAGGCATTTTTTACATAAGGGCATAGCCTCTATTTCTTTCAGAGATATAAATAATATTAAATAATGTATAAACCTCATCGTGGCAGACCTGAAGGTGACCCCATGATCCTGCCACCTAGTATTCATGCCTTTGTGAAATCCCATTCCCTCTTTTACTTTATAGCTAATAGAATCATTAGCTTCACGTAAGCTTTAAAGAACAATTATAACTAGGGATGAAGAGGGACAAATAAAATATTTAGAACATTTCCCTTTATATAAAATAGATAAAAAGTTAAGTAAAAATACTTCAAGTCAGAGTTGAATTAACTGTTGAATCAAATTATTTGATGAAATTATCTGGAATTTAGGAAAATAATTTTCCTTCAATATTTTCCAGCTCAGCATTTTTGTTTTTTATTTTACTTTGAAAAACTAAGTACATACCATCTTCCATGTGTGGAAGACTGTCATGCTATCTACGAGTACGAGACGAGGGCTTTATCAGTTGGACGCTAATTATAGGTAGTTAATTTACTGGCATCAAACAGATGGAAAAACAACCTAAAATAGATTTTATTAGTCTGGCAGTATGACAATTCAAGATATTTGGCTGGATTAAAAAATATTAGTGAAGGGGGCCACCTGGGTGGCTGCAGATCCCATGAAGCATCCGACTTGCGGCTCAGTTGTGAGCTCAGGTCGGTGAGTTCGAGCCCCGCGTCGAGCTCTGTGCTGAAAATTCAGAGCCTGCTTCTGATTCTGGTCTCCTCTCTCTCTGACCCTCCCCCATTCATGCTCTGTCTCTCTCTGTCTCAAAATAAATAAACGTTAAAAAAATAAAAAAAATTAGTTTAAAATATAGAAAATATCTAAGCATATTACCAACTCACATAACTATAATGATTTTCCAATGACTCCTAATCAAGTGAACCATGGAAGGTATCAGAGGATTTTGGCCCATTAGGCATGAATGAAAAAGAAGAGATAACCTTGCTTCTTGATCTTAGTGTTGAGTAGAAGGAAAGCAGATGGAAAAAAAATATTAGAAAATAAAATTGCTTAGAATTTTCCAAAAATTTTTGGTCACCAATAACCCTGCTATTCTGAAAACCCAGGGAAATCTAAATAGGATACATAAAAATAAATCTCCACCTAGACATATCATAGTTAAACTGTAGAATACCAATAAACAGATAACACATTTTTAAAGCTGCCAAAGAAGAAAAACAGATCAGTATGAAGAACAGTAATTGATAACTAATTTATATTCAACAACAGTAAAAAGATACAGAAGATAGTGGAAGAATTTCTTCTATGTGCTGAGATAATGTAACTGTCAGTCTAGAATTCAGTACTTAGAATGAATGTTTTCACTTGTGAAGGAGAATAAAAATATCTTTAGGAAAACAAAAACTTAGAATTTACTATCAACAGACACAGACTAAAAGAAATTCTAAAGACAAGTATACCTAGAAAAAATATTACATCAGATAGAATGCCTCTAAGGGAAGAAAGAGTGAGGTGATTTTTTTTTTTAAGTATGTTTATTTTGAGAGAGAGAGAGAGGAGGGAGCGAGGGAGGGAGGGACCAAGTGAGCATGGCAGGGGCAGAGAGAGAGAGAGAGAGAGACAGAGAGAGAGAAATCCCAAGCAGGTTCCACACAATCAGTGAGGAGAGAGAGTCTTAAGCAGACTCCACACCCAGCTTGGATCCCAATTTGAGGCTTGATTTGCAAACCATGAGATCATGATCTGAGCCAAAATCAAGTCCAACACTCGACTGAATAAGCCACCCAGGTGCCCCACAGTTTGATAATAAGTAGTATAAACCAACATTTAGTGGGAAAAATTAATATCTAATTTGTGAAATAAAAAGAGCTAGAATTAAACCATTGGACAAAGTAGTCTATTCATCAGGAAGAAATTATTCAGAGGACCTTTTATTTGGGGAAATTCTATTAATTTAATACTAACTTAATAAGTGTACTACTTTGTTCAGTTCAACAGCCATACTAAAATAGAAAATTAACTATTAGAATAAGTTTAAATATTATAATTAGAAATAAAGGAAAAATAACACTTAGTAAACTAAAGAAAGATAAGAGGGAGGGAAACAAAAGGACCAGGCAGAAATGAAATACAGTTTTAGAAACAAATCCAAATATATTGAAATCACTTCAATTTTTCCTTTAAAAAGAGATAGCAAACATCTTTCTCTCTTTGTAAAACTTTCATTTTGGAATAATTACAGATCATATTTATATTCATAGGTGTAGTGAAATACAAACTTATACTGTCACTACAAAAATATCTTTTGTGCTACCCCCTCATTTTATCTGTGAAGTATAATCTTTTTGAGTTTCTTAATTTTTTGTTGCTTTTTCTTCATGTTCATATGGCTGTTTCTGTGTACTATTATCAAGTTTACTGATTTCCCCCCCTTGGTTCTCCATTTTGCTTTCAAGTCCATGCGCTGAGATTTTTAATTTGAAGATTAAATTTTACAATTCTAAAAATTCCATTTAGTTCTTCTTTATATCTTCTAGTTTTTACTGAGTGTTGTACTTTTTATTCATTCGTTTTAATAAAATCTATTTGCAGTTGCTCATTGAAGCATTTTAACTTTTTTGATGGTTGATTTAAAGTGTTTGTCAAATAATTTTAATATTCATGTCAACTCATTATAGGCATTTGTCGATTGTCATTTCTCATTTAACTTGAGGTTTTCATGGTTTTTGGTGTGATGAGTGATTTTCAGCTGAAACCTGGAACATTTGGGGAATCATATGATAAGACTTCGAATCTTATTCAAATTGTGTGGAGCAGGCCTCCTCTGACACCACTCTGGTAGGAAAGAAGGTGTTGCTTTGGTATCACCAGGTAGGGATAAAAGTCCAGAATCTGACAGGGTGGCGGAACAGCTTTTCCTTAATTCTGGCTAGGGGTGACAGAGCAGGATACCTGCCAGTCCTACTGATACAGTCCTGGCTGGGAGGGGCAGTGCTGACCTTGTGGCTATGTGTGTGAGGGCGTGGCTTCATTACTGCTGAGGGGTGTGGGAAGTCCTGCTAGGTGTGCTCTGGGACCACTTCTGTGAAGGGTGGTATGGCTCTGGGTGAGGTTGAAAATCTAGATTCAACCTGTGGTTTCTCCTGACCAGGAAGGGTCTGAGTAGAGGAAGTGGGAAACTTAGCAGGGGAAAAAAACTCCCTCCTGGTCTTGTCCTATGCCACACCAGCCAGGTTCTTGGGGTGCCTAGTTAGAGCTGGGAAGGGGTGGAAGTTCAGCTTCTCCATTCAATCTTTGCTAGTGGAGATGGAGGTGGAGCTTCACACTTTTCTCTGTGGTATTTGGCTAGAGTAGAGCAGTTATTATCTACAAGTTTTCATTCCAGGCTGCCTGTTTCCTGGTTCTTTGGTTACATCGACCAAAATTTTCTTAGGACATTTATTTTTTCTCTGTGTGCATTAATGTTTGTTTCTGAGATGGTTTGGACATTATAGCTGCTGTAATGAAGATAAATTAAAGTCCCACAACATCAGTTTATCTCTGTCACTTGTATTGTGTCTTTTGAAGCTCTAGTATAGAGAAGCTGTTCATTCTGGTTATTTCATGTTGGTCTGGGCCTTTCTATGATCTCTGCTCATCAGCTACTAATGAAGGATAAAAGGTACAGAGATTGTTCATATACCATGGAAGATTGTTGCTAAGCATAAATGCAATTTCTTGTTTGATGCTGGTAGATCTTAACCACATCTATGGCTTAGATTGCCATTTTTATGCTGACATTTGTAACATAATTAATGAATAACGTTCAGGTGATGTGCACCAGTAAGAATAAACAAGTTAGGAAATTACTGAAATTGTCTTGTATTAGTTGCTAAATAGTCCCTAAGTGTTTCTCCTAACCCCACTGTCCACCTCCATGACTGTGTTTGCTACCTTGCCCTATCTCAAGGACCCTCATGGAACTCTCACTGTGTATTTTCTAGATGGTTATTTTCTTATGCAGTGGGGAGCCTCTAGGACCCTGTTCCAATTGTATGACCAGGACCTTTTCTGATTGGGTAGTGGGATATATATGTGTGTACACACACACGCACATACACACACACATGCACAAACATACACACACTATATATATATATATATATATATATATATATATATATATTTTTTTTTTTTTTTTAATCTCAAAATGTTTCTGCAGGTTTAGCTCCATTTATCCAACTGTTACTGGACATATCTGTTTGATTATTCAATATATTACATACATACACACACAATCTTTTAATAAAACCAGCTTCTCATATTGTTAATGTGGTACAAGTTATCAATGGATGGCCTTGAAATTTTAGTTGGTTGCCTAAGCCAGAACTTGAAGATAATCATTAACCCTTGCTTTTTCAACTCTGAGTTCTAGTTAATGGTAAAATGTCCCTTGTTCCTCCACTTTAAGAGCCCCCAAACTCACCCATTTCTCCTTATTGCTTTTGCTTAGGTTGCTCTTACCTCTTACCTAGATTACTGAAGCTAACTCTTAATAGGTCTTCCTGCCTCCCATATTCTCACAGCTCCAGCACAGTCTCTTCCATTCTCAAACAGTAACTCATTTTCAAAATTGCAGGTGATCCAGGCGCCAGCCCTCCAAGTGGTCTCCATTGTTTTCTCTTTGACTCCTTGGGGTCCAGCAGGCAGAGTGGCCTTGATCATTTTAGAAATAAACCAGAGCATAGTGTATCTTTATTTAAAACTGTTCAGTGGCTTTCCATCTGTACCAAGATGACATGCCAATTCTTTTCCTTACTGATATTTTATATTGTCTTCACTCTGCCTCATTGTGCACCCTCTTGTTAGACCTTCTGCTTCTTCATTTGCTGTGCTCCGTATATGCTAGGATTATTTATCTTCATGCAAGCCATGCTCTTCCCAGCCTCAATTATTTTCCCTTTGTGGTTTCGAATTTGCAGAGTTGCCCTTCTCTAGTTCTTTGAATGTCTGGCTTGCTCTTTAACATCTGCTCTCCAGGCTTTACCTCAGGAGCACTGCCTCAGAAGTCTTTCCAAACCTTCCCAAGTTAGTGATCTCCAGCTCTGCTGTAGCTCACGGTCATGTTCATTTTCTTCACAGCTTTTAGCACTTTCCAAGTTTTGGGGGTATATTTATCTTTAACATATTTGTTTCTTGTCCTCTCTAATAAAATGTAAACTCTCTGAGGGCAGTGCTCAAACTGACCCTGTTCATTCTGTGTCCCCTGATGTATAAACTGTGTCTGGAACATAGTAACGATGACCATGATGATAATGACGATGATGATGGGTAACTTGTGTTTATTACTTAACTGTGCTAAACATGTTGTGCATAGGATCCCATTTAAACTCACATGATGTCGGCTAGAGTCAAGTACAAGTATTAATCCCATTGCATTAGGAACAAAATCCTATAGCTTATACAAGCTATACCTGCATTAACTCCCATTCCTTTTCAGATAGCTGGAAGAGAAGTTATTACAGAAAAACTAGGAGAAATAGGCCTTAGAAATAAGACAGCTGGGTTGCCACACCCACAGCACTAACAGTGCCTCAGACAGTAGAAAATAAAAGAAAGGAAATATAATCCATATTCTGGGAAGCCACTCTTTCAGTGTGTGGCCTGTCTGGGTCAACTGTTGGGATTCTGGCTGATTTTGTGGTTAGCTGATATGGCACTTAATATCAATGATGCATCTTGTTTCTTAAGAACAAAACTTACACTCAGTTTTTACAAACCTGGTCCATCTATCTTTGCCTTTAGTGATGATAGGTAGGCATCTTTATTCTCTTAGTAATTTGGGTAATAGGCTTTATGGTGTGACAATATATATATTTTTTAAATTTCGCTATATATTCGGTCAAATATCTTTCTCTTATTTCTGGATGCAAGTAATTGGTGGGCTCTTACTGCCTATTTGTGCATTTAAACATAAACTCACAGCCTCTCATTTACAACTCAGTTTTATTATCTACCCTTACACAGTACATGTACTAAATATTCTTTTCCATTCACCTAAACATATGGCTCCTGCAAGTGCTGGGTGTTAATGCTATGGCGTAGGGTGGACCATCATGTGGTTTCCAGGGAATTTGTCTGCCTCTGAACATGAATGGTTTTCGGTTGTCTTCCACCACACCCATCTGACATTTGAGAAAAGCAAGGCACAGGATGATTAATTAACTTGTTCCTTATCATATAACTAGTGAGTCACAAAGCCAGAATTTGATTCCAAATACTCTGTTGAGAGCCCATGCTCTTAAGTGTGAATCTTTATTTCAATTCTATGCTGTGTAATCAAGAACACCTGTGTTCTATGTACTTGAATAAATAAATCTTCATTCATTTTTAAAATTAAACCTCAACATTTTTCTTAAGAACACTTTCATTTTAATTATTTTCAACACTTATTAATTGGTAGCATTCATTGAAATAGAATTTTTAGGTTTGATAATGAAACAGCAAACCTCACATATATTTAAGTATTAACTAGGAATGATTTTGGCAAGTTGTATATATGGAGCAGACATACTCAGTGTGCTTCAACACATTTTATTTTTCATTCAAGAAATAACCGTGACTTCACTTAGCCCCATATACTTCACTGAGGGTTGGGCTCAGTTAGCTAATAGCTGGGGCATAGGAACTGATAAATCAGAATTGCAATTGCCAGAGACAGATAAAACCAAGCAGAGAAAAGAATGTATAAAGTTGCCATCTCCTGAGAAATCAGTGGCAATTTTCCTTGGAAAAGTCGAGCTCCGCCAGTTTGAGGAAAAGGATTAGAGAACTTTCTTTAATTAGAAAGTTCAATGAACAAAGCAAGGAAAATGATTTTCCCTCAGCCTGATGATGTTCAGAAGGGTAAAGAACTGGGTTGTTAATTCAGCTCGTCTTAAATGTTGATACAGATTCAAGGCTGTCACCCATTTGATGGGTGGCCCCTACAGGTCTTCAGTTCATATGCCAGTCCTCTGTGCATTGAGGGGACTTATGCATAAATCCTAATAGAGAGGGTGGATGGTAGATTGGTTCTTAAAGCAGTCAGTAGCTAACAAATTATCATCCTGGATGAAAAATGAGGTCATGAAGATTTAAATGTGGCAAGAAAGAAGAAGGTGCTGTCTGTGTAGGAAAGATAGTGTGAACCCATCTGTGGTAATAGATTAATTGCCTTCATTAACAGAGATGTATAACTTACACCAACCATCAATAAATGTTTCAGATCTACTCAGGAGTGATTGCCCTGTTGATAAAAAAGATAAAGCTTATTCCCAAAGGTAAAAGTAAATATATTTCTAAAATTTTCTGTGATATGAAACATAATTCTATAATAAAGAATAATTATGTATCAAGTAAAAAAATGGATGACAACAGAATTGCCTTAATAAACTACATCACCTCTAATGAATACTTTTTATCTAGCTCTACTGTAGTATAGGAGGTATTTCTGGTTGGCAAAAACTATCTTTACTGACCAGAGTTTTTCCTTTGGCCTTTAAGATAATCAGACTATTTTAAAAAATCATTTAATGCACTTATTCTCCATTTTAGCTCATAGTATTTTCGCCTCGTGTTCAAAGAGATGACTCCTGCGTTTCATTCTTCCATTAGTGTATCATTATTATGTATGATTTGTAATAGGAAATAATACCTTAGAAACACTTTAAAAACTTTAATTTTTCCTTAAGTGATGCAAAAGTAGGTATAGTGGATTTGGAAAATAATTAGGGAATAATATCCATATAGTGTGTAGAATATTTTACATAATTATTGATATATAATAGCAATCTAAAGCAGTCAGAGGGAGAAGGCTATCAGGACTCCAGGTTAATTATAATTGAATTCATTTGTGCCTTTGCTAACTGCAAACATTTCATATCTCATAGGCTTTTATTATAACCCAACAGATACTTTGTAGTCAAGAAAAAGAATCTGTCTTCAGTAGTTGAAGTGTTAACTATAAGAGAATAAGAACATGAAGTATCATCAATTCTTTTTTTTTTTTTTTGAGAGAGAGAGAGAGTGCACATATATGCAAGTGGGGGAGGGGCAGAGAGAGGGGGGAGACAGAGGATCCAAAGTGGGCCTCACACTGACAGCAGAGAGCCAGATGTGGGGCTCAACCTCACAAACCGTGAGAACATGACCTGAGGCAAAGTTGTATGCTTAACTGACTTAGCCACCCTGGCACCCCATGAACATGAAGTATCATCTTAAATCATAACATACACAAGTCTCCATGATTCATTCATTCATTCAAACATATTTATTGAGCACTTAGAACGTTGCAAGCAAAGCAGTTTCTGGAGATAAATTGATGAACAAAAGATACAAAACATTACTTTTGTAATAGAATTTACATTCTAGTTGGAGAAAAGTTAAAAAGTAAGTTGTATATGGGCCACCTAGGTGGTGCAGTTGGTTGAGCATCCAACTCTTAATTTCAGGTCAGGTTATGATCAGACAGGTCATGGGATTGGGCCCTGTGTCAGGCTCCTAGCTGAGTATGGAACCTGCTTAAGACTCTTTTTTTCTCTCTTCCTCTGACCCTGTCCCCTATTCACATGTTCTCTCTCTCTCTCATTCTCTCTCAAAATAAAATAAATGTTTAAAAATTAGCAGTGTTAGGGAGACTGAGAATATGGTGGTAGTGAGTGACAATTTAAGTGGGCTGACCCTTGTGAATCTCCCTAAAAAATGCTTGAATAAAAACTTGGTAGAAGTGAGGAAGGGTGCCACATGGGTATATGAGGGAAGACCACTCCAAAAAGAAGGAACAACCAATGCAAAGACCAGGAAGTAGGACTACACTAGTCATGGCCAATTTGCAGTAAAGCCACTCTGGGTAGACCAGAGTTAATTATGGAAAGAGTAGTAAGAGATATGATCTGGACTTTATATTTGTACTATTGAACTTATGAACAGATTCACACATAAATGCATACATGTATAATATACACATTGCTGGATTTTAATTAATTTACAGTTAAATAAATATCCTATTGGAGCACCTGGATGGCTCGGTCAGTTAAGTGTCCAACTCTTGGTTTCTGTTCAGGTCATGATCTCAAGGTAATGAGTTGGAGCCCTTCATCGGGCTCCGCGCTGACAGTGCAGATCCTGGTTGAGATTCTCTGTCTCCCTCTCTCTCTGCCCCTCCCTTACACTCACTTGCTCTCTCTCAAAATTAATTAATTAACTAATTAATTAAAATTATCCTATCATTTAAAATAACATTAAAACAAGCCTTACTCATTTTGTTCTTGCTTTAAAAGAAAGGAAAAGGGGGGCGCCTGGGTGGCGCAGTCGGTTAAGCGTCCGACTTCAGCCAGGTCACGATCTCGCGGTCCGTGAGTTCGAGCCCCGCGTCGGGCTCTGGGCTGATGGCTCGGAGCCTGGAGCCTGTTTCCGATTCTGTGTCTCCCTCTCTCTCTGCCCCTCCCCCGTTCATGCTCTGTCTCTCTCTGTCCCAAAAATAAATAAACGTTGAAAAAAAAAAATTTAAAAAAAAAAAAAAAAAAAAAAGAAAGGAAATGGAAATTAAGATAATTTTCAATGAATGTGAAGGTACAGGACTTATTTTTACGATGGCAAATTTTCTTTAAATTATTATTTTAATTATTTTTCAAAAACCATTGCTTTAATAATTTGATTTTAAGACTTTTTAGAATTTCATCTCACCATTTCTTCTGTGTTGTTTTGAAAATCACAAGTACATTTCTCTTTCAGAAATGTCAAAAAGTCACTCCATATATGAAACACTGTTCCTATCTTATTCTGTCTCAGAGAGTCTAAAATGACCAATGTTTGTCTGTATTTTGTGTTAAGGCATTGAAACCTCCTATCATATGCATATATTCTCTGGAAATGGTGAGACATTAAGTAATCATTAGTATAATAGGTTGAATTTATCAGAGAGCAACATTTTACATTTTACAGCACTTTATAGCACTTTAAAGCATTTTCACATAATTAAATTATTTCAGTCCTTTGGCATATTATCATACCTGTTTTGCAGATCAAGAAAGTAAAGCTTATAGAAGTTAGTGACATGAACTTAATCATTTTAGTTAGTAAATAGGAAAACCCAACCCACATTTCAGATATTCTGATTCCAAGTGAACTTCCTTATTTTACGAAATATAATGGGAGAAAAAAAGTAATTCACAAGGATTCCCTCCTTGCCTAAACTTCAGTCAGATTCCTTTTTAGGCAGGTTTTATCTTCTCTGACCACAAATATTTAAATTAAGTCTTGCCCGTTAATCTTTATCACAATACCCTGACTGCTGCTTGTTAATTAGTGTCAGTAATAATTCATTTACTCATTTTGGTCTGTCTCTTTAATTAGAATACAAATGCCACTAGGTCAGAGACTGTGTTGTCATATTTACCACCTAGTGTTATCTAGAGCTCTCAGCACAATGCAGGTAGCTAGTCTGCACTCAGATGACTGTTGAATGAATGAGTCCTGTGAGATGCTAACTGGGACATGTTGACTTGCTAAAAATGCATCAAGCTGTGATTTAGGAGTTTTGATTAGACGGTTGGGACTTTGTCCCCACCCCCAGACCTCCATGCTGGGAAGAGGGGCTGGAGGTTGAATTTAGTGACCAAATGGCCAATTTTTAATCAATCATGCCTATTTTTTTTTTTATTTAAAATTTTTTTTTTCAACGTTTATTTATTTTTGGGACAGAGGGAGACACAGCATGAACGGGGGAGGGGCAGAGAGAGAGGGAGACACAGAATCGGAAACAGGCTCCAGGCTTTGAGCCATCAGCCCAGAGCCCGACACGGGGCTCGAACTCATGGACCGCGAGATCGTGACCTGGCTGAAGTCGGATGCTTAACCGACTGCGCCACCCAGGCGCCCCTCAATCATGCCTATTTAATGAAGCTTCCATAAAAATTCCTAGCTTTGGAGACCTGGGTTGGCGAACAGGTAGAGGTGCTGAGAGGCTGGCACATTTGGCGTGGAAGCTCCACTCCCCTTCCCACATACCTTGCCTTGTGCCTCTCTTCTGCGTAGCTATTCCTGAGTTGTGTCATTTCATACATAATAACCCAGTAATGTAGAAAGTCCAGTGTTTTCCTGAGTTTGGGGAGCTGCTCTTCCAAATTATCGAAACCTAAGAAAGGTTCACAGGGAGTCTCTGATTCAGAGTTGGTCATTCAGAAGTACTGGTGACAACCTTCACTGATGGGCATCTGAAGTAGAGGCGGCCGGGAGCAGTTTTATGGAAATGAGTACTGGAGTAAATAGCATCCGAATTAAATTGGATTACAGGATACCTAGCTGGTGTTAGAGATTTGGTGGGTGTGAGACAAACCCCACACATGTGGTGATCAGAAGTGAAATATTAAGAGGAGACACAGGAGAGTTTATTCTTTTCATGATTAAATGGGTAGCATATTTAAACTGCCTAGTGTAATTTTTGGCCCATGGTAGGAATTCAATAAAAGATGGAGAGGCACCCTTTTTATTCTCTTTTCCTATTAATAGCCAATTCCAGCATGTTTTCTTCAAACACCAAATATAGCTGAATTGTTAGCCAGAATCAAGCCCACACTAATGACAATATGTTGCATAATGAAGGCCCTATTTCAGAATAGGGTGAAATCATTTAATATATATGCTGTCATTCACCAAAGTGACTGCATGTACCATTAATTAATAGTGATTTTTATTGAATCTCTCCAACACTTTTTCATTTTATTCAAGAATGTACAATTTAGTGTAAAATTAGAGAACACATTTGAGACTTTTCCTAATGGGTATTAGGACTTATACACAAATGTTCTGTGAACTAAAAATATGTAAACATTTTGAACTTGAGTCTCTGAGAAATTAAACAAATTCAAACTTTTTTAGAGTTTAAATATCATATTACACCCCTTATAGCCTTTTTGCCATGAAATAGTGAACTGTACTGAGTCATGACCACGTTTATAGCGATGGGATAATGGAGCCGTCTGAGTAGAGTACTGTACAGAAAAGACAAAAATCTAAAATTTACCAATAGGAATTTAGAGAATGAATCAGGATAAAATATCCTGGTATTATTATGTAGGCAGTACTTATTAAAAACCATAAGGAAATGAATGAGCTGAATAATGCAGGTGTCTGGGAATGGAGTATTCTCAACAGAGGCATAAGCAAATGTAGCACAAGCTTGCTTGGGTTGTTTGTGATTAAGAAAGTAGCAAAGAGCCAGTGTGTCTGGCACAGAATGATGTCAGAGTGGCGGGAGTGGTAGGAATTGAGAAGGACACCTGTGCCTGCTCTTTCCATCCTATCCTCCTTCATGGGCAGATTTGGTCTTCTCTGACCGCAAGTACTTAAGTTTTGTCTGTTAATCTGTATCATGGTACCCTATTTCTTATTTATTAACATCATTAATAATTTGTTTGTTTTGGTACATCTCTTTAAAATACACAAAGCCAGAGACTGTGGTGTCTTATTTATCATGTCAGTTTTATCTCTAGCACTCAGCACAGTGCCAGGCACCTGGATGACACTCAAATAGCTATTGAATGAATGAGTGACTGTTCTGTGAGGTGGTAACTGGGACATGCTGACTTGCTAAAAATGTATGAAGCTGTGATTTAGGATTTGTGAACTTTTCTATAGGCACATTGTATTTCAGTAAAAATCCCTCCAACAGTGCAGAATAAAAATATACACAATGAAAATTTAACAAACTTGGGGAAGTGATGATAAAAACAAAAAAGAACAAACCCAGAAACAGATAGTGAACTGGACCAGAACAGTATGCAGCAATCTATAGCTGTTTGGGTAGCCTTATACCCATGTCTCTAAAATGACTTTGAAGTAGCTAGGAACTTCCCACTCTCCCTGGACCCTTTCTCTTGCTTCTGAAGAATTAAAATCCTACTCTAGTTCCTGGAAAAGTTCCCTTGGAAAGTTCTTTACCAAAACAGCAGATACCATTTTAATTGGTATATCGAGCACTGCTATAGTTCAGTTAATGTTTTCACTTAAACCACCTTTTGGCAACATATGGGGAACTAATACCATTTAATTGACTGGAAACAGTAAAAGCAGAAGGCATAATTCCACATCACTGACTCTTCCTAAGTCCAACTATTGCATATAATAAATGTTTAAAATAAGTATTTTAAAAGTAAGGTATTTTAATTAATTCATTCAATGTTAAATATTGGTCAGAACAAAGATGTGTCTTCCGACCCCACTGAAGTTACAGGTATATTCCAGAAGCCAACTTATTCCCTCTTGCTTGTGTTTAATCCATGCACAGCAGGTTTTAATAAATTAATAGTATGCAACATATGGAAAAACTCAGTTCCTTCAAAATAAATAAAGCAACAATTAGGTTGTCCAGTTGAAGAATTCCAAGAGGCACACTGAAATTTCATATGTACACAAGTTTTATATAAAACTTTTTCATCTCATACAATTCCATTTACTTGACAACCTCCTTGTTCTAATCAATAAAAATAATTTGAAAATTTATTATAATTAAATATTAAAATTCTTCTCCAAGTTACATACTAAGTGGTTTAAAAACATTTTCAATAGAGGTCTTGTCTGGAAACCATTGTTGAGATATTTGGGCTCTCCTTCAGAAGGATAGAAAATCCAGTGGCTTATGACTCCTGGGAAATACATAAAACCTTCCTTTCCTCTTCACCTCATTCTCCAGTAATATACCATCAAGTATCTTTAGACTTGGATAACCTTAGTATGATAGGCAGTATGATGGTATGATAGGCAGATAGGTAGATAAATGCATCACTATCTTTTTTTCTGATCCCATTAATTAAAAAAAAATGGAAAGGTGATTGCCTCAGAGAAAGTATATACATTTTTTATATACATCAGCCCTTCTTGTTGACTGATTATTTGGACCCTGTTATTGACTTATATACTTCAAATGGTACAGGGGGAGATACAGAACTTGAATTAACATGTTTACTCTTTGTTTATGTGAGAGAGAATAGCTTTTGTTCCAAGGGCTGAGCTTTTATCTTGGAGAGTTTACGTGTCCATTACCATTTGTTGATTAATTTGCAAAATAGACTTATCTTTCGTACAGATCTCAGTCATTAAAGGTTTAATTGACTTGTTACTTGGCAATTGGACCAGGCTTGTCCTTCACACCCTAAACTTGAAGGATGGCATGGTCTTCCTAGACAATGTCACACTGTGGTATGACAAGCAAGTGGCAACAACCTTAGACAAAATTTTGAGACTTCACAAATTAATCTTTCTACTAAAATTACATTTTCTTCATTTAAAATTATTATTGGGAATAGTTTTATTGATCATTGTGTCTCCTTTTACTATGGTATGATAGTCATTCCATGGCTTCTCTAAAATACCCTGATTGTAAAATGGATAACCGGGGGCACCTGGGTGGCTCAGTTGGTTAAGCATCCAACTCTTGATTTTGGCTCAGGTCATGATCTCATGGTTCATGGGATTGAGCCATACATCAGCCTCTGCACTGATGGCATGGAAACTTGCTTGGGATTCTCTCTCCTCTCTCTTTGCTCCTCCCCCAGCTCATGCTCGCTCTCTCTCTCTCTCTCTCTCTCTCTCTTTCTCTCTTTCTGTCTCAAAATTAAGGTAGATTAAACAAAGTCGTGTGTCCTCTAATTCCATATATTCATTCATTTACTTATTCCTTCATTTATTCATCCATCTAATATTTATTTAATATCAGCTTGTTTTTAAGGTCAGCAATCAGGTATTGGAAATGCAGCCATAAAAAAAGAGGTGGCTCTAGACATCCATGAGTTTATCACTTAGTGGGAAGAGACATCATGCAAAGTGCAGGTCATAGGGCTATAAAAGCAGCCCATAAAAGGCCAAATTTTATTTAATTTATAGGAAATATTAATGCTAGAGATTTGTAACTTTGGTAAAAATTCAACCTAGTATAATTTTAATATAGTTCATGTTCTTTTATTATAAAAATGTTACCTTCTGCATTCCTTTTACTGCAAGTCTGGTAGTCATCCTACAAAATAAAACAGATTTCAATTAAAATACATTTGAAAAACTTGAAGGAGAGCAATTGTGTGAATAACCTTTATGCTATGAGTGCCCTGGGCTCTTTTGACAGCAATAGCAGGAAAATTATTTTAATTAGATTTTCTCAGGTTCTATAGAATGATTTGTTTCTGAAAAATTGTAACATGGAGACAAGGAGAGAAGTCCATTTCCTGAACTTCATATCAGCTGATATTGTGGTTGCCAAGTGTCTGCAACTAACCACAATAAAAGTGCTAAGGTAAATATATATATTTATGCTAATGGGGTGAGGCAGAATTACAGTTTTACTGATCTGCTGTCTGCATATTTTTATGTAGTACTTAGGTGTCTATAACTTTTCTATTGATAGTATTTTATTGCCTTTTATACAAAAACAAATCTTACAATGTTTAATTCATTAAAATATTCAAATTAGAAATATATACAGTATAAATAAATAGAGAACTGAATTTTCATTGTTAAACAAAAACATAGTTGGGGGCACCTGGGTGGTTTATTTGGTTGAGCATCTGACTCTTGATTTTGGCTCTGGTCATGATTTCAAGGTTCATGAATTCGAGCTCCACATCAAGCTCTGTACTGACAGTGTGAGGCTGCTTGGGATCGTCTCTCTCTCTGCCCCTCACCTGCTCACACACACACACACACACACACACACACACACACTCTCTCTCTCTCTCTCTCTCTCTCTCTCTCTCTCTCTCTCTCTCTCTCAGATAAATAAACATTAAAAAAAGAAACATAGTTTTACTGACTTTAGTTTTGTATAGAAAATGTTTCACATATTTTAATCTGTAAAATCTACCTTCAAGAGAAATTTTTATGTAAACCTGAAAATTCAGCAGATCTCAAACCTTGTATCCATTCTGTACAAATAACCTCAACCTCATACATGTAATCTCTTCAGAAGTACTAAACTCCACAATTTAAGGACATAATCAAAGCATTGTTGTCAAAGTATTCATTGTTGTTGTCAGAGCTCTCATTGCCTCTGAGGGCTACAATAGGTGGCTGAAGGAAACAGGATCCTGGAACCACGAAACATGTTAAGATGGGCTGCCCAGTGAGACTGGCTCATTGAGTCAGAAAAATCAGAGTACACCATGGCAGAGGGCATAAGTTTTACGGCTAACTTCCATTAAAAAGAACTTGTCCCCACGCTTCTTTCAAAGGACGTTGCCCTACCAGTAGTTTCATTGCTTAGATGCCACAGCAACTTAGTACCCAATTTTCTACAGAAACTCCCACCAAAGTCCTTACGTCTCAGGAATGCGATGTGGAAAACTCTCCCAGTTTTTGCCACTCCTGTAACACTATAAACTCACCTACTCCTTGTATCAATGAACATATTTTCCAAAGCCACCACCCTCATCACCAAGAAGTGGCATCTCCATCATCTCTCTTTTTTTGAAATCTCAGTCCTTCCAAAGCAAAGGCTTATAAATATGATTTTCAGGGAGGCTATATCCCTAATTGGAATGTCTCTTATTGAGATGGAAAGAATATCATCTTTTTTTCTTCTTTACCAAAGGGACACCAGAAAGTACAAATAAGAAAGGCCTAGACAAATACATGTCTCAATCATCTTCCTAAAAAATAATGCCATTGTCAAATGTGTGTGTGTGTGGGGGGGTGCGTATTCTCTGAATATTATAGCCAAGGAATCTGAACAAGTTGAGATACTATACTTTTAGTTGTAATACCGACCGACTTTCCTCCCTAGATCTCTTGGGCATAAACCTCCAGGTCCTTTGACTCATAGACTTTCTAGCTGCTGTGTCAAGGACAAAGAAATCAGGCAAATGCCCAGGATAACCTATCTTTGAAGGGTGGACCTAATTCTCCATAATTCCCAGGTAATGTGCTGCTCCTAGCCTAGGCTGCCATAGGACTCTGACAAGTCCCTTGATTACAAGTTGTATATTCTGTAATTCTTGAAAACCCACTTCAATTCTGAAGACTTTTAGCCAGTTTGTTGCCCACTTATCATGAGATGAGCATATAGGCAATTCACTGAGAAGTTTTGATGAACCTGGAAGTTAGTGAAGTTTATTTTCCTGAGAATAGAAGCTTTTTCTTAGGCAAAGCTGAGATATACATCACTGGGTAACACGGTGAACCCTATAAAAATAAGACTTTTTCCAGATAATAATTAAATGTTCAAGGGTTAGGAATTCTGCCTTCCTTTTTGGTAGTGGCCAACCTTTGACTTTTATCCCAGTTCTAGAAACTAAGACCCCTGTCTTAATATGTCACATATGGGTTCTCATCTTGTTTTTTGTGCTTTCCTGGGATTGTAAAATAAGATTTTCTTTTGTTTATAGACTTAGTTAATGTACTTCTTCATGGAGACTAGAGTACAATGTCTGAACATTTCTTGTAGTTGGAATAACATTAGACCTTCTGGATATTATTTTTATTTTATTTTATTTTATTTTATTTTATTTTATTTTATTTTACTCTTGGTTTGGTTTGGTTCCTTGAATTAGCTGACAGATTTTTGTCGGATAAAGATCTATACTATAATGGATTTGCTGCCCTACATGGAAAGTTTATCTCAGTTCTTAGTTTTCCCTGGTCTAGCCTGTTCTGATCTCAGGCAGGTGCCATTTCTGGTGATTTGAAGAAACAGATGACTGATGTTTTCCTGTTGGCAAGAATCTCAACTTGTAGGCCTTAGATTCTTGTGACTAGAGAATAAGAGAAAAGAAGGAGGCTAGTATAGGGAACGCTTTTTATGTACTAGATTTATGCTAGGTAACTGTGTATATGTATTATCCTTTGGATGTTCAATTTCTTGGGATCTGGAAACAAGCCTTTTTTTTTTAAATGCAGAATCTAGCAAAGGATCTGGCATCTCATGAGTAAATACTTCATAATATAGGCTCATATTTGCCTTTCACATATAATTTACAAGAAAGATTTCATGACCATATTACAGATACAAAATTGACATTCAGAGAAATTAGGCAATTTGCCCAATAACATTAAAATTTTTTTTTAATCTTTATTTATTTTTGAGAGAGAGACAGAGCATGAGCAGAGGAGGAGCAGAGAGAGAGGGAGACAGAATTCGAAGCAGGCTCCAGGCCCTGAGCTGTCAGCACAGAGCCCGACGTGTGGCTCAAACTCATGCTCAACCGATTGAGCCACCCAGGCACCGCTGCCCAATAACATTTTAAATGACATCCACCATTCTAATCTGGGATCACTCTAAAATATATATTCTTTAGTCTATTTGATTATTACTATATGATTTCACTATGTATATAAATTATAAAAACTTACTTAAAAAAGAGTTGAGGCAACTTGAATATTAACAGGTATATAAAGATAGATTTTTAAAATTGCAGAAACTTACTGAAGTACTAATTATATATTAAATATATATAATTATTATACGTTAACTAATCATATATTAAAATAACAAAATTATATATTAAAAAAATTGAAATAAGCTATTTGTTTTCATAAAGGGATACAATAAGATGTGAGCTGTCCAGAAGAACAGGTGCAGGAGGATGCAATGAATTATAGAGTTTTATTTTTTAACAAATGAAAGTTCATGTTGTTTTTACTAGTATAAATGTTTCTCATGATGAACATAAAAGGAGAAAAAAGTGAGACTAAAGTTTCCTTGGAACTAACTGGACCGCTAGCATTAATAGAAATGTTAGGTAATTAATACTAAGTAAAAGTTGTGTTAGTTTTGCTTATGATTCCATTGATAAGCTAGTGGAATCATCCAAATGACAGTAACAATGCTAAGGGTTCACTTGACCACTCATTTTCTATATTTGTAAAGCTCCTGATATAGGAATTCGTGAATATACAGTAGTCATCAGGGAAAGGAAACTTTACATTCTTGAATTTATGTATTCAATTTTCTTTTTTTTTTTAAAATTTTTTTTTTTTCAACGTTTATTTATTTTTGGGACAGAGAGAGACAGAGCATGAACGGGGGAGGAGCAGAGAGAGAGGGAGACACAGAATCGGAAACAGGCTCCAGGCTCTGAGCCATCAGCCCAGAGCCTGACGCGGGGCTCGAACTCCCGGACCGTGAGATCGTGACCTGGCTGAAGTCGGACGCTTAACCGACTGCGCCACCCAGGCGCCCCTGTATTCAATTTTCTTAAGATATTATTTTCTGATATCACTGTAAAGAAGTTCATCCCAAAGGAGACTGAGATTCCAAAATGTTATAAGCAGCTGTTTTAAGATAAATATCAGTTGTGAAAACTACCTAAGAAGCAATAATTATTGCAAATACATAGGATGTGCACTAACTGGCACATACATGCTAAATATTTCACAGAGAGTAAATTCTCTGAACCTCCCCACAACCTATGAAGTAGATACTATTACTATCCCTACTTTCCGGATAACTAAACTTGGATAAAGAAAGATGAAGTCATTTTCCCAGAGTCACAGAGCTATTAGGCAGTAGAAGTAGGATTTGACACCTGAGAGATCAGCAAAAGAATTTACAAACCTAACCCATATACCATGTTTAAATAATGAAAGCTTCATTTGGTCAAGTAATCTTTGTTTTAGTCTCTGACTTATTCCAAATGCAGGAATAGTGCGTAACTCATTGTGGACTTTCAAAAAATGTTTGCAAAATTCATGCTTCCACTTTCTTTTTGTCAAATATACACCATTATATCTGTGTTTTTTTCCAAAATTCAGTTCCTTAATAATCCTGTTGATTATTATTATTTATAATTCTTATATAAACCCACTGATCACTGTTTACTGAATAATCTGACATGACTGTAAGAAAGTCCACACTATTTCCTCTCCATAAAATTTTAGTTATATTCCTGAAAACCTTCACAGTAAGGTAATTTGCATCTGAAGAATATTAAGGTTTATGAAAAAAGTATGCTTAAGGTCACAAATGAATTATAAAACCCTGTATAAATATTTTGTTTATTAAAATAAAACAAATCCAATTAATTTTCATTAGTAGTCTTTCAAGATACTTATCCTCCTCAATATTAAGATTCTTGAGAATCTGTTGCTTTGTTGTAGATAATGTAAGTATGTATAGAAAGAGTCTTTTAACCCCCATACCTAATCCTCATGAATTCAGTTCTGATTTTGTGGTTTGGAATTTTATACTCTGATTTCAGAAAACTCATCTGAGGATCTTGGGATTCAGAATATTTTTATAGCTGAACAACAATGTAAGAAAATGTGAATATTTCCTCAGATCAATACAACCAAGAACTTATGCTGAAACTCTCTCCATATACACTGTTACTGAGCCTTAGTACTATTTGTGATGACTTAATTCCAGCACACATAAGCATGACGGTACACTAAAACACTCTAGCTCGAATTTTTAAATAACTACAAAATTTCACAAACTGAGTACCTTCATTTAAACAGTACCCAGATCAAGAAACAGAAAAATACCAGCAGCCTGGATCTCCTCCTTCCCTTGCTACCTTTTTGTTATTTCTATTACCACCCTACCCCTGTAATAGTAACTGGTACCCACATCTCTTACAGTGTAGGTTAGCCTTACTTGTCTTGGTACTTTATATATAGAATCATATGGTACAAACTTTTTTATTTAAGTCTGACTTCTTTCTCTCAATATAAAGCTTGTGAGAACCACACGTAATGTAGTATCTATAGAAATATTCATTCTCCTTCATGTGCACGTCTTTTGATCAATACTTGTTTATATTTTTGTCAAATGTGTACCTGTAACAATCCTGCATCATGTTTAAGTTTTTTTTTCAATATTTAATTTTGAGAGAGAGATAGAGACAGAGTGCAAGCAGGGAAGAAACAGAGAGAGGGAGACACAGAATCTGAAGCAGGCTCCCGGCTCCGAGCTGTCAGCACAGAGCCCGACACGGGGCTCTAACTCACGGACCGCGAGATCATGACCTGAGCCAAAGTTGGACACTTAACCAACTGAGCCAGCCAGGAGGCCCTGTATATGTTTAGTTTTAGCAGACACTTAACACTTTTCTCAAGTGACTATAGCAATTTTCAGACCCAAAGGTAGTTTATAAAATTTCTGTTGCTCCATATCCTCATCAGTGGTGCAATTTTCTTTTCTTATTTTAGCAATTCTGAAGATTTTTTAGTTATATCCAATTGTGGTTTTACTACATATTTCTCTGATGACTAAGTTGCTCATTTTTTACATTTTTATTGACAATTTGCATATTCTTTTTTGGTTGAGTCCCACTTTTTTTTTTTTTTTTTTGCCAATTCTTATGTTTTAAAAATATATTCTGGTAATGAATCCTTTCTCAGATACATGTATGGCAAATATCTTCTCTCACACTGTTGGTTGCCTATTAATGTCATCTTTTGATGAATGAAAGTTCATAATTATAATATATTCCAATTTATTTATTTTATGGTTAGTATTTTGTGCCTCATTTAAGAAAACCTTGCCTAGCTCAAGGTCATTTACCTTAATTTACTTCCAAAAGCTTTGTTGTTTTTACTGTCATACATTTAGATCTTTAGTTTATCTGGAATTGATTTTATACCTTGCACAAGCAGGAGTCAAAATACAATTTGTTTTCTTTATAGATATCTAACTATCCCAGCACCATTTATTGAAAATGCTATCCTTTCCCCACTGACACTCTGACTTAACTTTATCTTACCTCTTTTCTTCTTGGCAGCCACACTTTCCATTTGATACACATGTTCTTTTATCCCACCTACTTTCACTTGTTTTATTATGTGTAGCTTAAAACCAGTTTATGTCCAGTTTTAAGAAAAAGATGTATATGTATGACTTTTATATAGACACTGTTTTTTTTATTTTTTTATTATCATTAAAATTTTTTTGATGTTTATTTTTGAGAGATAGAGTGAAAGCAGGGGAGGGGCAGAGAGAGGGGGACACAGAATCTGAAGCAGGCTCCAGGCTCTGAGCTGTCAACACAGAGTCTGACGCGGGACTAGAACTCACAAACCGCGAGATCATGACCTGAGCTGAAGTTGGACGCTTAACCAACTGAGCCACCCAGGAGCCCAGTTTTTTAATTTTTTTTAAGTTTATTTTGAAAGACACAGAGACAGTGTGAGTGGAAGAGGGGCAGAGAGAGAGAGAGAGAGAGAGAGAGAGAGAGAGAAAAGGAGACAGCGAATCCCAAGCAGGCTCCATGCTGTCATCACAGAGCATGTGATGCTTGAGTTCAACCAGGCTTGAACTCAAGAAACTGCACTATCATGACCTAAGCCGAAACCAAGAGTCAGATGCGTAACCAACTGAGCCACCCAGGTGCCCCAACAGTTTTTGGGTTTTTTTGTTTGTTTGTTTTTAGTGGACTTTGCTGTGAGAGAGTATAGAACACTGTGCTGTCACAACTATGATTATAAAACAGTTGGCTCAACCATTCCCAATGGGGGCACGTGTGTAATCGGTAGAGTGGGAATAGTGAACAGCATCTGCTCCACACTCCTTGTGTGCTTTCCTGTTCTGTGAGGCCAGGATCTGCAGAAACCAAATAAAACAACATCAATCTTTTTTCCACTTTCCCTGAGAACTAAGATTCTGTATGTTGATATGCTGTATTCATACAAGACTGGAAAGACTAAAACTAGTAGAAGATTTGTTCCTGTGGCTTCAGCTATTTCTGTTCTGATGTTCCAATGTGGAGACACTCACAGTTTGTACAGCAGTACTCAGCACCCAGTCTTATTTGAGGGTATTAAGAAATAGTTACGTCTTCTTCCTGATTCCTAGCCCAAAGATTGATCAGGTGTCTTTACAGATTGAAGTCTTATTTGTCAACTTTCTGTTTGTGATAGGAGTTAATAGTTTCAATTAACGTTACCTGTAGTTCATTCTGGTAGCTTTGCCTGGAGATCTAGACTAGAGCATGGCTTTTCAGTATTTCTAACACTTGTGTAAGTAAGCATCATGTTTCCTACAGTAAATCTCTTAGTGCCTAAATAACTAGAACAGCTTATATCCTGCAACTGTACCCTTTTTAATAAAGGGACTACAACATTTGACTGAAGGATGGAGTACTTAAGGAAAGGAGGGCAAATTGCCAGTTGGAACAACGGGCTGCACCCCCTGCTCTGACTCTCAGAGGCAAGGCAATGACAGGACAATACTGGTGGTAAAGAAGTGACACTGCTAAAATAAAATAAGCTTATTACATAATCATATAGTATAATTTGATAAAAGCCTTCAGTGAAGAGAGAGCATGCTTCCTCAGCTTATTAATTGTCAATTTCTCTCATGTATTTACTAATTGTTCTTCCCTACTTGCCATTAACCAAGACAGGATGAGTTCACAATGAATACAGCTGGAATTTGATCGCCAGCTGTGCTGCATGATGCAGTTTTACTGATCCAAATTTTCAATTCGTTACAGATATTCCTCAGCTTACAGTGAGGTTGTGTCCCAATAAGCCCATTGTAAGTTGAAAATGTCGTAAGTTGAAGATGCATCGAATACACCTAAACTACCAAACATCATAGCTTAGCCTACCTGCAACATGCTTGGAACAGTCACATTAACCTACCGTTGGGCAAAATCATCTGACACAGAGCATATTTTATTACAAAGTGTTGACTATCTCGTATAATTTATTGAATACCATATGAAAGTGAAAACCAGAAAGGTCGTATAGATACAGAATGGTTGTAAGCCTATCAACTGTTTACCCTCATGATCGTTCCACTGCTGGGGAAGTGTGCCTCACTGTGCCACCTAGCATCCTAAGAGAGTATCTCACTGCATATCAGCCTGGGATTTCTACTGAATATGTATCACTTTTGCATCTTCATAAAGTTGAAAAATCCCATGATAAATTTGGTACTGTCTGTATTTACCATAGAGATGTTAACCTAGGGGAAATGAAAAGAAGTAATTGATTCTTTTTCCTATGTTATTACTCTTAACCCACCTAAATCCATAAAGGATCTGAGGTAAATTATGTCATAAATCATTAAAATAATACTAAAATATGATTTATATAAAATAAAAAAATAATACTTGTGCCAAATAGAAATATGAGGCTAGCAATACAGCAGCTGGTACAGAGTTGGATTTTAAGCATCCTAGAAACTGAGATCAAATAGATAATATGTTTTTAAATAATCTATTACCTAAGAAAAGATAAAATTCTAGCCTATGTATATAAACAAAGGTTTTCCAAATATAAACTGTGAGAAAAACTTAGACTTGCCACACTCTGTTAATATGTGATAAATTATAATACAATTTATAAAGTAATATAAAGCTTAATGAAACACATTTTCATGTGGAATCATGAGGAAGATTAATGGTAGACACACTAACAGATCAAAATATATTAAATGCTATTTTGGTCTTTCAATCACATACAATATTAATCATTTAAAAAATAAAGTAGATAGTAAACTTAGCATTTTTTAAAAATTGTGTTATGTATAGAAACTTAATAAAATATGATATGTTGCATTTTTCATAGGGAATATTGCTTTACTGACACCAATGATTTATTTAAAAATAAATATGTATTTGAAAATAGAAAAAGAGAGATAGAGTTGAAAATATAGAAACAAATTTTTTATTAGCTTTTAATTTTGACTTTCTTAGCTTTCCTTCAAGAAATCCTTACTGAGAACCTATTTTGTGTGGGGTCTACGGAAGTACTGGTAGTATAAAAGGCGTTTAAGTTATCACACTTGCCTGATCCGTTCTTATTCACATGCTCTGATTACTGTGTTAACATGGGTGAAGCAGAACAAATTAAACACAGTTCTAACATTTCTATTTCCCTCTTCTGATATCATTATTATTATTTTTTAAGCTTCCAACAGCCATCTTAGCTCTGTATCCTAGGGTTGTTGGGTTTTCCCCCCTTGGGGTTTTTGCTCTGTATCCTGGGGTTCTTGCTATTAAAGCTTTATTATAGGAGATTACTTCCATATTGATAAACTCTCACTTATCGCATTTATGTTTTCCGCCCTCAAATTCCAGCCTGAGACACATGCTCTTTGTTCCTGTCAGCCCATGTTGTCTCGTTTTGCAGCTTCTTTGATGTATATATTTTCTTTTTGCTGTGAAGCTGAACTGATTGGGATTTAACCCTCATTATTTGCTGGATTGTCAGAAAAGGATTATTTTATAAGGTGTCTGTCTTGTATGTTGCTTCTCTGTTGTGTTCAGGCATGGGGAGTTATAATCTTCTAATAGCAAAGAGTGAAGGGCCAGATCTGTAAACCCAGTGGGTACAGAGGAATCTAGGATTTCAAATTTCAAAACTGTACTTAACCGTGTTTCTTCATCTCCATGTGTGGGTCTACTTCTTTACCATTATGGCCTTGACCTTGGTTTAGACCTCCTGGGCCTGAGAATTCAACATTTTCTGTAGCTCCTTAATTACAGTTAAGCCCTAACCTGATTCTCTGCTCTGTCTGCCTTTGAGATACAAATGATCAGAATTTCTATAAATGTTGCCAAGGAGACACCAGCTTTCACTTTGTGCTTTGAATTAGTGATTAATCATTCTAACCCTGTCATTACCTATCTTCTACAAATCAATGGAAGTAAGCAGCACTTAATTTCATGGCATTTATGATTGACTATCCTGTCATACTTCTCTAGTAGCAGAGATACCGTACCAGTTGTGTTACCCCTTTCCATTGCTATCCCATTTCAGTTAACATTTGGTGGAAGTTTTAACAATCATGTTGTTATAACATGTCAGAGGTTATGCATACTCCAACTTTACCAGTTATGGCTGCTCGATGCCAGCTAGCTAGCAAGTGATCCATTTCCAAAATCCCATATTAAAATATGCTTCCTCAAACTACCCTTGGTCATGGCTGTATTCAAATGTGTTTCCTGGAAATAAAACTCTGAGACAGAGAGTTGTACCAGAAGATTTGTTGAAAAGTAATCTTGGGGAACACACCTACAAGAAAGACAAAATCAGATGGAGAAAGAATCTGTGCACAGTGTTGTTGGGAATGAGACCTCCAACAGTTCTACGGGGGACCTCTGGAGTTAAATTGTCTTTCACAATTGTCCTGAATTGAAACAAAGGAGCTGGAACTTGTATGCCTGCATCAGACAATCGCTGGCTGCAGATTGAAAGCTGTGCAAGGAAATAACTTTATATGAAGATGTTTCCAATGGTAATTTCCAGTGGAGGGCACACAGTATGAGCCATCAGCTGGCCAACATTCCTAGCAACTAGGGGATACATGCATTGACCCTAGAGAGAAAAATGGAGTTATCTAGGCAGAACATCATAGTATTCATTATAACCTGAAAAAAAGTGTGTGATATAATTTATTGCCCCCAGGATATTATAATCTACTGGAAAGAGGAGGCTGACATTCTTCAAACAATGAAAAGGACATTCGTGCATTTAATTATGTTGTGAGGTGGCCTATGAACCTATACAGGTGGAACCAATTGTAAGAGATTTTAGAAAGTAAACACAGGCCAAACTTGTTCACTGGGTTTTACATTTTCTTCCTGCCTGTACTCATATATTTGCAACTTCCCTCATTTGTGACCTCTCTTAGAATTACTGGTGACTAGGCTTCTAGCATTGTCTCAAGGTCTTTATTTATCTATTCTTAGGAATAAGTAAAAACTTCTGATTGTGAGACAGTGAGAACTTTGCATCCTTTGGGTTCTCAGAGCCTATTGGGAGGTTTTGCTTCTCCATGACCTGGACTCTTGTCAACTGTGTTTGTTTTACAACTTTCTGCCCTGAAAAAGGAATGGTTTTCTCACTGCTGCCTTCTTCACTCACCACTTCCTTAAGAGAGCACTGACAAATATCATACATCACATGGCCCATCATCGAGTGTTCCAAGTTGTACTCTGGCTGCCTGATAGCATTCTCTTTCTTCCCACACAGATAATCCCATCTTGCTCTGCTTCCACAATACTTTATGCATATCTATTTTTCTCTCTGCACTGAAATGATTAGTTTTCCCGTGTGATACCACTTGTTTGCGTCTTTCATGCAGCATCCCGCAGAAGCATGACTGCATTTTCTTCATTCGTTAATCAAATGATTAGTCTTCTGACAAGGCACCAGGAGATACTTAGATACTTAAGACAAACCTCAGTGAAATTACAGTCTATTAAGGCAAAGCAAACTATAACAAATACATTACAATATAGCATGAAAATGTTCTTACAATTTATGTCTTTATATGTAAGCACTGAATCTGGTACATTTTGAACTATTTGGTGATCCCTGAACGTAGCACCTTTGATATGAACTTCGCTTTTGCTTAGGCAATTTCTCTTGCTTGAATTGTGGTTCCTTCATGTAACTAAATATTATTCATCCTTCAAGACCATTTGAATTAGGTCATCCTACTTTGAGAAGTTCTCGGGAGGTGCAACCTAATTTATTTAAGTCTTGGTTAGGTGAACTTTCTCTATAATTTCATAGAAAAAAATCAAACTTTATTACGGTACTTATTAACTAATGCCATTATTTGATAATAGTTGCTATTATTTATTAATAGCGGCTATTTATTGCCTATCTACTATGTGCTGGAATACTACCCTACATACTTTGCATGCGTTTTTACACTAATTATCCATGCAATCGTAGGAAGTAAATATTATTTTCATTTTATTGAAAGTAATATCATAATCATTGTGACTCAAAGGCAGTTTACTGGTGCCTCAGAATGATTAACTGTTGTCTACAACCACAAAGTCTTCTTCCTCTTGATAAAAACTGAAAATTTCTTGTACCTTACCTGTTGGGAGAAATTTCTGGTGGAGATAAGTGAAAAAGTATATCTAAGATATCCTCAGATACTCAGAAACAGTGCTATTTTTCCAAACAGTGACCTTGTGTCCCTGGCCACCTAGATTGTCTCATTGGTATTGATTTTTACATTGTAGAACACGGTAAAATTTCACAAAAATATTCATTAGGATATGGAGATGATATTGTAAGATTTTAGGAACATTAACTTTATAGAAAGATTATGTGCATCAAATCTGGGCAAATAATTCCCTCTTATTTACTTTCTAAAGTATTTCCATCTTATCTTTTTGGGAGTATCATCCTTAACCCTGAGGTAATTTCATTCTCTTACAGATGTTCACCTGCCTCATTTAATTTACTGACAAAGAAAGAAAATAAAAGTGGCCTAACATGAAAATGCTTCCTCAGAAAGTCTGATTTCTCATTTAGGCCCATAGAGCATTATTAAATGAGAATCCAAACAGAAAAGAAAGTGTGTGTGTGTGTGTGTGTGTGTGTGTGTGTGTGTGTGTGGAAAATGGAAAATGTACAGTATATACTGGAAAAGAGTATATATACACACATATATAGCATATATACAAAGTTCATGTGTGTATGTGTGCAATTGTGTGTGTGTGTGTGTGTGTGTGTGCAAAAATAACCTGGAAATGTATGTCTTTCCAGTAAGAGTTACCTGAAATTTAAAGCAATGTTTTAGAAATGTGGGTCTTAATGTATTCTTCCAGTTAAAAAAGATTTTTTTTGGACCTTAAATCTTTACCATACTGTGTTTTCTTTATTATTATTATTTTTTTAGCTATTTTCTTTTAAGTATTATATTTGTATATATAGATTTTTATCATAGTGGCTAATGTAAATAATTTCCCGATTACTCTAACAGACCAAATGTTTTGCTCTCATTACAGTCTTTTCATATCACAACTTTTTTCTCCTGAATTTTCAATACATGTGGCTATTATTTGATGGAAATCATTTCATGCTCATTGAAAAGCAAAATACATTTAATGCTCATAGCAGTCAAAGAGCCACTGGAAATAGATCTCAATTTGCCTTTATAGCATCCATTTCTCTTTGTGAGTCAAAGAAGTCACACTGAGAGAAAAACAGGTGCTTGGAAGCCAGGAAGCCTGGAAACCTGCTCTTACTAGAGACCAAGGCTCAGGAAATGTTAAGTGTTAAGAAATATTTTCTTTTTCTTGCTTGTTGCTCAGGTACAGCTTTCTCTCCATTTACCTTGTCAAATGCCTCTGTCTATCCACACTCATGTCTCTAATTTCTTATAATTGAAAGACTGAGAATGAAATCCTAGTATGCTACAACCTATAGCTCAAGATTTATTAAGAAAAAAATTAGGTTGCTGAGCTTATTTTCTTCTGAAGTATTATAATTTTCTTTGTGAAAAGCAAATACCATTTTTTTCTGACAGGTCACTGGTTTCAAGTAATATTGTATTTAACCTAAGGATCCATCTCCTTTTAGAATGAAAAAAAAAAAAACCTGTTAAATTATTCCTTATTTTGAAGAGGCAGAAACAAATCTTTGTTGAAACTCTTGTTTATGAGAACATTAGGCAAAAAGAATGAAGAAAGTAAATGTGTTTTTCCTATAAAATTGCTGTTACAATAATCATTAAAGTGGAATTATTATAGGGAAAGTTCAATCTGCCTATAAATATCAAGTGTCTTGTGAAACCATAATTATATACTATTCAGGTATATTTCAAACATAAAGAGGTCTAGTGAGTAAACCCCCAAAGAAGTGTTATTAAAAGGAATAATGTTATCTTTCACTTACTAGAAATCAAAGAGCTGTTTCAAACAAAATAACATATATTCTTCCAGCTTCAAAACAGAATAATAATAAAAAGGATCTCAGACAATTTGTCCAGCAAATATTTTCTTGTGGCTCAGCTGTGTTTGAAGCAGTTGAAAAGCAGTGACTAGTGAAAAGCAAAAAAAATGACCTATTTTAGAGTTACAATTTGTTTTAAATAGTTCTTCAAAACCCATTTTATTTTGTTTAAATTTCTATTTCAGATTGATAAGTCATAATAACTTGTTATTGAAATATCTTAGCATGGAAAATAAGAATGTTTGTTGCTTATTTGCTACATATCATGCCAATTTACCAAAAGAAATGCATCCATGCACACTGTCTGGTCTGATTTACTGAATGTTGATCATTTGTGAAACATAATTGGATCTAAGAGCCAAACAGTCACTGTGTAGGGAGCAACTAGATTTAAAAATTGATTACTTAAGAGTAGGTCTTTGGGCAGGAATGTTTATTGAATGCTTCTATCTACAAATGATGATTTATAGGTATATTTATGTTTATTTAAATTTAAAAACATCTGTCTATATCTTCGTTGCATTACCTTTATTGTTGTAAATATAAATCCAAGTCCAAACTAGTATTTGTAATATAGATACTTTTAGTATTTTCTTGCTTTAGAAAGAGGACTTTAGTCTTCCTTTTCATAACTGAAAATGTCAGAGTAAAAAAAGGTGTTGGATTAGGTGTTAGGAAACCTGTGTTTAAGACTAGTTTGTCACAATTGCCTGGGACTCTGTCTGGGATTTAGTTTTCCTACCTCTGTAACCAAAGAAACGTCCAGTGTTCTCCTATTTTCACTCAAGGTGGAAAGCAAATGCTTGAGGTTATAGTGCTTATATTTTACCCTATTTACCAATGTCAAAACAAAATGTAGAGAATATTTTATTCTTCTTTTCCTTCTTTTTTTCTTTTCTCTAATTGTGTTTCCTTTAAGAAGACGTGAATTTGAGGGGCGCCTGGGTGGTTCAGTCGGTTAAGTATCTGACTTTGGTTCAGGTCATGATTTCAAGGTTTATGAGTTCAAGCCCCACATCATTGTCTCTGCTGTCAGCACAGAGCCTACTTTGAATCCTCTGTTTCCTCCGCTTGCTCTCTCTCTCTTTCTCTCAAAATAAATAAATTAAATCTAATCTGTATACTTAGATGTATCTTGAGCGAATATACCTTTCCCTTAATTCCCAGGCCATTTCTGTGTATGATTAATAAACAGTGATAATAATCATTAATGATTGAACTCTATGTTGTGGCACGTATGTTTTATCTCAGTCATAAGAGTCCAAAGAAATTGATTTCTGTCTATTTAACATTGTTGCAAACAATTTAGTCATCTTTATGCAGGGTTACAACCTTTCCTAAATTTACTGCATATCACTCTATTTATGTATTTTTTTTTGGTATCATTTGACCACTTCTTATTTATTTGATTTTTTAAAATTTATACATCAGTTATTTTAAACATGGTTTATTTGATAGTTAAATTTTTCTAGTACATATTAACACAAATTCAAAACTATTGAGGTAAAAAAATGACCATTTATTAACTATGGCGAGTCTTCTGAGATGACTCCTGTAGTACATGTACTGCATTATGGAAAACTCTTTAATGTTCACTTAAAAGACAGTTTCTTGATAATTTCTTTTAGGAGATAAAAATGACATCTCTCACAAGGGATGAGAACTTTAGGTTCTTTCAGATTTCAGAGATTCCATATTTTATTTTTTAATCATACTGGGGAAAAAAACCTTCCCTCACTTCTATAGGTGTGAGATACAGTTAGTTGTTGGTTTTTTTCCCCTGATTCGGACATACATTAAAAAGATGTGACAGAGTGTATTAAGTACTGAAATTTCAGTTAAACTGAGTGGAAAAGATGAAATAAACATTGTTTCAAGGAAATGAAAAGGATTTTGCAGTTATCTTGAGGCATAGTGAAGAGTGACAGGGAGCATGAGGAGTATTTCATTCATAAAGAGATGGAGTTTAGTTATCAGGTAGGAAAACCACAATAAACCTAAACTCTTTGCAACAGAAAGGGTACTTCCCAAGGAAAGGGCAGAGTTAAGACATTATGCAAAACATAAATAAATAACTGATGCTAAAGAAAAGTTCTTGAACTAGGCTAATAATTCTAACTACTATACCAAATTTCATGTTTTCTGAATTTAGCATTTAATAATATTCTTTTCAATTCAAAGCATCACCTTTAAATATCTAGAGTTTTGTTTTTATATTTCAAATTTATATTAAACTTATAATTTGAGAAGCAATGATTTTATTTAAATGTTTTTTAAGAATTGAAATAATACCCTGTCTTCATTAAAAATTTTAATCTCCTATAATTTGACCTACCAGACACATTTATTTAGATTTTCTGTAAAAAATAATATATTCAGGTTCACAAATAATTTGAAATATTTGCATGTTAAAGGCAAACTACTATTTTCTTAATATTATTTCCCATATTTATTACCTGTAGTCAAAATTGCAATGTTATCTACTTGTGAAATACATGCAGAAAAATATTCACTGAGATGGAAATGATTGACCCCCTCGGCCTTTTTTCTACCTTCTAAGATTCTGTCTCACCATATTTCCTTATTACATGCCTCAGGTCCCTAGAATATTGAAATTTCATTACTCCTCTGCCATGTTCAATTTTTTGAGTTGTACTTTGACAAATATCATTTCCCTCTGCCCCAAAAGACTGACTCCCATTTCTTCGCATATACTCATAGTCATTCTTCCAGAATTAGTTCAAACCTTTGTGAACTGTATCCTACTTGTAAATGCAGAGATTTTTGCTTGTTTTCAATATCTTGTGTTTCCATAAAATTATGTTCATATCCAGAAATGGCAATTATTTTGTGTTGAGATTTTTCTATTTGCGTTTCAGGGTCTCTCATTTGTTCAGACTAAGGTAGAGATAGCATCCTATTCATCTTGCATCACCTGGCTGGCACAATTCCTGAATTTTAATCTGCATTCACTAAATGTGTTGAAAGGATGATTAAATAAGTCACACCTATGCAATACTACAGAAAGCAGTCAAGGTTTTATTCACTGAAAACAGAAGTTAGGCAGATGATGCTGACTGAATTTTTCTTTTACACCTGAATATTTGGACACCATAAAGACATTGAATTAGAGAGGAGGAGAAATTACTAGGAGCAATAAAATGTTTTATTTCTTGGACAGATTTATCTTGCAGTAGTGTGGAAAATAGACTAGAAACAAGAAAAGGATTGGCATAAGAAATAAGTGAGAAAGCTATAACAATGATATAATTATGAAAAAATGCTGAAGAAGTAAACTTGAGCAGGAAAATGTAAAATATTTTTGAGGTAGGAAAACAGTATTTAGGGATAACTGGTTATATTCAAATGGTGATAGAGTGGTTTCACATGGCAAGGTTTATTGTTTGGATGACATTCATAAAAATATGAAGTGAAGGAGAATGAAATGATTTTATCTGTTCTGTTTATAGTTTGGGAGATGAGAGTAAGGGATATAATTACTTAAGTTTTCAACATATTGTCATTGGAGTCCTAATGGACAATTTAGGTAGAGACAGCCAGAAGCGAATACTTTTAACGAATATGTTCTCGATGATAGTCATTTTAACAGGTGTTAGGTGATATTTCACTGTAGTTTTGATTTACATTTTTCTGATGATTAGTGATGTTGAACATGCTTTCATGTACCTGTGGGATCTTTGGATGTCTTCTCTGAAGAATGTCTATTTAGCTCCTCTGCCCATTTTTAAAATTGGAATTTTTTTAAAAAGTACGAAATTTTTAATATATTTTAAATGTGATATATGGTTTGAAAATTTTTTTCTTTAGAAATTCTGCAGGTTTCATTTTCATTTTGTTTTGCTGTGAAGAAGCCTTTATATTTAATGTAGTCCATGGGGCTCTTGGGTGGCTCAGCTGGTTAAGCATCTGACTTCAACTCAGGTCATGATCTCATGGTCCATGAGTTTGAGTCCTGCATCAGGCTCTGTGCTGACTGCTCAGAACCTGGAGCCTGCTTTGGATTCTGTGTCTCCATCTCTCTCTGCCCCTACCCACTCATGCTCTGTCTCAAAATGAATACAAATTATTATTTTTTTAAATTTAATATGGTCTCACTTGTCTAATTTTGCTTTTGTTGCCTGTGCTTTTGGTGTCGTATTCATAAAATCATTGGCAGGACTAAAGCTTCTCTATGAAGCTTTTCCATTACATTTTATTTTTGGAATTTTATAGTTTTCAAGTCATATATTAGTCTATAATCCATTTTGAAGTTTTTTTGTTTGTTTGTTTTTTTGTGAGAGAGAGAGTGAGCAAGCAGGGGAGGGCCAGAGAGAGAGAGAGAGAGAGAGAGAGAGAGAGAGAGAAAGAGAGAGAAACCCAAGCAGGCTCTGCAGTGATGGTGCAGGGCTTGAACCCATCAACTATGAGATCATGATCTGAGCCAAAATCAAGAGTCCATGCTTAACCAATTGAGCCATTCAGGGGCCTGCTGAGTTGTTTTTTTGTGAATGGTATAAAATAGGGGTCCAGTTTCATTCTTTTGCATGTGCAAAGCTAATTTTTCCAGCACCATTTGTTGAAGAGGGTATCCTTTCCTAATTTGTATTTGTTGCACCCTTGTCAAAGATCAGTTCACCATGTATGCATGGATTTATTTCTGGGTTCTCTATTCTGTTCCATTCCATTCCATTCCATTCCATTCCATTCCATTCCATTTCACTCCACTCCATTCCATTCCACTCCACTCCACTCCACTCCACTCCATTCCACTCCACTCCACTCCACTCCACTCCACTCCATTCCATTCCATTCCGTTCCTCCATGTATCTGTTTTTATAGCAGTATTGTACTGTTCTGATTACTATAGTTTTCTA
The DNA here is from genome assembly GCF_007474595.2 of Lynx canadensis. Classification (NCBI taxonomy): domain Eukaryota; kingdom Metazoa; phylum Chordata; class Mammalia; order Carnivora; family Felidae; genus Lynx; species Lynx canadensis. Next base: position 161,267,577 of record NC_044303.2, read on the forward strand.
GTATATTTTGAAATGAGAAAGTGTGATGTCTCCAGCTTTGTTTTTCTTTGTCAGGATTGATAGTTATTTATGATCTTCTGTGGTTCCACTTGAATTATAGAATTATTTTTTTCTATTTTTGAAAAAAATACCATTGGTATTTTTAATAGGGATTTTCATTGAATCTATAGATTGCTTTGAGTGGTAAGGACATTTTAACAATATTAACTTGTCCAATCCATACAAACACGATGTCTTTCCATGTGTTTGTCTAGTTTAATTGCTTTGATCAGTGTTTTGTACTGTTGGGTATACAAGTCTTTCACCTTCTTAGTTAAGTTTCTTCCTAAGCATTTTATTCTTTCTGGTGCTACTGTAAATGGGATTGTCTTCCTAATTTCTTATTCAAATAGTTCATTGTTAGTGTATAGAAACACAACTGATTTTTGTATGTTTATTTTGTATCCTGCAACTTTACTAAATTTGTTTATTTGTCCTAACAGTTTTTAGTGGAATCTTTAAGGTTTTCTGTATATAAGACCATGTCATCTACAAACAGGGACAATTTTATTTGTCAAATTTCCTTTCAATTTGAATGCCTTTTATTTCTTTTTCTTGCCTAATTACTTTGGCTAGTACTTCCAGTACTTCATTGAATAGAAATGGTGAGATTGGGCATCCTTGCTTTGTTATCGATTTTAGAGGAAAAGCTTTAAATTTAGCTCTGGGTTTGTCATGTATTGGCTTTATTGCAATGGAGTATGTTTAATTTATGATGCATTTTAAAAATCTAACAATATATTAAATAGGCAATTGGATACAGGTAAAAATTAAACACTAGGGTAACACATTTTTGAGGTATAAGCAAATATTTAAAACAATTGGGTGGGCTGAGAAACAATAAGAAAAGAGTAGCAAGGAGGATCCCTTATTATAATGTGGTGGGCTAAATAATTTGAGCTAAACCTTGTTGAGGTCAATTGGAAAAGATGGACAAAAACATTCGTAAAATCTGTTTAAAGTCAGTGAGGAGTAAAGAAGTCAATGAAGAATGATGGGGGCATGAACAAAAGTAAATCAAAATGTAAACTAAATGAAAATGCAAGTACACTAGATCATGAATTTTGAAATACAGCTAAAGCAGTACTTAGAGGAAAACCTAAGGCATTTATTGCTATATATTAGAAAAGAAGAAAGGTCTAAAATCAATTACCTCAACTTCCAAATTAAGAAACTAGAAAGTGAAATAAAGTTAAACCTAAAGTAATCAAAGAAAATAATTAAAATGGAAATAAACAAGACAGGAAACTAAAAACAAACAAACAAACAAACAAACAAAAAACAATGAGATACTTAACAAACCCAAAAGTAGACTCTTTGAAATTGAAATTATCAATAAAATTAATCAGTCTACAGTATCTGATCAGAATACCAATATCAGGAATGAAACAGGTGACATTGTTAATTCTAATGATATTGAAACGATAAGAAGGGCATACTGGAAGGAATTTTATGCCAGTAATTTTGACATTGATAAAATAGACAAAGATAAATGGACAAATTCTGACATAAAATTTCAACATTCTGGAAGAAACAGCACTAATAGCTTCATAATGAGTAACTACTAATTTGTACTTAAAAACTTTCCTACAATTAAAAATTCCAGGGTAAATTTGCTTTATTGGGAAAGTCTACCTAACATTTAAGAAAAAAGTAACGTGAATTCTCACACAAACTGTTGCAGTAAATTGAAGACAAAGGAATACTTCTTAATTTCTGTCATGAGGCCAACATTACCTAATACCCAACTTGATACGGATATTAAGAAAAAAGACAACTAGGGAATAACGTGAGGTTGTCTGTTTCCCCCAACTGGAGCGTAATGGTGCAGGTGTGTGGGTTGGTGAGACAGGATAACAAGAACCGGTGAATCAAAGTTCCACATTTGGAAGCAGTCATGGTTGGGCATGGCCCAGAGACCAAGATTATTGACAAGAAATATAGCAAGTACAGTTGAAAGCAGAGTGTAACAAAGGATATGTCAAGGTAAAGCAGGTAGGGGTCAATCCCACGAGCACGGACTCAGTCATATTTGGGAAGGACCAAGAGATGAAGTTTCAGCCCGCTAGGTTCCCCACATGGTGAAGGAACTTTATTGATATTTTGTAGCATTTGAGGAAGGGGCAGAGAGCCCTGGCCTGGAAACACACAAGAAGAGAAAAAGGTCAGGCAACAACGATTCTATAGAAATTGATGCTGCCCAGGAAGCTGAGTACTGCATAGGACTGGAACCTGGGCGTGACCCTGAACAATGCCTTATAACCCCTTATATAGAAGGGGAAAGGAGCATCTGCCAAAAAGGAATGATTGAGTCACTGGAGCCAAGGCTTGGAACTTTATTTTTATGTTTTAATTTTAGAGAGCACCAAGATGTCCTTCATTAAGGAACGGAAAAATAAACTGTGGCACCTCCAGACAACAGAATATTATTAGTGCTAAAAGGAAATGAACTCTCAAGCCATGAAAAAACATAGAGGAATCTTAAACGCATATTACTAAGTGAAATAAACCAATTTGAAAGGCTACTGTATAATTATAACTAGATGACATTCTGTAAAAGTAGTAACTGGAGATAGTACGAAGATCAGAGATTGCCAGAGGTTGGGGAGGGAGGGAGGAATAGGCAGAGCACAGAGGATTTTTTAGTGCACTGAAACTATTATGCTTGATACTTTAACGGTCGGTACATGTAATTATACATTTGTGCAAACTCATAGAATGTGCAAGGCTAAGAGAGAGCCCCGATGAATACTATGGATTTTGGATGATAAAAATGTGTCAATGTTGTTTTATTAATTGTGATAAATGTAACATTCAGGTGTAAGATATTGATAGCAGTAAAGGCTGTGCATGCATGCTTCAATAAGGTAGGCAAGTATAACCTAGAGAACAACATTGCATGAAAGGGAAAATATAAGCTAGTATCTTTCATGTTTCAATTTATTTTATTTTATTTTTTTACAGTTTAAAGAAAGGAAATACCTTCTTCAAAGGGAAAACTCAATATTGTAAAAATGTCTCTTCACCCCAAATTGATCTATAGATTCAGTACAGTCTTATGTCAAATGCAAATGTAATTTATTGGAAATTTACAAACCAATTTATATGAATACATGAGACCAAAATTAGCCAGCCTAAACTTGAAGAAGAATATGACAGTACAGGATCCACGGTATATCAAAACTTACTGTAAAATTACAGCAATATAATCAGTGCTATATTTCTGTAAGAATAGTCAAATAGACCAGTGGAAGTGAGCCCTATGATTTGTGTAAGTCAGCTTTGACAATTCTACCTTGCTTTTCAAACCCATAAATCTTTAGGGCTATGGTACATGTTTTAAGAGTGGAAGGGGAGCAAAAGTACTAGGATTATTTAATGGAGGGATGATGCTTTCTTCATCCTTGGTATTAATTGGCAAAAGCCTGGAGAAAGAATATGAATAACAAATCTTACCATGCGATTTAAAGGAAATAGATTTAGACCTAAAGGAATTAACTAAGTGAATAGAATGAGAATGTGAAGCAGAAGAACAATTGACATCAGCTTTGGTGAAAACTGGACCTTTAAAGGAGAATAAACAAGAATATTAACAGATAATGAATTAAGATCAGATTTTCTGGTTGCTGAAAGTCTTCCACTGCTTCAGTGGCCACTTTAACCCACATATTTACTGGAAAGTAAATCACTTATAACCACTGATTTCCTGAAGGCTGTGGAATCCAGAGGGTACTCTGTTAGAGGCCATTTTGTGAAGAAAACAGTGGAAGACTAATCCTTGCCAGCATGAATTCTCAGAACAAACCAGTTTGGGGAGGGTGGGTCACATCACTAATACTAGATAATGCTGATTTAAAGGGATTATTTGGGTTGTGGACTGATCCTAGGTGGCTGCAAGCTTTTGTGAGCAGGCCATTATGGGTGATATGAAAACTAATCTGTCACAGTGGGTTTCCACACTTACCCAAGAGGGGAAACTGTCCTTCCCCATATCTAGCAACTAGAATCCATTTTCTGAAGAAGTAGAAATATCACAGTTGCTGGTACCCCCAAATTGGCTGTATGATCTTAAGGATACACGTCTAAACTAAGGTTGTTAACACGGACCATGATAGATGCTGTCATAAAGCTCCCTGCTTCTCCACCAATTTTGGGATCCTTGTGTCGATAACTCTGCTAATAAGTGTCAAGAAAATATTCAAGAGGCAGAAACTCATTTGCTAGTTTAGTTATTCTGCCTGAAAGAAAGGAGTGTGTATGATAGGAATATTTACTATTCAGACAGTGAAGACGTTAAAAAGTTATTGAAAACTGAAAAGGGAAAATTAATTGTATTGCCAATAGAAAGCACTTTATCAGATTCAGGACATAAGAGAGAGGTTTCTTCCAACTGTAGCCATCAGTTCTGGTGGCTATAACACATTACCATAGCCTGAGTAGCTTTGAAAACAGACATATATTTCTCATATTTTGGGAGCCTAGAAAGTTCAAGATCAAGGTTCCTGGTAAGGGCTTTCTTCCTGATTTATAGACAGCTGCCTTGTTTTATTATCACATGGGGAGAGAGAGAAGAAGCAAGAGCCTCTGTCTTATTAGGGCACTAATCCCATCATGAGGACTCTACTCTTATGACCTATTACCTTCCAAAGACCCATCTTCCAAAGACCCAGCTGTAAAACTGGGAATTAGGGTTTCAGCATATGAATTTGGGGATGACACAAGCATTCAGTCCATAGTATCCCACACATGGTCCCCCAAATGACACACTCATACTCCTTAAGTGATCCATCAAGTTAACTCTATATAGTCAAGGTTTTAAGAATTTAAATCCTGTTAAAAGGGTTGTGATTTAGAACAGAAAATAAGTGAACATGGTGTTGAATTTACTCTCTTAGATAAAGAAATAAAATGTACAATGATTGAAGAAAGGTTATGATCTGATCCTGCATATCCTAGCAGGGGATCGAAGGCCTTTCACAGTTGCATGGATGAGATGGCCTGGAAGTAGTGTAAATTTCTGGTAATTACTAGTGGGCAGTGATCCCACAGGAGAAGAAGAGAATGCTCTTATGGGGCCATATGTGAAACCTACATGTCACATAGAGGTGGAGCTATAGATTTCAAATCTACAGCTATAGATTTGAAAATGTGACTGGAGAATGTATTCCAAGGTTCTGTTGCCCTTACTTGAATGTGAACTTGGAATTGATATTATGTGCAAAAGGGACGCTATCTAGTTTTAATTGGACATGCTGGATGGGAATCTTTGTATTGCCTAAGCACTTTTCTGTAATAAAATTAAGCAGTGTAGAATTCTAAAAGTACAAGAACATTGTTCTTATGAAGGAAATGATCGAAGTAGGAACATTACATCCAATTCATTCACGGGATATGAGAATAGCTATTGGAGGATATAACAAGGTGGTTCTCCTCATTGTTTATACCATAACCAATATAGTAAAGACTGTAAAAAAGGTGTAACTGGCCAAAGATGATTGGTATGCCATAATAGATTTGGCTAATGCTTTCTTTTTAATATCTTTTTGGAATCCAGTACAACACTATTTTCATTTTAGTGAAATTGTTTTCAACATATATGTATGGATTTTCCACAGGAATATTTAAATTCAAAGCATATATAATAATTTAATGTAGTGACCTCTGAACTTTGATAACCATCAGGAGCAAAATGGTTCTTTGTACTGATGATATCATAATTTCCTTCTAGACAGAAAGAATGCAGGGGAATTTATGTCTTTCATATGACAAGAAATGTCTTTCTGATAAACACAGCTGAAATATAAAGCTGTTCCAATGTGTTGAAATTTGAGGAATAAAATTGCATGGAGAAAGAGATATCCTGCAAATGGTGAGAAATGAATGACTGTCTCTATTGTTTTGCCACTAAACCAAAAGCCCAAAGACAGGTGGATCTTTTGGGTTTTTGTGAAATCACATTCCCCCCCCCTTAAAGATTTTATTAATCCCAATTCACAGAGACACCAGAAATAAAGTGAATTTGAATGGAGCCCTGAACAAAAACAAACACTAAAAGATCCACTTGAAACTTCTCACCTGATAGCCAGCTGGTTTAGTAATGTCTGCAAGTAGGATATGCTCTCTGGTGACTTTAGCAGAAACTGGATGTTGTGATCAGCAGAGATCACTAGGGATTTGTGCTCAAAAGCTGCAGATATCTCAAAAGATGCTGAGGCTTTTTCAGACCTTTCGAAAGACAATTGCCAGCTTGTTACCATGGACATTTGTGAAAAGTTACACTAACAATGAATAACAACTGGAACCCGCAATACCTTTCCTGTTTTGGGTAATATTAGGAAGCATAGAGGAGTCATTCAGCAGAAGTCACTGATGAAATGGGAATATTATATTCAACTACATGTGACAAGATGAAATTCAGGAGACATAATGTACATATATGAATAGCTTATTTCGCTGGCTCCAAGGCCAGTAATAGAGCCCTCTGCTGATCGCCTACCTCTCTATTTCCATATTACCTATTTCTATATGCACTGATTTGCTTGCTTTGCTGATGCGAGTTCTTAAATCTAGGATTGCATAGCAACTGGACTTTGGCCACAATACATCTGTTGAAAAAGTAAAAGTAAATCTGCAGAAGGGGCAGAACTGAGAGCTGTTTAATTAGGAATAAACAGTAGGAAGAACTAGGCTTGGACTTGAGTATTTATATATTCTTGTGCCAGAGTTAATAGCATTTCCATGTAATCTTAAACATTTGAATAATAACCACAGCCCTTTTCTAAATATAGAATACTTAGTGCCTACGAGACTTTGGATGAGGCAGAATTAAGGTAGGCTAAATAAGATGCCCACCAAAAAGATGGGGACAGCATGCTGGGGCAGGTGCCTTAAGGAGAACTCTAAAGCTAGCTCTCGGGATTCATGAAGTAAATTGGCAGGGTGCGGAGAGTGGGATCCCTGACCAGACACATTTGAAGTAAGGAGAATACATTTCTTTCATATCTGACTGTGCCAATAGTGTGGGAAGGACCTTTACTCACTTCCAATTGGGGAAAAGTTCTACTTGAAGATGTACCTACCCAGAATTACCAACTTGGCACTCGACTCCTATCACGATCATTGTAGGGCTACCAATGTATATTGACTAGGTAACATTATTTTATTCTAGGTGTTGCCTGTTTTGAAAACCAAGGAACTACAGAGATACAAGGACAACTTAGAAATGACAAATAGTTGGGGTGCCTGGGTGGCTCATTTGGTTAAACATCTGACTCCAGCTCAGGTCATGATTTTGTGGTTCGTGAGTTCAAGCCCCACATTGAACTCTGTGCTGACAGTTCAGAGCCTGGAGCCTGCTTTGGATTCTGTGTCTCCCTCTCCCTCTGCCCCTCCCCCACTCATGCTCTGTTTCTCTCTCTCTCAAAAGTATATAAACATTAAAAAAAAAAGAAATGACAAATAGTTGATCATTTTTGTGCACATGAATGTATTTCCTCTGATAAAAGTTTATACTTCATGCCAAAAATAGGATATGAAAAAAATAATGTTACATAGACTTATCACCTACCATATAACTCTCAGAGTAGTATGCTTATTGGGAAATGGAATTAGCAATTAAAATATCTGATACTTAAAACTCAAGATGGAGATTTTGATGTTGGTAAGGCAATGGAGCAACATAATCTCTCAAATAGCTTTGAGGAATTTGAAATTTGTACTACTCTTTTTTAAAAATTGACTTCTTATTTTTAAGAAGTAAATATAGACCCATTCTCTGTCTCAGCAATTTTATTTCAGTAGAAGTGCATGTATACATGCACAATGAGACATATGCAGGAAGGATCATTACAGCATTATTCACGATAGCTCAAAACTGGAAACAGAGATTTCCACTAATAGTAAAATAGCTGGTGAGTGGCAGACCAATGATTTAAACTTATGTCAATTAATTATAAAATCCACATTGTATCTACCACACAACAATCTTTCCAAACTAAAAATCCTTCTATAATAGGTCATTTTCATGTTTCTAGATTGCCATATAATTACAACATAAGTAATCCAGTCTTAAATTTTGCATTTTAGAGCATGTATGCATTTCTACTGGTGGCTGGCCTTGAATCTCTCCATTCAGCCTCTCGATATAGCTAACCTGATCTTCCTTACATTATGGTAGTCTTTTAAGTAAATGCCAGGCTGGGCTTCTGTAGGCCTACATTTTTAAAAACTTTTGCACAAATTCTGTCCTGATTGATTTTGACCTTCAGTTATCCTTCTCCAGGAAATGATCGTTCAACATTTCCTTTTATGTATTTCACCTGTCACTGGTCAACATATTTCTCCTTACAAATTTTGTTAGCAAAATAAAAATTAAACTATTTCTGTTTAATACGTCATTACAAAATATAATGGTATAAAGCAAAAGTACATTATCATCTTTCATGATTTTGTGCTTTGACTAGGTTCGGTGGGGCTGTGCTTTTGCTGTAGGTTTCTCATGTGTTTGCAGACAAAGTGTGATGAGTTTCAGTAATCTGAGTGTTTAATTAGATAACTAGATTTGCAAATTGTTTCTTCCCTTACAGTTCTGGCGACTAGGACAACTAGAGGTGGCCATTTATCTTTTCATGTAAACTCTCTACATAGCTAACTTGAGTTTCTTCATTTCATGATAGTCTTAGAGTAAGGAGACTTCCTGCATGTTGGTCATCTTCCCTAAGAATATTCCAAGAGACCACAGTAGAATTTTCAAAACTTCCTGTAACCTAACGCCAGTCATGAATTGCCACTCCTGTTACTTTTAATCTGGGCCAATCCAGATTTAAAGAGAGGGAACACCTACACAAAGCTGTAAAGATATACACTACACAAAGATGTTCATTGGAAGGTGATTGAAGTCTAGCTGTCATGGTACACCTCTGATTTGCAATCATTTACACCACTCCTACATGTAAGAGTTGAAAGTCCCCAAAACATTTTCCTGTTATAGCATGAGGCACAGGATTTAAATCTAGAATGTCATTGTCCAAATAAGATTCAGGCACGGAAGAGTTTTTGCAGATGGAATTCTTTGAATAAAATTTATCTCACATAACACCTGGAAAGTAAGAGGATGAATTTTATACAACATATATAATGGTGATACATGGATATCATAGACTATGAAAATGAGACATCCATAGGGAGCTTTGAAAAGCTCAGGGCCACCTGGGTGGCTCAGTCAGTTAAGCATCCGACTTCGCTCCAGTCATAATCTCACATTTTATGGGTTTGAGCCCCATGTTGGCTCCGTGCTGACAGCTCAGAGCCTGGAGCCTGCTTCGGATTCTGTGTCACCCTCTCTTTTTGCCCCTCCTCTGCTTGTGCTCTCTCTGTCTCTCAAAAATAAATAAATGTTAAAAAAACAATTTTAAAAAAGTGCCCACATATTCTTGGGTATCTATAAGGTCACACACGTGTGCAAGACAGTCCACATACCTAGGCCAGTACACATGCTCAGTGTAGACCTAAAAAGTCCTGTGGTCTCACTTCCAGATGACCTTATGGTTGGGAATGAACAGGAGGTACAGACTAAGTCAGAGTTGTATACTCTCTGGTCAAGTGTGTAAGGCATTTCACTGTATATATACAGAGCACCTCAGCAGAGACTGGGTACTTAAGAAAATCTCTGTCCACTAAGACATTAGCTGACCACTTATCTTTTCATGTAGCTGACCACTAAGTTAACAGAGAATTCAATGGCCACTCAGGACAAAGAAGAGACTTCAGAAATTTAATTCAGAAAAGTCACAAGACAAACAACTACTACAAAAAATAGCAGCAAAAACAAAACCCTGAAAAGGGAGAGAATCTGATTTCCCACTTAGTCATGGCATATAAACCTTTTTTTATGTTGCTGTATTTGCATTGCTAGCATTTTGTTGAGGATGTTTGACTCTATGTTTATAAGAGATACTGGTCTGTAGTTTCTTTTCTTGTGCTATGTTTGTCTGGTTTGGTATAAGTGTAATGAATGACCTCTTAGAGATGGAAAGTGTGTACTTCTCTGTTTTAGAAGAATTTTTGGTAAATTACGTTCCTTGTTATATACCCAGGAGAAATGAAAACATATCCATGCAAAACTTGTTCAGGAATAGCAGCACTGTTGACAGTAGCCCACAGGTGGAAACAACCCAAATACATGAACTGATGAGTGGATAAACAAAATACCTTATATTCATGCAATGTGATATTATTCAACCATGAAAAGGAATGAAGCACTGATATATGATATATGATATATGATATATGATATATGATAAAACACAGGTGGACATTGAAAGTATGCTAAGGAACAGAAGTCAACACAAAAAGCCACACATTATACGATTTATAAGAAATGTCCACAAGAGGCGAATACAGACACATAGAAAGCAGATTAGGTGTTGCCAAGGAATAGTTTAGGGGGATGAGAAGTATCTGCTGACGGATGTGGGATGTGGATATGGGGTTTATTTTCGTGGCTATGAAAATGTGCTGAAATTAGGTAATTACTTATACAACTTTGTGAATATACTAAAACCTCTGAATTATACCCTTTAAAATGTTGACTTTATGGCATATAAATTCTATATTAAAAATCCTTGTAAGTACTTTTGTCTATCTTAAATGTTGTATGTGCCATCTTAGACCTTTCTGAAGTAGTAACAAAGGTGGACCACATAGCTCCATCTGGGATTTGATTTTTGCTCTGGACGCATTTCATACTTTGCAAATATTTGGTGAGGAGAGACTGTGAAGAGAAACAATCTTATTTTTCAACTTAGGAAACCACATTTCTTTATATTCACTTCGCATACTTTTCAAAATTGAACATTTTATCATTTAGTTCATAATTCATTTTCAAAAATATTTTATTATAGACATATGAAAGATCCTAGACATTATAATTCTGTATTTTTCTGGAAAATCTCCATAGGTCCGTGAATTTATTAGATATTCAAATGAAGTGACAGTATTGCCACACTTCCTGCCATTACATGGAATGTGTTATTTTGCCATTTCTGATAGCATTGTCTTATCTGTCCTTCAAGTTCTAATGAACCATTTTCTTCAGGCTCATCCAGTTGACATTAAAAGCTGTCGTCAGGCTTTTGTAGCTCATTCTTACTACTCAGTTTAAAACTCAATGCTAAATGTTTTAGGTTTTGATACATGGACTGCCCATTTCCAGGCATCAGATTTTATCTTAGTTTATCTATTACTGTGTAACAAAAATGTCTACAGCTAAAAATAACAAACAACACTTTGGAGTATGAGGTATTCAGGTAGGGATTGGCTAGGTGAATCACTTGTTCCATGTGTCAACTGAGACCATTCACTGGTACTTTTTAGGCTGTCTGGAGGGTCCAAGATGGAAGAAAAGCTTGGCTGGTTGGGCAGTTTTTTGAATGAAAGCATCTCCATGAGGTAGCTTGGACTTGCTCACAATGTGAGTATGGTACAGTAATCAAACTTTTTTTCATGGTGTCTGGCCTCCAGTGGGATTCTAAGGGACTAGGGCAGAAACTGCAATATATTTTTTCTGAATTGGCCTCATAGGTCACATGCTATCACTTGTAAACAGATTGTATTCTTTATAAGAAAATCATAGACAAACCCAGATTTAAAGGTTAAGGATGAGAAGAGCCTGTGAATACTGGGAACTGTGTTTCATTTGGGGAAATGGGCAGATTTGTGGAGACAAAGTTTTTCCATATTTAAAATTCCATGCTATTATCTTATGGATATATATGCAGATAGATATATAAGTTCCTAGAGCTAAACTTGCAGCTTCCTTTACTTTTAGCAGCTGGCCTACCTTTGGTTCCTTTGAACCATCTACGCCCTACGCAATTTTTTTTTTCATATTTCTGGTGTGATAGGGATTAATCAAAAAATAAAGTAACCTCACGTCATTGATTTCATTCCAAGCTGTAGGTTCTCTTTAACATCTAAGTAACAGTTTTCTTTTTTGTTTGTTTGTTTGTTTTTTGTTTTTTTTTAGATCAGCCTTAATGGGGAAAAACATTAGTTAGCTTCCTAAATGTGCAAAATCCTGTAAGGTAGTTACCATTCATTTGAAAGATTCTCTTTTACACCAACATTAAGTGTAGCAAATTTTCTTTGTTATAAATAGTGTATCAAAATATAGTTTCAGTGAAATCCATTTAATCAAATAGCCTTGCACATTGTAGTTTTGGTACAAAATAAAATACACTATGTCATCATTTGAAAAAAAGGTCACTGGTCTTATACACGGTGATTTTCTGTTGTTTGGACATTTTCTTATTTTCATTGTCACACCTGACCTTTAGCTTAGAGGTAACTTTCAGCCTTTTGCTGCTGCTGTTCCACTAAATACCTTTAGAAATAAAATGGAAGTATATTGCAAAAGCTGGCATATTTAGGGAAGTGCAGGAATACCAATGCAATGTGAAAAATGTAGAAGAGAAAGAAAATAAGGTGATTATGTATTGTCTTACCTTCTAAACATCTCAGAATGACAGAAGGTATAAAAAACAAAACCAATTGAATGTTTCTTTCAGATCTTTGTGCTCACAATTTTGTGAGGTGTTGTTGTTGTTGGCTTTGTTTTATTTTGTAAGAGAAATGCAGTGCTTTCAAAACCTTTGATAGGGAAGGAAAGCTGAGAGGAGAATATATCTGCATGTGAGTAGCCATTACTATATGCAACCACTAAATTTCCTTCACAAGTATATAATACCCCAAAGGGTAGGTGGATAGATTTCACAAGTCCCAATTGTTATAAAAGAGAGGAAAGAGGTGACTAACTTTTATTAAGAGACAGATGTCAGCTAAAGATAAAGACACAAGAGGTAGGTAAAATAGGTTAAATGGGCCTTAATATGTAGATTTTTTGAGCCACTAACAGAAACTTACACATCTTACACAAACTGGACTTTTGAATAAACATTAAAAAAAAAAAGCTAGTGTGGGAAAGTAAATCTATGGGTTATAAAAGTTTTGGTCTGAAAATATTAATTCTAAATTAAAAAAAACACAAGCAACAATTGTATCTTCATTGATATCTATCATCTTCAAATCATATCTTTACATACTCTTGTAACAAATTGCCTGCAAACTTAGTATCTTAAACAAAGGTCCATTATCCGACATGTTAGGTGAGTCAGAAATTTAAGAATGGCTTAGCTGGGTGGTTTAGTTCAGGGTCTCTCATGGAGTTATAATCAAGACACTGGTCAGTGTTGCAGACTTGATTGGAGGTGGAGGATTTCACCCTCACTTGCATGGTTACTGGCAGATGTCTTGGTTGCCCACCAGATGGACCTGCCCACGATATAAAAAGGCACCCGGCTTCTTCCAGAAGGAGGGAGTGAGTGAGAAGGTGGGTAGGACATTACACAAAAGGGAAGCTGTAGCATTTTTTAATAATCTAATTCAGAAATGACATACAATTATTATGCCATTTTCTATTGGTGGACACACACAGACCAACCATGATGAAATGTGGGAGAAGACTATAGAAGCTATGAGTACAAGGTAGGAGTGGGTCATTGGGAGCCATCTCGAGGTTAGCTACTATAATCCCAAATAAGATATTTAAACCACAGTACCTCTTAAAACAGACTAAAATGTCTTTCTAAAATCTCTATTTTATTCAATTTATTTTTCTGTAAATATGATAAAGATGCATTATGGTGATAAGTGTAAGTCAAATGTATGAATATATATATATGTATATATATTTGTATGTGTTTGTGTATGTTATATGCTATTCATTCTATATTCTTTATGTAGTTTCCTCTTTCTTTTGTTCATGAAAACAGAAAGTTCTTGCTGTATAAATTTTTACATCTGAATAGAAAGTCATAAACTATTACTTGATCAGTAATTACACTTTATGAAAATCATGCCTTAAAATTAAACAATTTTTTAAGAATGATATTATATATTTATATTATTTTCTGAGTGAAGAGACAAATAGTCTCTTGAATTTTCCCCTGGCATGAATAAAAATACTCTAATACAACATCATTGTAAATAACATGTATTTTAATATGCAGTTATATTTTAAAAGATAATCTTCTCTTCTATTAATCCAAACAGTGATTGACAGGACATTCATCATGGACAATCAGACACATGTATTTTTAGGCTCTATTCAACAATTAACCACTTAATAGTACCTCTTAATTTAAAAATATCATGGAGATAAATACAGTGTTTTCTTTGAGGGATGATTCTGTGCAATTTTGTTGAATTGTAGGGTATGACAAATTAATTTTAAGCTAGCATATGTCTGAGTTGATTAGCTTATACATTATATCACTGCATTTTAAATATTTTAATTAGCCATAAAATGCCAATAACTCACAGATTTTCTTAATTTTCAAATAGTTTACAGGTGGCATTTAAAAAGTATCTTATTAAAGAGTGTTTTTTCTTTTTCATGAAATCAGTTCTTGTGCCCTTTTTTTGTTTTTGCAAATTATTGTATAGCAATAATTGAAATTTGAAAATTCCAGTAGAAAGTTAAGACTTAAATCTTATATGTTATATGTTAGGTATGATTTAGCTTTTATCACACATATTATCATACGCTTCCTCAAATTTGATAAGACTGATTTAAGTTTTAACTGGGATTATCTATTCTCTGTCATTACTGAGAGGGTAATTGTTGAAATAAACTCTTGGTGCAGTTTCCATGTGCTGCTTCTTCTCTCATATTGAGCACCATTTTATGGAGATAAGAATAATATTTGTACTACTGACTCATACTCTTTCTTTGTGAAAATATACCTCAGTAGCAAATTTGCTATTTGTATATAAATGTATAGTGAGTTAGAATTTGACTTATTTATTTGCATATTTACCCATTTAAGGAGTAAAAATTAATTGCAGAATTTCATTAAGTAAAGATGTTATTTTTAGAATTAATTTTCATTTTCTCTAAAATAATTCTTTAAGAAAATTAAGATACATCCAATAACCAAATAAGTCACTTTGAATGTTACTGGATGGCGCCCAAACAAAAAGTTTAATTAGATAAGTATATAATTTTTAGTACGCATGTATAAATACCTGTCTAATCCATATTTAAATTTATTTATTCAAATAAAGACATTTATATTTCCAAAGACTATTAAGTTAAACTAAATTGTCAGCCACTTAGAAAATTACCTTACGTCAACTCCAAACATTTCTGAGGTAAATATTATTTTTTTAAATATTATTTTTAGTTACTTTTAATATTATTTTCAGTAGACAAAATGACTTACTCAAGGCCATGCCGAAAAGAAATGGTAGAGACAGAAATGGTTGTTCTAACTTTTAGCAGGGTTTTCAAAACATCCAGAATACCTATAGTAGAAATGTCTCCAGTGGGAGAAAAGAATGCATTTTCCAGTTTGAAATTACTTCTACTCATACTAATCCATCAAACTTACTCTCATGAAAGTCAAACAGACATTTTTCATTCTTTATCTTATCTGACCTCCTCTTCCAATGAGGTGCCTCCTTCCTTCTTGAGACTCTTAGTATCCATATTGCAACTCTGGGTTTCCTTTGCTAATAAAGTCTTTTCTTCATCTTTTTCACTTTCAGTTTTACAAGTTGTTGTTTTGAGAAAAGGCCCATTTAATTTTCTCTTGCAATTCTATAAGGAAACTGGCTTTTTGTCAACTTCTAATTTTCTGTCCACCGTATTACTATCCTTGCATTCTGATCCTTCTCAGTTTAGAGTATGAAAGGAAAGAAACTGTTTTATGCTACATGAAATGTGGCAGGATTTTAAAGATGACATATTTTCGGTCATTTTATGGTTTCTTTGGAGACAACCCATCCTGGGGATGCCATGCTTCCTCATGGCAAACATCTGTATCTCTTTTGACTGGACTTCATCCACAGCCCTGGGCATCCAGTGATCTTCCACCCTTTACCTTATAAGACTTCTTTACCTTTCTAGGAAGACTTTTGCACAGAACACAAGAGAAGCCTATGCTGTTTGTTTCCTAGGTAGCCTGTGTCTGATTTGGGGAAATGTGCCAGCATCCTTGCTTCAACCATCTCTGTGAATGGAGTACTTTCCAGGCCTTTTGTCTGGTGCCACAGTTGTTTCAGCCTATTGGTCTTTAGATTCCTCTGACACTCTTCCACCTCTCTCCACACTGAAAGAGAAACATACCAAGTCCTTCAAGTAACTGCATTAAACTCTTTTGTCAGAAATTCTTTAGGGAGGCAACACTCCTTCCTTTTCCTCTGGAAGCCTGGACTCAGAGTTAAATTCTTGCTAAAGACATATTCTTTAAAAATATTATCTCCCCTCACCCTTTCATACCATTTGGATATGCAGCATTTCTATGGTTATTTAAAATCTAGTTTACCTTCTCTTAGAGTTTTTTGCGTCTTGCAATATAACTTATTTAGAATGTGCCTCATCCAATATCTTTATTTTACATTTGATTATAGTAAATAAAAAGAAATTTATGAGTAAAGGAATATCTCAATTTATTTCCCAATTCCTTCTTATGTGAATGTTCTTCCATCCTTTCTGTTTACGAGGCAGTGAACAAAAGGATTTTCTGTTAATGCTAATGTTTTTCAGAATTTGTTAATCTCTTTGAAGACAAAAGCTGCAGTAGTAAACTCAAAGACACTCGGGAGCAACATTTGAAGTGGGGTTGTTGATACAGAGTCAGGAACACCTATAAGAAATTCAGGAGTCCCTGAGCTAACATGAAAGAGCGCAGAATTTGTATTCATAGACTATCCCCACTTTTATCTTTTCACAATTAATACTTGTCTATGATATAAAAATATTTCAAGAAAATTTAGAAAAAAATACATTTTAATGAGTACTTTTATATTTTAAAGTTAAAGTAAACATTAATGAAGCATAACAGTTGTAACCAAGTAGAGGTTATTAGGTAACTAGTCTCCAATATTATTATCATTGGATGGATTATTAATATCATCATCATTGTCCCAATTTGCACTGGACATACAAGTATTAGAATATACTAGATGCAACAACAATACTTTTATATTTTAAAGTTAAAGTAAACATTAATGAAGCATAACAGTTGTAACCAAGTAGAGGTTATTAGGTAACTAGTCTCCAATATTATTATCATTGGATGGATTATTAATATCATCATCATTGTCCCAATTTGCACTGGACATACAAGTATTAGAATATACTAGATGCAACAACAAGAGTTAATATATTGGGGCGCCTGGGTGGCGCAGTCGGTTAAGCGTCCGACTTCAGCCAGGTCACGATCTCGCGGTCCGTGAGTTCGAGCCCCGCGTCAGGCTCTGGGCTGATGGCTCGGAGCCTGGAGCCTGTTTCCGATTCTGTGTCTCCCTCTCTCTCTGCCCCTCCCCCGTTCATGCTCTGTCTCTCTCTGTCCCCCCCCCCAAAAAAAAATAAATAAACGTTGAAAAAAAAAAAGAGTTAATATATCAGGAACAGACATCTGTTTATTTAGTTTTGTCCCTAATAGCATTATTAGAATACTTCAGTTCATTCATAGTTCCATTTACTCATGTTTTTTTTTTAAAGAAAACAGATTTAACTCCTGTTAGATAACTCCTGTTATTTAATTAGTATGGCCGTATATCTAAATAAAAATAATGAAAAGAAGGTTTCCAAATATGTAGCCAAGATTGCCAGTAAGGCTGTCATTCAGAAGAGATGAAGAGATAAACAGTTTCCAAAACAAGCAAAAACTAAAGGAGTTCATGAACATTAAACCATGTCTGCAAGAATTATTGAAGGGGAAACTTTGAATGGGTAAGAGTGATCAAAAGCAAAAAAGACTAGAAAGCAACAGAGAAAATATACAGGAACAGCAAATTTATAGGTAAACAATGGCACTAAATTCATATCTATTGATAATTACTCTGAAGGTAAATGGACTAAAGGCTCCATTCAAAAGACATAGGGTATTAGAATGTATATGAAAACGAGACCCATCTATATGCTACTTACAAGAGACTGATTTTAGGCCTAAAGACACCTGCATATTGAAAATAAGGTGGTAGAGAACCATCTACCATGGTCACAGATGTCAAAAGAAAGCCAGAGTATCCATACATACATCAGACAAACTAGATTTTAAACCAAAGACTCTAATAGGAGATGAAAAAGGCACTATATCATAATAAAGGGGTCTATCCAACAAGAGGATCTAACAATTGTAAATATTTATGCTCCCAACTTGGAAGAAGCTAAATATATAAATCCATTAATAACAGACTTAAAGAAACTCATTGATAAAAATACAGCAATAGTAGGGGTGTTTAGCACTCTACTTACAACAATGAACAGATTATCTAAGCAGAAGATCAACAAGGAAACAATGGCTTTGAATGACACACTGGGCCAAATGGACTTAACAGATGGATGTATTGCGAGATTTCTTCCTAAATCAGTAGAAAACACATTCTTTTCAAGTACACATGGAACATTCTCCAGAACAGATCACATATGCAGTCACACATCAGGCCTCAACCAGTAGAAAAAGACTGA
Source organism: Lynx canadensis (assembly GCF_007474595.2). Classification (NCBI taxonomy): domain Eukaryota; kingdom Metazoa; phylum Chordata; class Mammalia; order Carnivora; family Felidae; genus Lynx; species Lynx canadensis. The sequence goes on from NC_044303.2 coordinate 161,286,151, forward strand.
GCTTATACCATGCATATTTTCAGACCAGAATACTATGAAACTTGAAGTCAACCACAAGAAAAAAATTTGGAATGACCACAAATACATGGAGGTTAAAGAACATCCTACTAAAGAATGAATGTGTTAATCAGGAAATTAAATAAGAAATAAAAAGGGTCGCCTGGGTGGTGCAGTCGGTTAAGCGTCCGACTTCAGCTCAGGTCACGATCTCGCGGTCCGTGATTTCGAGCCCCGCGCCAGGCTCTGGGCTGATGGCTCGGAGCCTGGAGCCTGTTTCCGATTCTGTGTCTCCCTCACTCTCTGCCCGCCCCTCCCCCGTTCATGCTCTGTCTCTCTCTGTCTCAAAAATAAAATAAACGTTAAAAAATAAAAAAAAGAAATAAAAAATATATTTATGTATATATATGGAAACAAATGAAAATGAAAACACAATAGTCCAAAACCTTTGGGATATAGCAAAGGCAGTCATAAGAGGTCATATATAGAAGTACAGGTCTTCCTCAAGAAGCAAGGAGAGGCTCAAATACACAATCTAATCTGAAACCAAGGGAGCTGAAAAAAGGTATAGTAAATAAGGTGCAAAACCAACAGAAGAAGGGAAATAATAAAGATTAGAGCATAAATCAATGATATCAAAAATAAATAAAAAAACAGTAGGATGTTCAGTGATATTAAGAGCTGGTGCTTTGAAAGAGTAACAAAATTTATAAACACCTAGCCAGACTTAACAAAAAGAAAAGAGAAAGGACACATATAAAAAAACCACAAATGAAGGAAGAGAGATCACAAATAACATCAGAGAAATTCAGGCCATTGTGAGAGAATATTATGAGCAGTTATATGCCAAAAAATTGTACAATCTGGAAGAAATGTATAAATTCCTGGAAACATAAAAACTACCAAAACTAAAACAGGAAGAAATAGAAAATTTGAACATACCCATAACCAGTGAAGAAATTGAATCAGTAATCAAAAATCTCCCAATAAATAAGAGTCCGGGGCTGGATGGCTTCCCAGGGAATTCTACCATACATTTAAAGAAAAATTAATAACTACTCTTCTGAAACTGTTCAGAAAAATATAGAAATGAAACTGTTCAAAAAAATATATAGAAAATATAGAAAGAAAAACTACCAAACTCATTCTTTGAGGCCAGCATTACCTTGATTCCAAAATCAAAGATCCCACTAAAAAGGAGAATTACAGACCAATATCCCTGATGAACATGTATGCAAAAATTCTCAACAAGATACTAGCAAATTGAATCCAATAGTACATTAAAAAAATTATTCACCATGAACAAGTGGGATTTATACCTGAGCTGCAAGGCTGTTTCAATATCCACAAATCAATCAATATGATATACCACATTAATAAAAGAAAGAATAGGAAGTATATGATCCTCTCAATAGAAGCAGAAAAAATCTTTGACAAAATACAGCATCCTTTCTTGATAAAAACCATGAAAAAAGTAGGGATAAAAGGACGTCAACATCGTAAAGGCCATATATTAAAGACCCACAGCTAATCACCCTCAATGAGGAAAAACTGAGAGCCTTTCCCCTAAGGAGAGGAACACAGCAGGATGTCCACAGTCATCACTGTTGCTTAACATAGTACTGGAAGTCCTAGCCTAGCAATCAGACAATGAAAAGAATTAAAAGACATTCAAATTGGCAAGGAAAAAGTCAAATTTTCACTCTTTGCAGATGACATAATACTCTGTAGAAAACCTGAAAGACTCCACTAAAAAATTTCTAGAACTGATACGTGAATTCAGCAAAGTCACAGGATATGTCAATATACAGAAATCTCTTGAATTTCTATACACCAATAATGAAGCAACAGAAAGGAAAATGAAGGAATTGATCCCATTTACAATTGCACCAAAACCATAAGATACCTAGGAATAAACCTAATGAAAGAGATAAAATATCTGTACACTAATAACTATAGAACACTTATGAAAAAAATTGGGACAACACCAAGAAATGGAAGAACATTCCCAGCTCATGGATTAGAAGAACAAATTATTGTTGGAATGTCTATACTACCCAAAGCAATCTACACATTCAGTGTGATCCCTATCAAAATAACACCAACATGCTTCACAGAGCTACATCAATTATAAAATTAATATGGAACCAGAAAAGACCCCAAATAGCCAAAGTCATTTTGAAAAGCTGAAGGCATCACAATTCTGGACTTTGTGGTATATTACAAGGCTGTAATCATCAAGACAGTATGGTACTGGCACCAAAACAGATGCATAGACCAATGAAACAGAATAGAGAACCCAGAAATGGACCCAAAACTATATGGTCAACTCATCTTCAACAAAGCAGGAAAGAATATCCAATGGGAAAAAGACAGTCTCTTCAACAAATGGTGCGGGGAAAATTGGACAGTGACATGCAGAAGAATGAAACTTGGCTACATTCGTACACCCTACACAAAATAAATTCAAAATGGATGGAAGATCTAGATGTGAAGAAACCATCAAAATTCTAGAGGAGAACGAAGGCAGCAACCTCTTTGACCTCAGCTGGAACAGCTTCTTAACTAGACACATCTCCAGAGGCAAGGGAAACAAAAGAAAAAAATGAATGACTGGAACTTCATCAAGATAAAAAAAACTTCTGCACAGTGAAGGAAACAATCAACAGAACTAAAAGCAGCCTGAAAAATGGGAGAAGATATTTGCAAATGACATATCTGATAAAGGGCTAGTATCCAAAATCTAGTAAGAACTTATCAAACTCAATACCCAAAAAGCCAATAATCCAGTGAAGAAATGGGCAGAAGACGTGGACAAACATTTCTCCAAAGAAGACATCCAGATGGTTAATAGACACATGAAAAGATGCTCAGCATCACTCATCATTAAGGAAATACAAATCAAAACCACAATGAGATACCACCTCATACCTGTAAGAATTAACAGCTCAGAAAATAACAGATTTTAATGAGGATGCAGCAAAAGGAGAACCCTCTTGCATTGCTAGTGGGAATGCAAACTGGTGCAGCCACTCTGGAAAACAGTATGGAGTTTCCTCAGAGAGTTAAAAATAGAACTACCCTTCAACCCAGCAACTGCACTACTCAATATTTATCCAAAGGATGCAAAAATACTGATTTTAATGGGCACATGCACTCTAATGTTTACAGCACTACTATGAACAATAGCCAAATTATGGAATAATCTGTAATAATATAATAATTGTGTGTATACACACACACACACACACACACACACACACACACACTATTAGCGATCAAAAAGAATAAAATCTTGCCATTTTTAATGATGTGGAGGGAACTAGAGTGTATCATGCTAGGCAAAATAAGTCAGAGAGAGACAAATACCATATGATTTCACTCATATGTGGAATTTAGAAAACAAAACTGATGAACATAGGGGAAGGGAAGGAAAAAATAAAATAAGATAAAAACACAGAGGGAGGCAAACCATAAAAGACTCTTAACTATAGAGAACAAACTGAGGGTTGCTGGAGGGGAGGTGAGTGGGTGATGCACCAAATGGGTGATGGGCATTAAGGAGGGTACTTGTTGGGATGAGCACTGGGTGTTACACCTAGGTGATAAGTCATTAAATTCTACTCCTGAAACCAATGCTATACTATATGTTAACTAACTTGAATTTAAATAACATCTCAGGGGAAAAAATAGCTTCCTGTTATTGATCCCATGTCAGGTACTCATCTAAGAGCTTTGACTGCATCACCCCATCTAATTCCAGAAATCAATAAGATAGTTACTAGTACTATTTCCATTTTACATGAGGAAACAGGCTTACTGAGTTTAGCACATTGTTGAAGATTACACATATGGTTGAGTGGGGAAGTAGGATCTCATGCTTGTTTTATATGTGGGCACAGCACATTTAGTGACTACAAAACTCTGAATATAATACCCTATAACATTTGTTGTTAGTTCAGAAACACTTCATATATTTTTTGAATATTTCTTTATTTTGAGAGAGAGAGAGAGAACCCATGCATGTGCATGAGCGGGGGAGAGGCAGAGAGAGAGAGAGACAGAGACAGAGACAGAGAATACCATGTAAGCTTCATGCTGTCATCATAGAGCCGAACACAGGGCTCAAACTCACAAACTGTTGGATCATGACCTGAGCCGAAACCAAGAGTTGGATGCCTAACTGACTGAGCCGCCCTGGCACCTGACACTTCATATTAATGTCAGGGTGTTTGTTGTAAGGATATTTTTAAAAGTTGAATTTATACTAAATTATCTTACCAAATTATGCAGATAATTTTTGCTTTTTAGCACAAAGGAAAATTTATATAATCAGACATCTACCTATATGTCTATACACATAGTTGTAGGAAAACAGGTCCGGCCAATATATTTCATTCATTTTTTAAAATTCAAGATAAACTTGAATTGATATTTTGCAAGGTGTAATAAGTATACTTATTAATCAAATACCCAAATTATTCTGTGATTTTATACACACACACACACACACACACACACACACACACACACACACACATTGGTCCCATTAACATGAATGAGAAATAAAAGTCTGGGGAAATATGACTTAGTCAACATTGTGCAAATGAAAAATTAGGTTCTGTTTCAATCACTTGAGCTGAAAGAGTTTACAGAGTTCTAATAATACCTGCAACATTTACATCTGATCTGAATCATGTTTAGTTCTGGTGTATAAAGCCGGGAAGCTAATGTGACACTGTAGGGGGAAAATCCACATAATGAGTGATCAGAGAGCCTAAAGGGCTCCTATTATATGTCTTAGATTTCATTTTACTTCTCATTTATGTGTAGCAATGAGGTGTGAAAATTGTTCTTTGGTTGTCTTAAGTATCTGTAAACTGCATCACACCACACTTCTTTACTACTTAATGGGAATGAGTGAGATTCACTTTACAATTAATTCCTGCATTTAAATGAAAAAAAGGTGATACCCAAATGATGTTAAACTTCCTGTTCAAGTGAGGTTTTCCAGTGAATGATTCATTAGTTCTTTCAAGTCTAGTTAGCAATAACTTCTTTTTTGTAAGATTCTTTTTTTTTCTTTTTTTTACATTGAAGAGCTTTCCAAGTACACAGTTGTACAAATTACACCCAGTAAAGATGAAATCATCTAATGGAATATATTTCACTGGAGTGATAGGTAGTCAGACCAATATCCAGTGATAATGTTTCTAGATCTAGTTTAGGGGCAATGTGAAATTCTCACCCAATAAAGAACTAAAAAACATGCGGATTTTACTGTTGCTATTACTAAATAAAGTCCTTTGCCATGTCTAATCTCTAGAATTCATTCATAGGTATTAAATTTGTGGTTTATTGACTCTTTTCATTTCAAAAGAGATTAATAAATTTTTGCTGAATTACTGAGTTCTTGATCCTAAGAAAATGAGGATTTCAATCCCTTTACAGATGGCCAGTATTATGGATTGCCTGTTTATCCCCCCTTCCTTCCCCCCCCCCATTCATATTTTGAAACCTTCAACTTCAATGTGATTGTGTTTGGAGATGGAGCATAGGAGTGGTGGTTAGATTTAAATGAGGTCATGAAAGTGAAGCCCTCAGGATGAAATTAGTACATTTCTAAAATAAAGAGACTAGAACTCACTCTGTAGGCCCAATGAAGATGTGGCTATCTATAAACCAGGAAGTGGGCTCTCACAGGACATTGCATTTTCTGCTAACTTGATCTTGGACTTTCCAGCCTCTAGTATTATGAAAAATAAATGTCTGTTGTTTAAGCCACCCAGTCTATGGTATTTTGCTATAGCTCTTCAAACTGACTAAAATAATCAACTTCAATTAGATTACTCTTCTACCTTTCTGCTGTGTTGGCAAAAGTATTTAATTAGACCTTGAGAATTCGGAGTAATAGTCAATCTCTATAATATTTCTTTAAGAGAAACTTAAAGCTGTCAGTACAGAAGCAATTACAGTAGTAATGCAGAGTGGTATCATCTCTTTTTCCAAGAAGACCTCTCTGTTTATAAATTCACACAAACAACTTTTTGAGGTCATATTTGAACCAAGTGCTGCTTGTTCTTTATGACTGGGAGGCTTCTAAAAGGTTGAAAAGCTTATCACTAAGCAGTATTATTATAATTCCATATCTATTTTTGCTCTTCTGTTTTTCACAGTGTGGCTACAATTAAATATTGTCTATTATCTTCTACAATGCTAACATGGGCATATAGCTTAGGACCCATATCTGCAACAGGCTGAAAAGGCTCTTCTGTATTCATCCGAGTTTAAAGGTATAATGAGAAATGTTTGTAAGGCTTTAAAGCGATAACATAAATTTAAATGATGTTTGGAATTACTGCCCTTTTCATCCCACTGCTCCATATCTTCTCATGATTATGCCAAAAATTACTTTATTTAAAAGAATAATACCTTGTCAAAGAAGTGACTTTGTCAAGTGTCAAAGAAGTATGTTCTTCTTTTTTATTTTTTAAGCTTATTTATTTATTTGGAGAAAGAGTAACAGAGGGTGCAAGCAAGGAGAGGCAGAGAGAGAGAGAGAGAGAGAGAGAGAGAGAGAGAGAGAATATGAGAATGAGAATATCCCAGGCAGGCTCCATAACTGTTAACACACAGAGCCTAACCCAGGGCTTGAACCCATGAACCGTGAGGTCATGAAACAGAGAGTCAGATGTTCAACCACTGAGCCACCCCGATGTACCAGAAGTAAGTTCTTTGTTAAAGGAATCAAAATTCTTTTTCCTAGACTTTTCCTCCCAAGATCTCACAGGTATATTGCAATCCTAAATTATATAAAATGCTGTTAAATAAATACTCTTTCTCAAAACATGTGGGAGTCCATCTTTAAAAAGTCTGAAGACCCTAATAAAAAATATGTATATTTGAACAATCTTTACTAATAAGAATTGAGAAATGTTTATAAAAAGTTTTTTCTCAATTGCTCCAAAGGCAATTTTTTGTTAGTTTAGAGTAATAAATATTACATTTTAAAATATTAAACGATTTTTTCACAAAGATATTCAGAAATAAATACGTGCTCTCATCTTCATCAAAATGCATATTTACAGTAAACTTACCCTTCTTTTAGACAGAGCTTGGGAATAACACAGTAAAGGACACATTGCCCCACTGTTTTGTTAAGAAGACAAAGAAAACCCTGGATTTTTTCCTCAACTTCCAAAACACAGGTTCATTTAATGAATCTATGTCTTTGAATAGGCCATCTCCTAAATTCAAACTGTGCAGTTTTTCTCTAAATATTAATCTATTGTCTGTAATATGCTAATTATGCTATGCCAATGTTTGCAAGTAATTTGGGGGAATTATAAAATGCACTCTGCTAGCTAGTTAAAATATGTTCTCCAAGACTTCCTATTCGGTGGCATTTTCTTTTCCATCACAATTATTCAAGAACCTATTTCATAATATTTTGCCACCTTCTCTTCCAGTCACCACAGTTATCCAAATATTATACTTTTTCTCCCTGTAGACATGATAAATACCCTTTTCTTTGTAGATGAGTTGTTTCCATCCTCTATCCCTTCCTCTTATATTTTGTAGGCTTAATATTCCATCTAAACTATTCATAGGTGATAATGAAAGTGCGTAGCATTTAATGATTTGTAGTTTTGCTGAAATCTAGTATGAACCATGTGCATTGTGAACTGATACAGTGGAGCACATCTTTGGGCTAGTTACAGTAGTGAATGGAGTCCTCAGTAACTGACTTTCGTGTACTGTTTTTGTTTCTTTTATAAACTAGTCTTCCTAAAGTTATTTTTTTAAGAAGGGAGGGAACTTTGATTCTTTCTTAATATGGCCATAAAATGAGAGCTAAAAGTTATTACCATAAACTGTAGGTATTTTTTAAATCATTTATGTTAACTCCCATAAACCATCAAGGTAGAGTCCTATTTTAGTTCTCTAGAAAATAGTATTTAATTTAGTTCAGTACTGTAGCTCAGTACTTAGCAAAAACAGGAGGTTTTCCTTTTTTTTTCCTTTTTTTTAGGGTTCACTTCAGATGAAAATGCTCTCCTTATGGCCATCTAATAAGTGAACCACACCTCTGTATTCTGGATGGTCTCTAAGAGAACCCTTCAAAGAGCCTTTATTGTGATTCTGAGCAAATAGCCCATCCATCAATTGCTTTCTTATCTTTGTTGACGTGATCAACGTTCCTCTTCCTTTTCCTGAAAAAGTATTTTTTTAGTAATTTTCTTTCAATAATTAATTTATTTCATCATGAGATTAACTGTATACTGCAATTGATTCTGAGTATATTATTTTAAAGTGGATTCAGTGGAGCTGAGGAAATGCCTGAAACAAAAATGGACAAGGGACATAAAGTTATTGCTTCTGGAGAATAAATTATTTTTCCTTTTGCTTCTATAGGGTTTAAAAATAAATGTGTAAAAAATTTGTCCCAGACAGAAAATTTTGGTGGTTAGAAAAGAGGGGCTGGGGCATCTGAGTGGCTCAGTCAATTTGGGCTCAGGTTATGTGAGATTAAGCCCCACCTTGCATTCTGTGCTGGTTGTGGAGCCTGCTTGAGATTTTCTCTCTCTCTCTCTCTCTCTCTCTCTCTCTCTCTCTCTCTCTGTCTCTCTCTCTCTCTTTCTCTCTCTCTTCACCCCCCACCCCATGCCCCTCTTCTCTGCTCCCACGTGCTTTCTCTCTCTCAAATTAAATAAACATTAAAAAACAAAAGAAAAGAGAGGCTTCTACTTGGAAACTTCTGTGGAATATGTCCCATTTTCATGCCTCCATAGGTGAACAAATCTAGTATCTGTAAAAAATAAGCAATAGTGATAGTGGAGATATACAGTAATAACACAGTTCATGAGTTGTATGAAATTAAAAGCTAATGTTGTTGGCAGAATCATCCCTGTGGATATAAAAAAAATTGTGAGCCATTAGTAATACTAAGATTTTCCCACAAGTCAGCATAAAATTTTTGATACTAGTGATAAATATAATTAACAGCGAAGAACCATATAAACAAAGTCGTCGTAACTTCTACTATTTATCTTCAAAACTTGAGATTGCAATATTAAAACATTTTCTATATCTGCTTTTAAAAGAATTGTGAATAATAATCAGAAACATTCCGTAAATGGGAAAATCAAAGAAATACGGGGAAGGAAATAAATATTAACTACAAAAGGTTATCGTAGATACACAGCATTATTTTTGTTACAAAGTGATATTTTGAGTAGAAAAAGTCAATGCATATAATTGGAACTGTAATTCAGGGTTTGAATTAAATATAATCTATCTTACACATACATACACAAATTTACCTCATTATGTTTCCTATCTTGTGCACTGTATTTCAAATACAATTCTAATTGTCTTGTTTGACTTATTGAAGTAAAATACATGTGCATACTCTTGAGTCACATATATGATATTATTTACTCACATGTGCAAAAGAGACAAAATTTGGACAAACACTTGCAAAATAACGGTTTTAAAATATTTTTGGCAGTGGAACTTTTTTTTTTCAAATAAAAATCTGGCTTTTAAAATCCATATACTAAAAAGAAAAACAAAACAAAACTATTTAAATACTGCCGATTCCACTTTCTCCTCTGATCTTCCTCCTCATGGTGGGGATCTCCTCAGAACTTTCAGATCTGAAACTTAACTTGAAAGCCCCTTCCCAGGTACATCCTTGAAAATAGAATTGATCACAACTACAAAGGTGTAACAATTGACTTACTCATACAGAGCTTTGCTCTGAGCCCATTAATTAGTAAATATTTGCTGAACCTTGGGTCCTTTAGTAGAATTCATAAAGGAGCAAGGAAGAAAGTACAAGTGAATAACAGCATTAACTCCAACGACATTGGGCATAGTATATTAGGTATTAGTCCTAATAAGATAAATGTACCAAACAGAAATAAGGATAGAGAAAAAAAAAAGGCTTGAGGAAGAGGATGAAACAAAACAAAACAAAGCAGAGGTTCTTGAGTGCTATTTAGAGCATTTTAGACAGTGTGGTAAAAAATATAGAAATGTTTAAAGTATGAAATATGATGGAAGCTGAGTTTGTAATGTAGTATGCATTTATATATGCTAATGGAGGAGAAGCACTACTCTTCAGCCAGCCAACCAGACATCATTAAATGTCATTTATCTTGTTTAGCTTTTGGATTGCCACGGGACTGTCTAATTCAGTGCATTTTCGATTTTCCCCTGTTCTGCCTGTGTCCTTCTGAACTCGCCCTGAAATGAGGAAGCAAGTCCAGTGGGACACTGTGTGATATCCTGGTGGGCTTCACTGTGTATGAATGATCTTTTAATCTGTGGTGCATCCCTACTTAGCTTCTGTTGTGGAAGTTTCCTGACATTGCTGTTTTTTTTGTTTTTTTTTTTAATTTGATTTTGCTATTCAGTGATTCCGTCACTCATGTGATTTACATTTTTGATGAGTAGACTCTTGGGAACTCTGCATACTTCAGCATTGAAGGAAGGAATGTTTGAACGTTTTTAATAGTGACTATTATACATAGCTGACAAACCAAGCAGAAAATGTACTTTATTGCTATACATCTCAGTTGCTATCATGGACATATTATTTAAGAAACAAGGGAGGCATTCTAGCTTGTATGGTGCCACAGCTCACTTGTAGGGTGGTCCTTGGTTGGGGAGGGAAAAAGCCTAGAGTCAGCAGCTGTGTGACATCAGGAAGCTTGAGCAGGGAATGTGATAGGGAGGAAATCAGAAGCTAGTTTTTAAAATGTGGGATTTTTATTGTGTTTTTCATTATACTTATCCCAATATTTTTAAATAGTGTGCATTTTCTTTTTTTAATTGCAAAAAAATGCTAGGATTTTCTCTCTAAAAGGCCTTAGCACATGAAGTAATTTTATATTAATCATTGCTTAAGGAGTTTTTGGCAGAATTGCTACTCAGGTTTTTATTTCTTTACAATTACAAGACTCATCTTATTTAAACTTCTAGATATTTCTTAGAATTTTCATTGCCAGTTGCTGCTTATAACCGATTTGGTAGTTTAACCATAGTATAACATAATTTTCTTCAATTTCAAATATATTTTAGGAACTCTTAGAGACTATGCCATGCTTGTTACAATTTCAGATGAGTTCATGATGTCCTGAAATTTCCTCATTAATTTGTTTAATTTAATTGACTGTGCTTATGCTTCAAATGAACTGTATATAATCATGACCATAACCATAGTTAAAAATATAATTTAAATAGTATAACATTTTTAAAAAGAAAATGAATATGTGATAATAAAAATCTCAAAAGTCAGACATTTTAAGACTCTTTTTTCTTATTGGAAAACTCCCTGAGAGTTAAAAAAAAAAAAGCCATATATTTCCAAAGTATTTAATGGAACCCAAATTTGCTAGGAACTTTAATAATTTATGTCACTTTTAATGGTTTAATAAAATACCACAGGGAAATTAAAGCTTCTCACAAGTCCTGAGGAGGTATGGCATGCTTAAAGAGGGCACATGGGAAGTGGGGTCCAGGCAGGAAAGGGCAATGGGACCTGGAGCATGTGGCTCTGTTAGGGTCCATGGTGGAGGCCTTTGCGATTCCTGAGCTAAAGCTGGATTGGTCAATTTAAACCAAAAAGAGAGGGAGGCAAACCATAAGAGACTCTTAACAATAGAGAACAAACTGAGGGCCGCTGGAGGGGAGGTGGGCAGGGGGTAAGGGCTAAATGGGTGATGGCTATCAAAGAGGGCACTTGTTGGGATGAGCATTGAGTGTTGTATGTAAGTGATGAATTACTACATTCTACTCCTGAAACCATTATTACACTATATGTTAACTAGCTAGAGTTTAATTAAAAACTTGAAACAAAAAAATAGAACAAAAAAGAGTGGGGTTTTGGTAAGCTCCACAGGGATCTTTTCTAAGGGGCATACAAGGGGAAGACCCTAAGAGGCATGAGAGACTGTTGCTCACAAGGGTTGTTGGAGTAGTTGTGTCAGGAGCTCACATTTGCTGTGACTCTGTGGGCTGCTATCTTGGGCATGCAATTATGGGATGGCTAGTCTTACTTCAAGACCTCTGTAGTCTGCGTGGCCACATAAACGGATGCTAAGGCAGCACTCTCATGGAGTGGTTTAACTAAACTCTGGACTCACACACTCACCCAGGTCAATAACAAGTGACACTGGAGAAACTTGAGTAAGACTGGTGCAATGTATAAATATCAATATATCGGTTGTAATATTATACTATAGTTTTGCAAATTTCCTTGGTGGAAATAGGGTAAAATATACACAGGATCTCTTTGTATATTTCTTACAGCTTTGTGTGAATCTAGAATTGTCTCAATAAACATTTTAATTAACATGGTAAAAAAAATACATGTTCATTATAAAATATTTAGAAAGTAAAATAAATCCAAAGAGGAAAGTTGCCTCTGAATACATATTTGTGTTCACTGTTTTCCTCATCCTCTTCAGGGCACTTTCCAGACAGTGAAATAGTGTGATCCGGTTTCCAAATACCTGTCCCAAATAAGATAACTGTGCTAGGGTCTCAGCAAATAATATTAACTGACAAAGAGAAATTGTGGACTATTAGAAATATTGTGAAATTATTATAGCTTTTTTTTAATGACTGTTGGAAATACTTCCATATACATCATAATTTATGGCGGAAACTGTAACACTTTGGAGTTGGAATGCACCTCAGTAGTCCAACCGCTTTATTTCTCATATGGGGAAACAGGTGTACAGAAGTTCAGTGATTCTCCAAGAGTGCACAGCTGCTGAGTGGCAGAGGTGGGATCATCAGTGTGGCGCTCATACTGTGACACCATACAACCCATAGTGGTATCTAACAGCATTTTTTTAAATTTAAAAATATATATATTTTTTGTTTTCAATATTTAATTTAATTATTTTGAGAGAGTGGAAGAGAGAGAGTGAGAGCAGGGGAGGGGCAGAGAGACGGAGAGAGAGAGAATCCCAAGCAGGCTCTACACTGTCAGTGCAGAGCCCAACACAGGACTCGAGCTCACCAACCCTGAGATGCTGACCTGAACTGAAACCAACAGTAAGATGCTCAACTGACTAAGCTACCCACAGCCCCTACATAATAGCATTTAAAAAGCATTTTTTTAGGGGCACATGGGTGGTTTAGTCAGTTGAGCATTTGACTCTTGGTTTCGGCTCAGGTCAGCATCTCAGGGTTGGTGACTTCGAGCCCTGTGTTGGGCTCTGCACTGACACTGTGGAGCCTGCTTGGAATTCAATAAATAAACAAGTAAATAAATAAGCATTGTTTATACTTAATGACTGTGCCGTTCTTATATTTCAAAATTTCACTCTCAGATTAAGAAACACACTTTTAAACTGGAGGCCTGTATTAAACTTCATTTTAGAACATATTAAATGATTCTGGAAATGTGTGTTCTGTTGAGATCTTTAAAGTTATCAGGAATACAGTGGATGCTAGAGTTTGACATTAATTTCTCAGAATGAAATGGCAGTGTCTTATGATGGTACTCATCTGAAGTGACTAAAGTATAGATGAACAGTCATCACCTCATTCATAATTATTTTAAGGAGTTTGTTGCTACTCATTTATTTTTCTTTTCACAGTCTCTCATTTGAGCACTCACCTTCATGGTTTTATTCACCTGACACATCTTAGAATATTTCTCAGAATTCAGTAAGTGTTTGTGAAGCTTTACAATTACTTAAAAACTATCTGTCAGTGTGTGATTAACATTAGTCAACTATATCCTAGTCTGAGAAATTTCACTGTAAAAAGATCACATAATGTGAGGATTAAAGAAATTAAGGGCATTTTTCTAAGCACAGCATGTGCTTTGCCGCATTAACATATATGCTCCCATTGCAATAAAATGGCTTATCCAAAAATGTTGACAGGTTTAGCAGAAAAATAAATTATAAATATATTAAAAGTATTAAAATACAAAACATTTAGAAAAATCATATTAAAAATATTTTTTAGATATATACAAAATTGAAATTTTAAATCATGGGAGAAACCTAGTGTAATATTAAATCCTTAATGCCCAGCCCCAAATCTGTCTGCTTTTCTTCATTTCTATTGCCAGTTTTTACCTCTCACATTTCCTAATGCAAGAACTCTTTTTTTTTTAATTTTTATTTGTTTATTTTTTTCAACATAATACTTTATTTTTTTTTAATTTACATCCAAATTAGTTAGCATATAGTGCAATGATGATTTCAGGAGTAATTCCTTAGTGCCCCTTACCATTTAGCCCATTCCCCCCTCCCACACCCCCTCCAGTAACCCTCTGTTCTCCATATTTATAAGTCTCTTATGCTTTGTCCCCCTCCCTGTTTTTATATTATTTTTGTTTCCCTTCCCTTATGTTGATCTGTTTTGTCTCTTAAAGTCCTCATATGAGTGAAGTCATATGACTTTTGTCTTTCTCTGACTGACTAATTTTACAGCATAATACCCTCCAGTTCCATCCATGTAGTTGCAAATGGCAAGATTTCATTATTTTTGATTGCTGAGTAATACTCTATTGTATATATACATACCACCTCTTCTTTATCCATTCATCCATCGATGGACATTTGGTCTCTTTCCATACTTTGGCTATTGTTGATAGTGCTGTATAAACATGGGGGTGCATGTGTCCCTTCGAAACAGCACACCTGTATCCCGTGGATAAATACCTAGTAGTGCAATTGCTGGGTAGTAGGGTAGTTCTATTTTTAATTTTTTGAGGACCCTCCATACTGTTTTCCAGAGTGGCTGCACCAGCTTGCATTCCCACCAACAATGCAAAAGAAATCCTCTTTCTCCACATCCTCGCCAACATCTGTTGTTGCCTGAGTTGTTAATGTGAGCCAATCTGACAGGTGTGAGGTGGGATCTCACTGTGGTTTTGATTTGTATTTCCCTGATGATGAGTGATGTTGAGAATTTTTCATGTGTCGGTTGGCCTTCTGGATGTCTTCTTTGGAGAAGTGTCTATTCATATCTTTTGCCCATTTCTTCACTGGATTATTTGTTTTTTGGGTGTTGAATTTGATAAGTTCTTTATAGATTTTAGTTACTAACCCTTTATCTGATATGTTGCTTGCAAATATCTTCTGCCATTCTGTCGGTTGCCTTTTAGTTTTGCTGATTGTTTCTTTCGCTGTGTAGAAGCTTTTTATTTTGTTGAGGTCCCAGTAGTTCATTTTTGCTTTTGTTTCCCTTGCCTCTGGAGATGTGTTGAGTAAGAAGTTGCTGCAGCCAACATCAAGTCATTTTTGCCTGCTTTCTCCTCGAAGATTTTGATAGCTTCCTGTCTTACATTTAGGTCATCCATTTTGAGTTTATGTTTGTGTACGGTGTAAAAGAGTGGTCCAGGTTCATTATTCTGGGTATTTCTGTCCAGTTTTCCCAGCACCACTTGCTGAAGAGACTGTCTTTATTCCATTGGATATTCTTTCCTGCTTTGTCAAACATTAGTTGGCCATACGTTTGTGGGTCCATTTCCGGGTTCTCTATTCTGTTCCATTGATCTGAGTGTCTGTTCTTGTGCAAGCACCATACTGTCTTGATGATGACAGCTTTGTAATATAGCTTGAAGTCTGGGATTGTGATGTCTTCTGCTTTGTGTGTTTTTTTTTTTTTTTTCAAGATCGCTTGGGCTATTTGGGGTCTTTTCTGGTTCCATACAAATTTGAGGATTGTTTGTTCTAGCTCTGTGAAGAATGCTGGTGTTCTTTTGATAGGGATTGCATTGAATATGTAGATTGCTTTGGGTAGAGATTTTAACAATATTTGTTCTTCATATCCAAAGAGCACGGAATCTTTTTCCATTTTTTTATGTTTTCTTCAATTTCTTTCATAAACTTTCTATAGTTTCAGTGTATAGATTTTTCACCTCTTTGGTTAGATTTATTCCTAGGTATTTTATGGTTTTAGGTGTAACTATAAATGGGATCCTCCTGTCACTTCATTGTTGGTGTACAGGAATGCAACCGATTTCTGTGTGTTGATTTTCTATCCTGCAACTTTGCTGAATTTATGAATCAATTCTAGCAGTTTTTTGGTGGAATCTTTTGGGTTTTCCATATAGAGTACCATGTCATCTGCAAAGAGTAAAAGTCTGACCCATTCCTGGCTGATTTAGATGCCTTTTATTTCTTTGTATTGTCTGATTGCTGAGGCTAAGACTTCCAATACTATGTTGAATAACAGGGGCGAGAGTGGACATACTGTCTTGTTTCTGACCTTAGGGGAAAAGCTCTCAGTTTTTCCCCATTGAGGATGATATTAGCATTGGGTCGTTCATATATGGCTTTTATGATCTAGAGGTATGCTCCTTCTATCCCTACTTTCCTGAGGGTTTTTATCAAGAAAAGATGTTGTATTTTGTCAAATGCTTTCTCTGCATCTATTGAGAGGATCATGTGGTTCTTGTCATTTCTTTTATTGTTGTGATGTATCACATAGATTGTTTTGCAGATATTGAACCAGCCCTGTATCCCAGCTATAAATCCCATTTGGTCGTGGAGGATAATTTTTTTAATGTATTGTTGGATCCAGTTGGCTAATATCTTGTTGAGGATTTTTGCACCCATGTCATTCAGGGAAATTGGTCTATAGTTCTCCTTTTTAGTGGGGTCTCTGTCTGGTTTTGGAATCAAGGTAATTCTGGCCTCATAGAAAGAGTTTGGAAGTTTTCCTTCCATTTCTATTTTTTTGGAACAGCTTCAAGAGAATAGGTGTTAACCCTTCCTTAAACGTTTGGTATAATTCCCCTGGAAAGCCATCTGGCCTGGGACTCTTGTTTTCTGGGAGATTTTTGATTACTAATTTGATTTCCTTACTGGTCATGGGTCTGTTCAAATTTTCTATTTGTTCCTGTTTCAGTTTTGGTAGTGTATATGTTTCTAGGAATTTGTCCATTTCTTCCAGATTGCCCTTTTTATTAGCATATAATTGCTCATAATATTCTCTTATTATTGTTTGTATTTCTGCTGTGTTGGTTGTGATCTCCCCTCTTTCATTCTTGATCTTATTTATTTGGGTCCTTTCCTTTTTCTTTTTGATCAAACTGGTAATGGTTTATCAATTTTGTTAATTCTTTCAAAGAACCAGCTTCTGGTTTCATTGATCTGTTCTGTTTTTTTGGTTTCGATAGCATTAATTTCTGCTCTAATCTTTATTATTCCTGTCTTCTGCTGGTTTTGGGTTTTATTTGCTGTTCTTTTTCCAGCTCTTTAAGGCATAAGGCTAGGTTGTATATCTGAGATCTTTCTTCCTTCTTTAGGAAGACTTGGATTGCTGTATACTTTCCTCTTATGACCGCCTTTACTGCGTCCCAGAAGTTTTGGGTTGTGGTGTTATCATTTTCATTGGCTTCCATATACTTTTTAATTTCTTCTTTAACTGCTTGGTTAGCCCATTCATTCTTTAATAGGATGTTCTTCAGTCTCCAAGTATTTGTTAACTTTCCAAATATTTTTTTGTGGTTGATTTCGAGTTTCATAGCATTGTGGTCTGAAAATATGCACGGTATGATCTTGGTCTTTTTGTACTCATTGAGGGCTGATTTGTGTCCCAGTATGTGTTCTATTCTGGAGAACATTCCAAGTGCACTGGAGAAGAATGTATATTCTGCTGCTTTAGGATGAAATGTTCTGAATGTATCTGTTAAGTCCATCTGGTCCAGTGTGTCATTCAAAGCCATTATTTCCTTGTTGATTTTTTTATTAGATGATGTGTCCATTGCTGTGAGTGGGGTCTTGAAGTCTCCTATTATGGTATTACTATCGATGAGTTTCTTTATGGTTGTGATTAATTGATTTATATAATTGGGTGCTCTCACATTTGGCGCATAAATGTTTACAATTATTAGGTCTTCTTGGTGGATAGACCCCTTAATTATGATATAATGCCCTTCTTCATCTCTTGTTAGAGTCTTTATTTTAAAGTCTAGATTGTCTGATATAAGTATGTTTACTCCAGATTTATTTTGTTGACCATTAGCATGATAGATGGTCTCCATCCCCTTATGTTCTATCTGAACATGTCTTTAGGTCTAAAGTGAGTCTCTTATAAACAGCATATAGATGGATCTTGTTTTCTTATCTGTTCTGTTACCCTATGTTTTTTTTATTGGAGCATTGAGTCCATTGACATTTAGAGTGAGTACTGAAATATGTGAATTTATTGCCATGATATCGCTTGTAGATTGGAGTTTCTGGTGTTGTTCTCTTGTCCTTTCTAATCTTTGTTGCTTTTGATATATATGTATATATTTTTTTTCATCTTTTCTCTCCTCAGAGAGTCCCCCTTAAAATTTCTTACAGGGCTGGTTTAGTGGTCACAAACTCCTTTAATTTTTGTTTGTCTGGGAAACTTTTTGTCTCTCCTTCTATTTTGAATGACAGCCTTGCTGGATAAAGAATTCCTGGCTGCATATTTTTCTGATTCAGCACATTGAATATATCCTGCCACTCTTTTCTGGCCTGCCAAGTTTCTGTGGATAGGTCTGCTGCAAATCTGATCTGTCTTCCCGTGTAGGTTAAGGATTTTTTTTTTCCTTGCTGCTTTCATGATTCTCTCCTTGCCTTAGTATTTTGTGAATTTGATTATGATAAGCCTTGCTGATGGTTTGTTTTTGTTGAATCTAATGGGAGTCCTCTGTTCTTCCTGGATTTTGATGTCTGTGTCTTTCCGCAGGTTAGGAAAGTTTTCCACCGTGATTTGTTCACATACCCCTATTTCTCTCTCTTCCTCTTCTGGGACCCCTATGATTCTGATGTTGTTCCTTTTTAATGAGTCACTGATTTCTCTAATTCTTAAATTGTACTCTTTTGCCTTAATCTCCATCTTTTTTTTCTGCTTCGTTATTCTCCATAAGCTTGTCCTCTATATCACTGATTGTCTATTCTGCCTCATCCATCCTTGCCACTGCAGTATCCATTTGTGATTACTGCTTAGTTATAGCATTTTTTATTTCATCCTGACTAGTTTTTACTTCTTTTATCTCCACAGAAAGGGATGCTAATCTATTTTTGACTACAGCTAGTATTCTTATTATTGTGATTCTAAATTCTGGTTCAGACATCTTGCTTGTATCTGTGTTGGTTAAGTCCCTGGCTGTCATTTCTTCCTGTCTTTTCTTTTGGGGTGAATTCCTTCATTTCATCATTTTGAAGGGAGAAAAGGAATTAATGATGTAGACAAAATTAAAATTAAAAAATTGAAATTAAAAAAACATTAAAATTAAAAAAATAAAAAGACACACACACACAAAATTGAATAAAGGATGTTAGATCCTAGGTGTGTTTTGGTCTGTGTGTTGAAAGTGGCTTGATAGATTAGAGAAAAAAAGGGGAAAGAAGAAAAAAAAAAAAGAAAGCTTTGAAAATTTTAAAAAATGAATACCCTGGAGTAGACTAAAATGAAATGATGGAAGTAAACTAGAATTTGCAAAAATTTACACAAAGTAAAAAATATAGTAGAAAAAATTAAAGAAAAATATTTTTAATAAAAATTAAAAATAAAGATGAATTTTTTCTCTTTCTGTATTCAAGAAGAAAAGAAACGAAAAAAAGGAGGAAAAGAGAAAAAAGGGAAATCATTTGAAAATTTGAAAAAATGAATACACTGAAGTAGACTAAAATAAAATGATGGAAGTAAAATAGAATGAAGAAATTTACACCAAAGTAAGAAAATATAGTAAAAAATTTAAAGAAAAATATTTTTAAAAAAATTGAAAATAAAAATAAATTTGTTCTCTTTCTGTATTCTAGAAAAAGAAATGAAAAAGAGAAGCAAAAAGAAAAAAAGAAAATTGAATGGATAGACCTGCTAACAGACTGAAATATGACTGAAATTAGTTCGTTTTCTCCTAGAAGTCAGACTATGAAGCACTTTATAGTGCATAAACTAAGCAGGCAGTGAGTCTTCTGTTCTTGAAGGGCTAGGTTTGCCTAGTTGGGCGGGGCTTAGTGTAATGACTCCATTCTCCACTAGATTGCACCGCTAGCCTACTGGGGTGGATTGCTGTGCCGCTTGTAGGTGCATATGCGCATATGTGGGAGTGGTGAAAATGGCGTCATTCATCTACCCAGTCTCTCATCTACTCCCCTCTTTTACAATGTCCGTGACCAAGCCTCAGGTAGTACCTCTCTCCCAAGTTTTGTCTCAAATGTGGCTGTTTTCCCCGGCCCCTTACTTCTGAAGGACTGCAGCTTTGACCCGTTCTGCCCCTCTGCGGGAGGGTCCCACTGAGCAGTGGCCAAATGCCAGCCACATCCAGGAAAGTTTGCATTACTGTGCTGCTACCAAAGCCCAGAGACTGAGGCCAGGTGCCAGCCCGCCCCAGAAAAGGTTCGCGAGATAGTGTAGCAGCAGCGTTTCAGGGATTATGGAAAATCACAACACACATAGGGGCCCAGGCTTCACCCTTAACAACCTTGTTACAGCACCAGCAAATGCAGCAGTTCTCTGGGGTCTGCCGGGCCTAGGTTGCCTCACAGCCACTTCCAAATGTCCTTCCAGCAGTGGAACCACTTCTCCTCATGTGGCCTTAGAACCTCCCGGACTCCACTCTGCTCCTGGGTATTTACCCTTCCCACCAGAGCACCATCAGGTATTGAGTTGTGGAGTTGCAGACTCTGTGTGCTCCCCCTGTTTACAGTCTTAATGGAATTTAAACCCTCTCCTTTCTCTCTTTTTAGTTCAGTCCCTGCAGCTGTTTCTAGTTTCCCACTTTCTCTCCAGCTGCTTTTGAGGAGTGGTCCTTTTCCTGTATTCTCCCCACCATCTCCATCCTCTCTCCCCACGCAAAAGCACCTCCCTGCCCTCTACGGCTTCTCTGTCCCCAAGTGCACCTCTCTGCGCCATGTACCTGCTGTACCTGTGGTTCAGGTTGTGCAGATTGTTGTGTTAATCCTCAGATCAGTTTTCTAGGTGTGGAAGATGGTTTAGTGTTGGTCTGGCTGTATTTCATGGATGTGAGACACACAAAAAACTTCCATGCTGTTCTGCCATCTTGGCTCCCCCCCCCCCCGCCCATGCAAGAACTCTTAACCAACTGAGCCACCCAGGTGCCCCCTGATGCAAGAACTCTTAAGGGACCCTCCTTTTTCCACGATTATCCTGCCTGCCACTTTTTTTAATCCACTGTTCTCTTGGCATCTCGATTCACTTTTTATCTCTTTCATTAAAAAAATTATAAAAAATAAGGAAACCAGGGGTAGAGGACCTGGGGGGTGTTGAATATGTTATATATTGGTTGTGATGGTGGCATTATGGGTGTTTGCATACGTCCAAGTTCAACAAATTGTATACAGTAAATATGTGCATTTCTCTGTAAGAAACAAACAAAAAACTACTCCTGCATTCCCATTGTCCTGACAGTAAAATCCAGAATTGACCTTTTCACAAGGTACTGTATTAAGAAGCCCCATTTACTTTTCTGATTTCATCAAGTGCCCATTTTCCTGCCTTCACTATGCTCCAGACACACCAGCTTTCTTTTTGTTTTTTGTAAATGCCAAGTTGTTTCCCATTGTATGAACTTTGTACTGATACTCCTCAAGTTTTTTTGTTTTTTGTTTTTTTTCTCATCACTCAGATCTGGGATTATATGTTTCCTCATGAGAGAGACCTCCTTGATCATTCTTTCTAAAGTCATTTGCATAAACTCTCACTTTATCTAAAATAGATATCTGTATCTAAAATATCTAAAAATATTTCTGTATCTAAAATAGAAATAATGTTAAGCATTAATTATCTCTCTCCCTTTCCCCCAGTCAGGCTCCATTAAGCAAGGATCTTTTATGCCATATTTATTGCTGTATTCTCAGGATCTGTATCAGGGATTAGCACATATTAGATACTTAAATATTTCTTAATGGATGTGTACCATCTTCCAACCCTTGGATTTTATTCATCTGCCCTATGAAGTAAATCTATATAGAACAATGAAGTACTCCATTTTAGAAATAGCATTTAAAATAATCATTTTTAACATCCCACATGATCATTGATGTATTTTCACAATTGTTGATTACAGACCGATGAATAGAAACATTGGTAAATAATATCAAAAAGTCACTGCAGTCTCCTCTCCTTTTTTCATCACACACATGATACAGACAAATGATCTTTTGGAACTTACATCTACAAGGAATGTAATGGTAGAGAAAGGTCATAGCTATCAGCTAACTAGATTGAAAAGGAAAAAAAACAAAATAAAAAAAAATATTTTTCTCCCTAGGATTCTGGCAGTTATTTTTTCTATTAATAATTTTTCTATTGCATATTGTTTCTTTGTCAGAGATATTCTGTGAGTCACTATCATATCTAGGAGACAATTTGACTCAAGGACTTCATGACATAGAGTTACACCATTAGGTAATTGGAAATCATTGGTATTTGCACAAAACTAAAGACTACCCTTCAAAGGAAAATTATCACAGCTTTCAAATAATGATTCTTTTATATTCTGTATTACAGATACTAAATTGTTAGGACAAGGCACTCTCCCACACACAAAACATTACCTAATCAATTTTCCACTCTTTTATCCGCTTTCCCCAAGCACTGACAAAAAGTATTCTTTGTCAGATGCCACAATTTCATAGTTATATTGAAGCTATCTAAAATCATCAAAATCTTACATGAATTCAATTAGATATTATTTTTATAAGTAATATTTTCTTACTTTGGATAAAAGTGTATATTGATTGAATCCAAACAGTAGGCACAGTATTTAGCAGGTGATAGCAAGGAGCATCATGAACACGGAAATTTTGTAAAGAAAAATTCATTATCTTATTAAGGTTCAAAGCTATTTCTTGGGGCACCAGGGTGATTCAGTTAGTTAAGCGTCTGACTTTGGCTCAGGTCATGATCTCACAGTTTGTGGGTTTGAGCCCTGAGTCAGGCTCCATACTGACAGCTCAGAGCCTGGAACCTACTTCACATTCTGTGTCTCCCTCTCTCTATGTACTCCCCCACTCATGCTCTGTCTCTGTCTCTCAAAAATAAATAAATGTTAAAAAAATTAAAGAAAACAATTTATTGAATGTTGATATCAGAGAAACATGCATGTACCAAAGATTGGAGATTATTCAAATACTTGTTGGGTATTTATAAAGAAGGACTGTGGAAGAGGTTTTGTTTATTTGTTTTATTATTTAAACAATTATTTATCTTTTAATTGTCTAATACTTAATTTTCCAGTTCATATTTATGGCATAACTCAGTTAATGGCAAAGTTGTTTTTGGCTGCCTGCTAAGTATAAGTAGCTGTGTTTAAAAAAACCATAACAATGACACAATTAATTTTCTTTCCTTTTAAAAAAAATTAACATTTATTATTGAGAGACAGAGAGAGACAGAGCATCAGCATGGGAGGGACAGAGAGAGGAGGAGTCACAGAATCTGAAGGAAGCTCCAGGCTCTGAGCTGTTAGCACAGAGCCCCACACGGGGCTAGAACTCAGAAACCACGAGATCATGACCAGAGCCGAGGTCAGACACTTAACCGACTGAGCTACCAGGCACTTTCTGTTAATTTTCTTTCATGATAAATTTAAGGTTATATGCACACCTAAAATGAGAAAGAAAAAAATTACAAGTCGAATTTTCAAAAAATTACAAAATGCTGTAAAAATGGATGGTGATGATCCTAGTAGTAGAGACCTCTTAAGATGGTTGGGAGGGCCTTTCTGAGAAGTTGAAATTTAAGGTGAAGCTTGCATAATGAGACGTCATCAGCCATGTATTCATCAAAGCAAAAAAGCATTTCAGGCAGTGGAACCAACAATTCAAAGACTCCAGGACAGGGAAGTATTATGTAGATTCAAGGAACTAAACACTAGAGTGGGTAAGCCATAGTGAGTGAGAGAGGAACCACATTGGAGGAGATGGTGAAACAGAGACCTGTTGGCAGTTATGTGGACTTTTATATCAAGAACAATTAAATTATTTAACCAGGGACTACAGAATATGATTTTTTCTTCTGTAATTATAGTGTGGGTGTTCTGTGCAGAATTAATTTGAGTGAAAGGAAAAGGAAAGAAAGTCAGGGGACTATTTAGAATACCATGGTCTTAGAAGAAATCACAGTGGCTTGGTCTAACATTGTGGGCAGTGGATGTAGAGAAAAGTGAACTGGCTCTGGTGATATATCTGTGGTAACCATGATTTGATGTAAGCTGGGGGTAGAAAAGATGGAGAGTTATTGGGAAAAGCAGTTTTGCACATACAATGTTTAAGCTTTCGCTGGCTGCATAACAATGGGCCTGGGGCTTGCAACACTTTCTCAGCAAGAGATAAAGAGTCTACAGAGCTTGTGCCAGACTTAATACCTTGTGTGGGGATATATTTTCTTTTGTTCAGGCTTAGTGAATGCTCTCAGATTGTCTCTCCCTAAAGGATGTGTGTCACATGGCACAAGGCCAACCTCACTGGTTACATCTGTCATCTGAGAGGAGACCGGGTTCTTTTACTGTGGCACAAGGTGGGTAAATTTAGGCAAATTGCCCCTGAAATGACCATCTGGAAAGACCCACTAGCCACAGGGGACCAATGCCTACTATTGAAGCTAATCTTGCTGTGTCTTCTCTATGTAAGGTGTTATTCCATCCAGTGCCTGATTGTGTTGTGTTTCCTTCGTTAACTTCTATATACCAAGATGCAGTGAGCAGAAGTATTGAGTCCTACTCTGGGATTGATAACTAGTACACAGTACTCTATTCCTCTGGGATTGCTAACTGATGGATGGTACTCTTCTGGACAATAAGGTGAATATTTTAAACTTGAGCAACTGAATAATGAGAGGGGCATAGTTTGGAATTGGATAAAGTCAAGAGTTTAGATTTGACTATGTTGAGTTCAAGTATGTAGGTGTATGTACCTCAGAGAAAAATGGGATAAATCTCTTAATCATCAGTAAATCAACAGTTTTACTGTCATGAGAATGAGCTCATCTACAGAGTGAGCATAGAGAGAGAAGTTGGGTCCAGGACCAATTCACAAGAAATGACAGCTTTTTAAGGGCTGGCTAATATGGAGAAATTTTCAGAGAAGAATGTGAAAAAGAAAGCAGAGAATTATATAGGAAGTTAAAATTGCGTGTTCTTATAGAACCCAAGAGAAAAGTAGTTTGTTAGTAATCTGAGATCAAGCAGATTCATTGAAGTAGTTGGTGGGTGGGGATGGATGAAAGCTAGTTTGGAGTGGCATGAGAAATGATGTCAGAAAAGGGAGGTAAAAAATGCAATTTTTGGAAGAAGTTTGTGGAGAACTTTTGCTAGTAGAGGTATAAAGTCAAGAGAGGCTACAAAATACTTAACCTAGAAAACCACAGACAGCCTGTTACCTGAATGAGAATAATCTAATTAGGGAGATATTGGTAAGTCAAGATAGAAAAAAAAGACAGAGAATATGATATATTTTTTAATTTTTTTGTAACGTTTATTTATTTTTGAGACAGAGAGAGACACAGCATGAACGGGGGAGGGGCAGAGAGAGAGGGAGACACAGAATCGGAAGTAGGTTCCAGGCTCTGAGCCGTCAGCCCAGAGCCCGACGCGGGGCTCGAACTCACGGACCGCGAGATCGTGACCTGAGCTGAAGTCGGACGCTTAACCGGCTGAGCCACCCAGGCGCCCCAGAGAATATGATATTTTTATTGAGTGCTATGGAGGAAAAGATTTGCCTATGATAGGGAGAAAAACAAACAAACAAACAACATTTCATTCATTGTAAGGGAAGAAGTGGAAGGTAAAAGCAGACCCTGGTAGGTTCTCAGATTTTGTCATGGGGAAATGAATGAGCAGTAGTCCAAAAGTTTGTGTTTCTCAAATATGGGAAAACCAGTCAATAGCAGAAAGTAAGAGGGAAGCAGAATCAGAGAAATGAGACTCTAGGAGAGAGCTCATTAAGTAACTATGAACGTATCATGGCAGCTATTATATAATGACTTATTTCATGATCTGCTCTAATGGTATTTGGCTGCACAGATTGATAGCAATCTTGACCTAAGTATATTCGCCAAAGTGGCTGGTAGGTGGGGTCCCTGGGTAAAGACATGGAGAACATGGATGGCTAAATTCATACTGACATTCCGACTCTTTTATGGTCTGGCCATAGTTGTTTAGTAGACATGAAGTGTTAGCAATCTAAATACAACTTTCTATGCTACTGCTATGGCATGAATGCTTGTAGACCCCCAAATTCATATGTGGAAATCTTAATGCTCATGATGATAATATTAGGAGGCGGGGATTTTGGCAGATGATTAGGCCATGAGGGTGAAGCCCTCATTAATGAGATTAATGTCCCCTTAAAAAAGGCTCTGGAGAGTTGCTTGCTCTTTCTACCATGTGGGAATATGAGAAGTGTCCATCTCAGAAGAGAGCCCTTATGTGACCATGCTGGGACCCTGATCTCAAATTTCCATTCCCCCAAATTGTGAGAAATTCATTTCTGTTGTTTATAGGCTACCCAGTCTGTAGTGTTATGTTAGAGCAGCTCAAACAGACTAAGACAACTACTGTGAGTTACTTGGAACATTTAAACTGTGTGCCTCCAGAATTATTAACCATCTATCTGAAAAGAATCAACATATTCTAAATATCCCTGCTTCCACAACTTCTACAATCACCTCCTCTCTTCCCTCACAAAAAGTATCTGTGTGAATATATGCACATATGTGTATGCATATGTCTATGTGCATATACATATCTATACCTATCTATCTCATCTATCTGTCCATCCATCCATCTATCCATCCATCCATCCATCTGTCTATCCACACAGAGGAGAAAGACCTAAGATACAACCTTAAATAATCAGTTGAAAATACGCAAATCTTAGGATCCATCTAAAATCTAGGGTGATCCTCAAATGATTAAGAAATGGGAAACTGCTGGGATATCTAGATATCACAGATAAAAGTACAAAATGCTTAAATTCTACTTTTTAAATATTTTCTTTTAAAATTTTTAATGTTTATTTTTGAGGGAGAGTGAAAGACAGAGCATGAGTGGGGAGGGGCAGAGAGAGATGGAGACACAAAATCTGAAGCAGGCTCCAGGCTCTGAGCTGTCAGCGCAGAGCCCAACATGGGATTCAAACTCAGGAGCCTTGAGATCATGACCTCAGCCGAAATCAGATGCTCAACTGACTGAGCCACCTAGGTGCCAAAAATGCTATTTTTTTAATAATATATTTTTTATATCATTCTACTCATTATCTCTATTTCTTCATCAAAGTTTTCTCCAGGTTCTGTCATATTTTCAGCCAAACCTCTAATTGATTAGAAGTTTACAGTATTCAATAATCAGTTTGTTGCCTATTTCTTGTTTTTATTTGGACAATTGTGATTTTCATCTGATGTGTTCTTTACTAATGCCAGGTGGCTCCCATTTCACAATGTATTCATGTATTTGAGAACACACATGAGATCCTTTCTCCCTAAGTTTCCTCTTCCTCCTTTGGGTCCTGTTGTTTGATAGAGGAAAGTTGACTCAGAGCCATTCTCAATGACAGTACTATTCATGCAACTGGGAACATAGTATGTGGCTATTTAAAAAAAAATGGGCCACTTTTACAGATATATGTGATGACGTGATATGATAAATAGAAAAAAGGCAAAGGCCAGATCCTGAGAATAATATGCTAACATTTATGATTCAAAGTATATGTGTACTTGTGCCCATATGAATAGAATGTCTCTGAAAGTACACTCAAACAGCTATTGACGACATTAGTATGTGCTGAGGGTGGACTGCAGGATGAGGGACATGTGTGTGGAAGAAAAACTTTATTTTATGAATTTTATCATTGAATAATCTGTTTATTATCATATTTTATTATTTGCATGCACTTACGATTATATTATATATTTTAGGCATGACTGTGTGGCTCAGTTGGTTAAGTGTTTGGCTCTTGATTTTGGTTCAGGTCGTGATCTCACGGTTTGTGAGTGCAAGCCCCTCATTAGGCTCTACACTGTCAGTGCAGAGCCTTCTTGGGATTCTTTCTATCTCTCTCTCTCTCTCTATGCCCCCCCCACCTTGTGCTCGCTCTTGCTCTCTCTCTCAAAATAAGTGAATAAACTTATAAAAGATAATAGTAAATATTTTAAAGAAAAAGGTGATAAAAATTGCAGATATTTAAGAACCATGACACCTTGAGCATGTCTGACTTTTGTTTCCCTGTTCTCAACTTCCCTGGGTAAGAGTAAAAGCCAGGGCAGGCAAGTTGCAGATGCTGGGTCATGCGACTATCAGATTCACTTAACCATTCAGATCTGGGAATGCCTGCTCCTTGGCACTAGGGGAGAGACAAGATGAAAGCATCCAATAGCCGGACTTCCCTTGATTCTCTGCTTGAGGTGAGAATTAACCAATCAAAATGTCCAGACAAACTAATGAAACCAAATCATCTTTAACTGCCTCAGTCTGCTGAGTACCATTTCTGTTAGAAATGGAGAAAAGTACAGCATGGCTGAGTGAGAGTTGCCATCCACAGGTTGGGATTCTGGGAGCACAGATGCTACCTCCATGTCTCTTAGCACAGAAACTAGAATTTGCTGTTTCTCTTTTGTTTTGTTCTCACTACCAATCTTCTAGAGCACAGACTACTATACTTTATTTCATTCTCTTGTTCCACTTCTTGAGAAATAGACTGACCTAGCACTGAAGAAATGAAAAGTCATGACAAGGGAAAGAAAAATGAAAACTCACTTTTGAGTTCTAAGGCATCAGATGGAAGAAGATAAAAATACTGAAGAGTTGGTTTTTATGAGTTTTTGTTTGAGTACTTTGTGAAATGGATAAGGTCTCTCAAGGAGAAGCAAATAGAGTACAGAATATTTTCTAGCTGAAAGCTAAACATTTTTGAGGTAAAAATTCAATACGTATACTTAAAAAAAAGATAGCCAAGGAAAACCTAGCCAAATAGATGCTATTATGCTGTATGGAAAATTATTAAACTCGAATAAGTAAAAACATTTTTTGAAGAAATTGAATTAATAACAAAAAATATCCCTAACCAAACTCCCTCAAATTCAGATGGCTCGACAGGTATGTTCTACTAAACTTTAACATTCAAGATGACCCTTATGTAATATGCTCAATTTTAAAAAAGAGAAATGGAAGAAAATGTTTCAAAGTTAAGATCTGAATAAAACAACCATTTTCTAAAATCACATAAACACAGTGTAACCAAAACAGTTTTAGGACCATTTTACTTAAAAATATTTTATTTCCTTTAGAAATCTTAAATCCAAACTAGAAGCAACAGTATAATGAAAATAATAGTACATCACGGCCAAGTAGAACTGACAATGTTTTAACACCAGAAAATCTGTTGGTATGGTCTATCTCAGCGATGGGCTGAAAGAGAAATGCAATTATTTTCTAAAATAATGGAGAAAATACGTGATAAAATAAAAAGTAGTTATTATAAAATCTCATCATATCAGAGAAAATTCCTTAGTTTGACAAAGCCTCCTGGGTGGCTTAGAGAACGACTTTGGCTCAGGTCACAATCCTCATGGTTCAGGGGTTCAAGACCCACATCGGGTTCTGTGCTAACAGCTCAGAGCCTGGAGCCTGCTTTGGATTCTTTGTCTCTCTCTCTCTCTCTGCCCATTCCTGTGCTCTGTTTCTCTCTCTCTCTCTCTCAAATATAAATAGTCATTAAAAAATTAAAAATAATAAAAGAAAATATCATTTATAAAATATAATAAAATTAAATGTCATACTTTATGGGAAAAATGTTCATTCATTTGGCAACAAGAAGAGAATACCTGATATTACTTCTAGTTCATAAATGAAACACTGAAAGCTCTGACTTAAGCAAATAAGTAAAATAAGAACAAGTGAGAGTATGCAATGTGAAAGGGAAGGGGAAATACTTTTCCATGTCGGAAAAAAAAAAAAAAAAGCACAAACGTAGAATAGTCACTGTCCCAGAAAAAAATAAGAACTAAGCAAAAGTTGTAGCAAGTTTTCCAGATGTAAGAGCAACATAAAAGTCAATAGTTCTAAAAAATAGCATAGAATAAGATGTACGTTTATAAATCTTGTGTTTTTTTTTTTTAATTTGTTTACTTTTGAGAGAGGGAGAGAGAGAATACCAAGCAGGCTCTATGCTGTCAGTTCAGAGTCTGATGAGGGGCTCAATGTCATGAACTGTGAGATCATGACCTGAGCCAAAGCCAAGAGTGGGACATTTAACCAATTGAGCCACCCAAGTGCCCCTGTTTATAAATCTTGTTAATGAACCAGCAATTCTGCCCTTGACTATAGACACAGAGTATATCTAAAACTGACCCAGAAAGAGTTGTGTTAATGGAAGCCTACTCCTTTGTGTTCCTACATTAAGGAAATGGGTAGGTAAATGTGTAAAATAGAACAGATACTACTTGAATTAATAGCCAGCAGTCAGAAATAACAAACTAAATGTACCTTACACATCATTGATAAATCTTAAAGAAGATCCCATGGGTCAAGTATTAAGAAATAACCTAGATCAATGGCACAATACTATGTACATAAATTGAAAACTGTAAAGATTTCTACTTTTAAAGGGTGGAGATATTCATGACACAGACAAATGTTCCTGACAAAATAAACTATAACATTTATGTTAGAGAAGGTTAAAATGCTGCTGAATAAAGGGTTTTGAGAGTCATTAAGATTCTAGAGTTTGGAGAGCCAGAGATTTGAGTTAATAATCTGCAGCCACTTTTATTGCTGGGGGCATACCTGATTCTGGGTGCCATGAAGAGTGAGTATCTTGTCATTTTCCTAGGAGATAGGACCAAGTTTGAGGTAATAGAAACAAGCAATGTTTTGTTGTTGTTGTTTTTATAGTCTTGCATGGAGGGATGAAGTTGAACTTCAGAGTCAACAAACACATGACTGGGGTTTTCTGAAGACATTTGCACGTATGTGAAGCTTGTGGGGAGGGATGTTAAAAACAAAAACAAAAACAGGCTTTACAAGCTGAATGGTGATTTGTCAGTCTGTGCCATGGAGATAGGGAACAAAGTTCAGGGTATGCTTGGGAGAACAGCAGTGATGGGCATATCAAGAAAGCTAAGAACCCTGGGAGGTGAAGCCTCCAGAGCAGTAATTTTATCAGGAGAAGGAACCCAACTGAAATCCTTAATTGGGTGTTGATAACATAACAAAGAGTAAACATTACATGAAAAGAAGAAAGGGTGAATCCTGCCTGGAGAAAGATACATCAGGCACTTCTACATTTTTTTGTTTTTGTTTTTGTATTTTCACACTACTAGTCTATAATGTTAGAAGTCAGGATAGAGTTTATATGGTCAGGCCTATGGCTTGTGTCAGGAAAGGGGATTCTGAAATAGTTATATATATAAGCATTCAATCTGCGAAGTTTTATCAAGCTTTTCATTTGAAAACTTTTGTACTTTCATGTATGTTATACTTCATTTAAAAACTTACTTAAAAAATCACACATGCATAAAATAATTTTAGTTCCAATAGTTTTGTATCTGAAGTAAAGGTATTCTTAAACTTTGCAAATAGGTGAGACAATACATCTTTTGATAGACTTTAATGTTCTTAATGATGTTGGCATCTTTCCATTTCTCAAATAAACCCTTTAAGTTGTGTTATGTTATTTTAATACATTGCTTGATTTAATTTTCTACTATTGCACTTAGATTTTGGCATCCTTGTTTATTATTATTTTTGGTGACACCTTCATCAAGTTTTCTTACTAACGTTATGTGACTTCTTAAAACCATTTGGCAGATTCTCCATCTTTTGTTGGGGATCAGGGAAAACAACCCTCTAAATATTATTGAAAAGTTTTGTTTTCTATTTATTTTGATTTTTATTTATTTTTTATTTTTAAAAATTTACATCCAAATTAGTTAGCATATAGTGCAACAATGATTTCAGGAGTAGATTCCTTAATGCCCCTTACCATTTAGCCCATCCCCCCTCCCACAACCCCTCCAGCAACCCTCAGTTTGTTCTCCATATTTATGAGTCTCTTCTATTTTGTCCCCCTTCCTGTTTTTAAAATTTAGATAGAACTTGAAGCAGATCAATTCAGCTAAGTGGTTAAGGGAATGTGCTGTGTTGAATTGCTCAGCCTAGCCAGATGTTCCATCACTGGGTTCTGCTTTGTATAAGAGACTGTTAAAAACTGAGAACAAACTGAGGGTTGATGGGGGGTGGGAGGGAGGGGAGGGTGGGTGATGGGTATTGAGGAGGGCACCTTTTGGGATGAGCACTGGGTGTTGTATGGAAACCAATTTGTCAATAAATTTCATATATATATATAAAAAAAAAAAAAAGAAGAAGAAGTGCCTGAATTGAGAGTGAGGAAGGAGCTTAGGTCCCTGGAGAAAATTCTGGGCAAGGTTACCAGAGGGTGAAAGAATGTTTGATGGCAAGATCAATCACCATCCAGTACAAATAATCAAGACAGTTTTCAATTTTTCCAGTAATATGCAAAAATACATATGATTGTTGATTTTTTGGCATGTTTTACTGTAATACCTCAATTATCCACTTTATTTAAAATATATAGTTATGCTAAATCACACAACTGTTATTAGCATAACTTATTTTAGTAACATACGAAGAAATTTGGAGTAAAGTCTTTATTCTAGGTTCCCCACGCCCAATGTTAGTACACCCTAGAATTGCAACATTTCAACCTACCCTCTTAAAATGCATGGTAAACAGAATGTCCCACCAATTATGTCCACACCTGAGTCCTTGGAACCTGTGAATGCATTATGTTACAGGCAAAAGAGACTTAACAGATGTGATTAAGGACACAGACCTTGCAATGGGGAAATTATCCTAAAGTATACAGGAGACCCAATATAATCACATCAGTTTTTAAAATCCAGAAATTGTTCTGGCTGGGTAAGAGAGATGATATGGAAAATGAAGGAATGCAGATTTGAAGCATAAGAGGGACTTGATATTGCTGGCTTTAAAAATGGAGAAAGAAAACCTTGAACCAAGGAATGTGGCAATGTTTAGGCAATGTTTAGACTCTGGAGAAGGTCCCCATCAATAGCCAGCAATGGAGTGGGGTCCTGTAATTTCTAGGAAATGAATCTTGCTAACAGTCCAATTAAGCAGGACATGGATCCTCCTCTTGAGTTGCAGAAGGTGAATGTAGCCTACAGAAACCTTTATTGTAGCCTGGGAAGACTGCAGGACTTCTGACCTACAGAACTGAAAAAATAATAAATTTGTTCAAGCCCCTACATATGTAATAATTTGTAATGGCAACAACATAAAACCACCACAAAGTATTTTATACAATAAATTCTTTGAGAACTTTGCACATCCACTGCACTTCTTAGAGCTACCAGAATTCAGTATTTCGTAGAACTTTCTGATACTAATAACCTACCTGAATAAGTGATTGCTATGTTGTGTGTTTAAAGAAACTAGAATTCAGCTCATTTCAAAGGATGTAGAAGATTCAAATTTATGCAGTTTTATCATAAATGGTATCTTTTCTACTCCATCTTGGTCCTTAAATTAATGCTAGACTCTGTAGAATACACTCAATTTCCAAAAGCAGTGAATGTAAGAAAAGAAGAAAAAGGTTTTGTGAAGAATAATGTTCCTTATTTTTATGTCCAAAATTATTGGACACGAATCCATTCTGTGAAAGTACAATGAATACTTTAATCATGTATTATTTTTAATGTCAGTTGTAAAGCTACATGAATAGCATATGACTCTTAAGGGGAAAAATTAAAGGAAAGGAAAAGAAGAGAATGGAGGAGAAATTTTCAATTCAGTACTTTTCATTGTGTATCATTCAAAACTCAAAAGGGAAGTTAAAGGTTAATAAACAGAAATTTAATGCCTATCATTTTAAGACTGACTAGGCAGTTATTTTAATGACTGTCATTATCACAACATCTCTCTGTCAATATGAGGTCTGTAACAGGCAATGTAACTCTCTCTTAATGTGATGCTTTAAAGAGTGAGTGCCTATATAGATTTAAATTTCAGATGAAATCCATTTAAATGGTGGCTCACAGTATTTAATAATCTGTTTCTTTTGTATTTAAAATGTACTAAAAAGCACCATTCTTATAGAGGTCATTTATTTCTGGAACTCTTTATTTTACTTCTTGTAAAGCTATCTATTATTCATGCTTCTCTCTGGTATATAACTCTTTACTACAGTTGCTACACTTTGAACACTCAATATCCTCGTGGTCTGAAAGAGTTAATGTAGTTCCCCAGGCATCTAATTTAATACATGAAAGTGACTTGGGTAGTGATGATGAGCTAGCTCAATATATATTATAGAGAATCAGTCATCTTGTGAAAGTAGCGGTTAAATACACTTTAATTGAGATTTTTGTTACAAGTGGGGAGTTTTAAAAGTGCTGATGAATTAAGAATTCCACTTAGAGTCAGAGTTAATGTTTGGCTATAGGGCTAATGTCTAGGGTATATTTAAGGCACCATGAAAGTGGATGTAGACATAAGTAGGAATAATTCATGCATCTGATGGATGGTTGAACTAGACGACTTTAAGGTCTTTTTTAACTCTGAGAGCGCATGATTCTATGCACTATGCATATTAGTAATTTAGCCCTGGAACAAATATGCATGAGCAGTCACACTGTAAAATCAGAGCATAAAGAGGAAACTATAAAAATAACTAGAGTGTGGGGGAAGACGGACAGTTAAAATAAGAGCCCTGCTTTGAATCAGAGATTTAAAATAACTTTAAAGTGATCTAGTCTTCTGGCTAGTGATTTCCAGGTTTTTAGGATAAAGACTGGTCTTAACAGACAGTTTTATTATTTCCTAAAATGATTATATGCTATTAGTATCTCTTGAGACAATGTTATGAAAACAAAAAAAGTTCATGTTTTTAAGTGATTTTGTATGTTGTTAATACTTGTATGTGTGCCGCATTCTTTATGCAATCAGCAGACCAGGATGTTTTATAAAAATAATCCCAGGCTCTCCTAAAGGGCCTGGGACACAGGTTATGAGTCACCTTTTTAGAGTAACCTTTCTTAATAATATGATTATTTTAATGTTCGAGGTTGGTTCCTCCATTGAATTTCAGAAGGTGAGTATGAAGTCCTTAGAAACCTGACATGTAGTAAATATTATTAGAAAACACACACACCCCATCCCCCTATCAACAAAGGAAGGCAACTAACAGGTTTTCCTTATACCCCATTTGCCAGGAATAGGATGAAGACCTTCATATTATACCTCACAAAAATCTTTTTTTTTTCATTTAAAAAAATTTTTTTAATGTTTATTTATGTTTGAGACAGAGACAGACAGAGCATGAACAGGGGAGGGGCAGAGAGAGAGGGAGACACAGAATCCGAAGCAGGCTCCAGGCTCTGAGCTGTCAGTACAGAGCCCGACATGGGGCTCGAACTCACGGACCGTGAGATCATGACCTCAGCCGAAGTCAGACACTCAACCGACGGAGCCACCCAGGCGCCCCTACACCTCACAAAAATCTTAAGAATCATTATTTCAATTACTTTGAAGTTGCCACAAAATAAACCCTCAAGATGTTAGATAACTTACTTAAAGATAAATACGTAATTCAACTCCCAAAATCTATCTGTTCCCATGTACTTTATTCCCTTCACTAAATGATACGTCTATAATGTACAGTGAAATATAACCACAATTAGAAAATCAACAAGAGTATATTGGGGCATAGTGCCTTATGTTTGCAAACACATGAAGCTTAAATTAGCAACTTTCAGTAATATTTTCAGTTATTTAAGGCTTTTGATTTTTGTGTTGTAATTTATATAACACTTTTCATGTGCTACTGGGGATTATACTATCCATTTTAACACTTTAAATTATCACAGCAACACCTTAAGTTAGGTGCTAGTTTTATCTTCATTTTACACATGAAGATTCAGAGGCATAAGGAGGTTAAATGACATCTCCAAAGTCTTATGGGTAGTAAGTGGCAGAACACAGAATTTGAGCTTAGATGGTCTAATTCCAGAATCTGTCCTCTTAATTCTTTGCTCATTGCTTTAAATAATCATATAGAATGCCTGAGTCTATACCACAAATATACATAAGAGGACACCTGAAAAGCAATGAAAAAAACAGGTGTCCAAGAAACCCCGTTTAACACCATCTGGCTGGGTGATAAAAGGCAACATAAATACCTTTCATTGGATTGGAATTTTGCAATTCTCAAGTGATTTAACATATATTCTAACATTTAGTTGCAACTTTTTGAGGGTGATGCCAGTTATTTTTAACTTTATTTTATAAATGACTGAATGTAAAAGAGGCGAAGTCTCACTTTAATAAGTTGACCTTTTCTATGGATGGATTTTATCCCTACCCAAGTCCTCTATCCATCAGGTAAGTTAGGCAAGTATTACCTTAATTGATTTACACATTTTAAGATCTCTGGGATTGGCATCTCTGGATTTGGAGATGTTTGAAATAGAAAACTTCTGGCTGAATGGATTTGACTAAATATTTTGAGACAGCAAGAGTTCTAAAGTGAAAGAAGAGGTAAAATTAGTGGCTGAAGTAAAATCTATTGACTCAGGTATTACCATAATTTTGGTGAAATAACAGAGCTATATATGTATGCATATAAAAGGATGTGGCAACAAAATCTTTATTAAGTATCAGTTTTTACATGTTTATTTTGCCCCTTTCCCAGCCAACTCCACACAGTCCTTTCCTTACCTTGTAAGGAAAATTGTCTCTGTAACTAAACTTTATTGAGTTAATGGTGCAGTAAGTGGAGATAAGGAATTTGAGATGCCCAGGGGTGAGGTGTAAAAAATATATATTCCTGGGAAAATGGAAAACACCTGGAAGGGAAAGACTTATGACTTATGATGGTAGATAGCAGTGGGATAAAGATGTGAGGAGAGACCAGCAGTATAGTAAAGAGAAAAGAAATTTTTGAGAAACAGGAGAGGGAAGCAAGAAATGAAGAGATATCAGCAGCTGCTGTTAGAAGTAATTTTGAAGAAAAGGGAGAAACTTCATAGGTGTTCATCAATGGTAGTTAAATGTGTGTGTGGGTGCATGTGCCCATGCTACAAGGCTGCAGAATTTTGTATTGGTTTATGTGCCTGTATAGCATTTGATATTTTTGTGAGCTGGCCTTATATATAAACCAAGAAAGGCTTCTTTTATTTAAGTAAAAAGTAGAGGGATTAAAACAACAGAACATTTGTGAGGTCTTGCTCTCCTTTGTTTTGTCATCATCCGTGTCCACTGATTTCTTAGTGTCTTTGCTTCCCTATCAAATGTAGAAGAATTGCTATTTCTTTCCACAGTATACTACTGTGTAGATGAATTAATACCTCTCAAATGATATTCTAGCTTTCAAAGTCTATTGCTCTGTGATTAGGCTATTGTTCCATATTCCCATTCAGCTGAACAATGGACTCTTATCTGTAGGGATCATTACACAAGATGCTAACAGGATTTCAGTCTCTGGTGACAGAAAGGCAGGGACACTACTTTGTCTCCTTTGGATAAGGAAGATGTAATATCTTGTATATAGAAAACAAATTGACCTTGAATACTATAGTTAATTAAATGAAGACCATAATTGAATGCCAGTTTGCACTAAAAAATGGTCTGCCACCTTCCAAGATTCATCTAAGAGCAATTGAGACAATGTGTAGGTGTTTATGGGCTCGACATTAGGTCATTGCAAGTATTCTATTAGCAATTACCACCTTTATTATACTGCTTACAAAGAATGTTAAGCTTTCTTCCTGCTGCATGTGCATATTTCTTAATATCATAGAAAGTATGCTGAGCATTGATTTAAAAGTTACTATGGACTCAAGTCACCTGTGACAACAAAGTCACTGATTTTAGGAAGAATTCTGGAGAAATCTATACACCCTACAATTTGGAGCATAAATTTCCTGGCATATGCCATTAGTAATGTTTTCTACTGCTGAAAATAGTGGATATTTACAATGTAATTATTAATTCTAAGGAACAATTGCCAGCAGTAGTGCAGTTTTGTTCCATAAGATGTTTGTTAATACTTTCAGGTGTACAATTCAGTGATTCAACACTTCCATACAACACTCAGTGCTCATCGCTAGTGCACTACTTAACTCTCATCACCTATTTCATTCATCCCCCCACCCACCTCCCCTCTGGTAACCGTCAGCTTCTCTCTGTAGTTAGGAGTCTGTTCCTTGGTTTGCCCCTCACTCTTTTTTCTTCCTTTTTCTCATTTGTTTTGTTTTTGTTTAAGTCCACATATGAGTGAAATCATAGGTATTTGTCTTTCTTTGAATGACTTATTTCACTTAGCATAAAACTATCTAGCTCTGTCCATGTGGTTGCAAATAACAAGATTTTATTCTAGCTCATGGCTGAGTAATATTACATTGTGTATATCCATTTCATCTTTTCATCAGTTGATGGACACGGGCTGTTTCCATAATTTTGCTATTATAAATAGTGCTGCAATAAACACTGGGGTGCACGTATCCCTTTGAATTAGTATTTTTGTGTTCCTTGGGTAAATACCTGGTAGTGCAATTGCTGGATGGTAGGGTAGTTCTATTTTTAACCTTTTAAGGAATCTTCATACTGTTTTCCACAGGGACTGCACCAGTTTGCATTTTCACCAATAGTGCAAGAGCATTCCCCTTTCTCCACATCCTCACCAGTACCTATTGTTTTTTATGTTGTTGGTTCGAGCCATTCTGATAGGTGTGAGGTGATTTCTCATTGTAGTTTTGATTTGTATTTCACTGATGATGCATGATGTTGAACATCTTTTCATGTGTCTGTTAGCCATCTGGATGTCTTCTTTGGAAATGTCTATTCAGAAAACATATCTTCTGCCCATTTCTAAACTAGCTTGTTTGGTTTTTGGGTGTTGAGTTTGGTAAGTTCTTTATACATTTTGAATACTCTCTCTTTATCTGATAAGTCATTTGCAAATATCTTCTTCCATTCCATAGGTTGCCTTTTAGTTTTGTTGATTTGTTTCCTTCACTGTGAAGAAGTGAAATCCTAATAGTTTATTTTTACTTTTGTTTCCCCTGCCTCAGGAGACATAGCTAGAAAGAAATTGCTACAGTTGATGTCAAAGAAGTTGTTTCTATGTTCTCCTCTAGGATTTTTATGGTTTCATGTCTCACATTTAGGTCTTTAATCCATTTTGAATATGTTTTTGGGTATGGTGTAGGAGAGTGGTTTAGTTTCATTTTTCTGCATGTTGCTGTCCAGCTTTCTAACACCACTTGTTGAAAAGACTGTCTTTTTCCCATTGAATATTCTTTCCTGCTTTGTTGAAGATTAATTGACCATATTGTTGTGAGTTCATTTCTGGGTTTTCTGTTCCATTGATCTATACGTCTATTTTTATGCCAGTACCATAAATTGACAAGGAAGGAGTAAAACATTCACTATTTTCAGATGACACGATACTCTATTACCTATTACATTTTAACTTAAAAAATCAAATGTCATCTAGCCTGGGATGTTCCTCAAATTAAGCTAAGCCATTCTTAGCCCTGAAATATTGGTGGCCTAAGTTTATTTCTCCAGAGAAGCTCCCTTCCAAGTGAATTTTAAGGTTTTTCAGTATAAACATGAAGCTTTCAAGGTCACTGTCATAGTCTGAGTAAGATAGAGAGTAGATCAGGTATTTTTAAATGTCTCAGCCAAGAAGTGACAGTTGTGAGTTTTGTTTATAATTCACCAGCAGGAACTAGCCACATTGCCCTAATTGTAAGCAGGCTGGAGACTTTTGTCTTCTGGGTGTCCAGGAAAGAGAGGAGAAATGAATAATGATGAGAGTTGGTAATTGCCACCACCCCCAGAAGGGCATCACTGCATTTATCCCAATAAAATTACATATGATTTTTGCTTGCTATTAGCCAAGCTTATTGGACTTGTGATTTTTTTGAGCCCACAGAAGTAAGTTCTATAGGATTGGGATATCTTGGTTTTCTCACAAACTTCTTTAGGCTGCCTTGATCCTGTTAATTCCTAGTTACTGAAGGTTGACTAAGCTTAAAATTTCCTTGCTTTTGCTATCATGGGGATTAGGAGATGAGAACTGAACATTTATGACAAAATTCACATGACAGTTTATTTTAAATTATTACTTGTATAAGGAGAGGAAACAAGTGTTTATCATTATTAACCACTAATATTTGATGAACACCTATTGGGTGCTTATCATTCTAAGAAGACTTGATGATGGTAGTAGATGGTTTAGAAAAACCTGTAAGATTAAAAAATAAACTGTTTTAGGCCAGGAGTTTTAAACTATGGTATACCTTATAGCATCCAGATGACTTTTAGTGGGGTACATATGAGACCCTGAAGTTGTATGCAAAATTTTGTAGATGTGTGTATATGTATATTTTTTCCAGTATTCTCAAAAGGATCAGTGATTTTTTTTTTTATTTTTTTTCAACGTTTTTTATTTATTTTTGGGACAGAGAGAGACAGAGCATGAACAGGGGAGGGGCAGAGAGAGAGGGAGACACAGAATCGGAAACAGGCTCCAGGCTCCGAGCCATCAGCCCAGAGCCTGACGCGGGGCTCAAACTCACGGACCGCGAGATCGTGACCTGGCTGAAGTCGGACGCTTAACCGACTGCGCCACCCAGGCGCCCCAAGGATCAGTGATTTTTAAAAAAGGCTTAAATATGTTTAATTAGGAGAACATCTTTGTTTTATATTTAAGGACACAGGAGAAACAGAATGAACAGGATTTGAAGTAAGAAATGAAAATGTCTTGCAATCATCTTAGGTCACCAGCTTTTAAGTTTGGTATTCTATCTTTTGAATAATTATGTCACGATATCAGTATGGAGCTTAAGGCTTGGCATTCTCATTGGGCTCTATGGTCCAAAAAAATACTCCTTTTAGATTTTTTTTTTTTTGACCCAGCAATAAACTGCTTTTGGATTAAGCTTTTCTGTATTTTTTTACCCTCAGTGGCTCACTTATATCTTCAGCATTAACTTAGCAGTATTGCATTTATACGTAAATTTAATAAAATGAGGGAAAATATATTCATAGATATTTTAGGTTGCTTTAAGAATAAAATATTTTAATAAATTTATTTTTGTGTTTCTTTTAATATGAAATAGTTCCACTTTTTCTATTAGCAATTCAGGAATAAAATATATGGTATGACCAGTAAGACTTGCCTAGAGCATGAATAAAACAACATCTGTGAATCTGTAATAGTAAATTAGCTTTTGGGTCTTATAGGGACACAGAAACTGGGTTGAGAATAATGCTGTGACTAGTTAACAGAAATGATGAATTTGAACACATTTTCCTTTCCACTGATTAAAAAAAAAATTACCAGAACATCTCTACTTCAGTTCTTACAAATTTATCTCAGTGTAGGATATCTTTTCTGTGACTACTTCCTTCAAAGCATGAAAAGGCTCAATTTTCAGAGTAACATCCTTATTTTTGTCCCCAGTGTGCTACTACTTTTTAAGTCTTACCTTTTGAAAAATAAGTATGGCAATTAGACCTGCCTCATATTAACATTGACTAGTTGAAGTAAATCCATGGCAGCTGTTTCAGAAGCAAAGACAATACATTACGTAACTGGTGAAGGAATAGACCTATTTGTAAACACGTGCATATTGAACAAAATTTATTGGGAGGGAAAAAAAGAGAAAAACTGAAGGTAAAATTATTATATATAATTATTTATTTTTTTATGTTTATTTATTTATTTTGAGAGAAAGAAAGAGAGAGAGAGAGAGAGAGAGAGAGCAGGGGAGGGGCAGAGAAAGAGGAAGAGAGAGAATCCCAAGCAGGCTCTGTGCTGTCAGCACAGAGCCCAGTGCGGGGCTCGATTTCAGGGACTGTGAGATCATGACCTGAGCAGAGATCAAGAGTCAGACTTTTAACTGACTGAGTCACCCAGGCACCCCTAATTCTTTTTTTTTAATTTTTTTTTACCACAACTATTATTTCTTGAAAATTAAAAATGAGACCTTTATCAAATCTAAATATAGTATTTAGATTTGTGCCTTCTATGAGATGAGTTTGTCATTACCAGAACACTTGTGTGGAGACCCAAAGACATTTCCTCATGCCCAGAAAAATATTGTTTAGTTTTATAATCAGAAAACAAGAATAGATGGAAAGATAATGTTTATGGCATGGTTTCTTTTTATTGCAAGATACTCTATGGTCGTTATTAAAATGCTATGTAATATGGGTCAGTCTCCCTGTCTCTCTAATTTAGCAGTTAATATTGGACACATCCTGAATACATTCTTTTTTTAATAATAAGAATTATAACAAGACTTCTTTCAAAATCAAGTAATGTAAATATTAGTCACTCTCCTCGGATAGGAAATATAAGATCCAAGCATTTTGCAACTTTAATCCTATTAGATAATTTTGTCTTTTTTATTATACTATGTGTCTATAGTGCACATATTTTTCATATTCAGTAGACAAATAGAATACAAAAATCAAAACATGAAAATGTGTCTACTCATTTCTGATATCTCAAATGATGATTTGGCATGGACCTACCAAAGAAAAGCAGCTAAAGAAAAAAAAAATCATCAAGCTTAGTGAACAGTCTTTCTCTTAACTCCAATTTTTTACGTATGTTGCTTAATTGGTGTACACTATGCTGTTATCTCAAAATTGTTTACTTTTCTGACAAAAGTGTTTAATGTAGCCTCTCACACATGAATGAGAGTGTTGGTTATGAGAATACAAATAGTGAACAAAAGGGAAAGACTTAAGTAATGAGAAAATTTAAATAATAAAACACTTTGAAAAAAATGAAGAGGGAATCAAGCCCGAAGAAATCACAGTTTTATGTGAGACACGGCTACAAAAATAAATTAATTAATAACAATGAAAGATTCACACATCACCGTTATCATATCCTTTAAATGGAATTGCAAAGCTTTTGCCGTAGATTGAAATTAACAACTATAAAACCGAGTATAGGAGGATGCCATTTTGTAGCATCTGTTCTCACTTGGCACCATATGAGCAATTTCTTTGTGAGGTAATTGGCCAAACAACAAATGTTGAGTTTCTATTTTAAGCCAATACATAAAAAAAAGAAAA
Source organism: Lynx canadensis (assembly GCF_007474595.2). Lineage (NCBI taxonomy): Eukaryota > Metazoa > Chordata > Mammalia > Carnivora > Felidae > Lynx > Lynx canadensis. The sequence goes on from NC_044303.2 coordinate 161,329,271, forward strand.
ACAGGACAATGAACTATAGTTATTCACCTATAAGGTTAACATAATATTCTTCTTTCCAACTTATCTCTTTCCACTTCAAATAGCCACAGTGCTTACTACATATAATTCCACCAAACAACGTATAAGAACTTTTTAAAGATAAAGCACTGCATTTATTATAGTGTTATTTATTAGAAATTTAGGATGTTTAAAACTGGCGATTTTTTACTGGTTGGTTTTTACTTAAAGTACTATTTGTGAGTCTTTGTAGGTTCTTGGTGCTCTATATCTGTTTCCCATAGTTACTTATTTGCGGAACTTTATAAAAAATATATGTACATAAAATGTTCATACGTAATTATGTAATATATAACTATATATTACATAATTATTTTATATGATATATTATTATATATCATATATATAATAGAAAAATAGTATTTGGGTGACCAACCTAGTTTTTTGATAAAAAATATATTTTTTATATGTGGGGAGAAAAAATTAATATAATTACAAATCTATCCTAACTTTTGAATATATATTCTTCATTAGATTATACATTTTTTGTAGGACAAGGTTTATATTTTGTTCGTTTTGCAACTTAAAAAAAATTTTAATGTTTGTTTATTTTTGAGACAGAGAGAAAGAGAGACAGAGTGCAAACATGGGAGGGACAGAGAGAGAAGGAGACACAGAATCCAAAGCAGGCTGCAGGCTCTGAGCTGTCAGCACAGAGCCAAACAAGGGGCTCTAACTCATGAACTGTGAAATCATAACCTGAGCTGAAGTTGGATGCTGTTAACTGACTGAGCCACTCAACCCCCCACCCACCTCCCCAGTTTTGCAACTTTAGACACTGCTCACCAAATAGTAATTGCATATTGTTTTTAAATGAAATTAAAGAGAAAAAGACTTCTCAGAAAATACATTCCTCCCATTTCACAAACTATGATTGTTGGCCATTTTTAGAGGTATACATTATTGGAAGCTCTCAGCAGCATCTCTGAATAACTCATCATTGATTTTCTTTTTTCTCATAAATTAAATGGTTATAAGTTGATGACCCCCTTTCTCTTACTATAGCTAAGAACTATAATATTCCCTTGAGAGTCCTACAGGCATCTCAAATTAAGCATGCTTAAAACTGAACTTCTCAATTATTCCCCAAATTATATGTCAATACCAATTGTTTAATCCACATCTCTGGCAATATTTTGACCATTCCCATTTCCCAGTCTCATACAAATCCTAATGATTCTGCCTTCCTGTCACCTTTCAAATTCATGTACTTCTTTTTATCTCCTATTATTCTAGCTGGCTGTCTACTGGTATCTCTTACTTAGGTAACTTCAATAGTATGACTAAACTTGAAATAACTTTGTCTTTTTTTTTTTAAGTTTATTTATTTATTTTGAAGGAAGGAGGGGCAGAGAAAGAGGGAGAGAGAGAGAATCCCAAGCAGGCTCTGCACTGTTAGCACAGAGACTAACACAGGGCTTGATTTCATGGTTTGTGAGATCATGACCTGAGCCAAAATCAAGAGTCAGACACTTAACTGACTGACCCACCCAGGTGCCCCAACTTCTCCTTTCAACATAAAACAAGTTCCTTATTGTTAATCTCCCACTCTGTCTAGTGATCATGTGAGATGCTCTAATGAACCCTGTCTTCAAAAATTCTGGTGATTGAATAGCTGTTTCAAGGGACATTGCAAAACTTCATTAAGGTTACATTAGATGGCCAGGGGAGAAATAGAAAATGTCTTACCCCTAGCTATTAATGATATGATGATGCTTACATTTATTCACTTATCTTCTTAAGATGGGTAGCAATTCCAGCTGAAACTTGCTCAGAAATTAAACAAAGCATACTTACTGTTTGAACTCAGGCAACAGGGAAATATATTAAAACTAACTATCTAGAAATTTTCTACTAATAAATTTCTCTACAATCGTTGCCTTCACTTCCAACACACTCGTAAGGTCAACACAAATATAAAACTAAATATTAAATTTCAGAGATAGAATAGGGATTTTCAGGGCACCTGGGTTGCTCAATCAGTTGAACATTGAACTCTTGATTTCAGCTCTGGTCATGAACTCACAGTCATGAGATTGAGCCCCAAGTGGGGCTCTGAGCTGGCTGTGAAGCCTGCTTGAGAGTCTCTCCCTCTCCCTCTGCCCTTCCCCTTCTGTCCCTTTCTAAAAAAATAAATAGGGATTTTAAAGTTCTCTAAATTACACAGACAACTCTTAAATAAATATAAGTATTTGGACTAATAAAGATGGCAATTCTAGGAACACAGAAGCAATGGAACTCAGCTTTCATGAAAATGGAAGTCAAAATTAACTCAGTTAATAATGTCTCAAAATACACTTATTTTTATCACTATGGCAAAAACTCAAAAAAACGAGTCAAGATAAAGTATAAATGTTAAGAGAACATTTAAAAGTATGAACTTCCAGTTATGAGATAAATAAGTATTAGGGATATAATGTACAACCTGACAACTATAGCTAACATGGCTATATGATATATAGGAAAGTTGTTAAGAGATAAGATACTAAGAGTTCTTATCACAAGGAGAATTTTTTTCTTTTGTTTTATTGTATCTGTGTGAGATGATGGATATAAGCTAAATGTGTAATGTTAATCATGTCATAATATAGTTAAACCATCATGCTATTTACCTTGACTTATACAATGATATATGTCAATTATTTCTCAAAACTGGAAAAAAATTTTAAGAAGAGTAAAAGGTATGTTAATGGACTATGTAAATTAAAAAGGAAATCCTACATTGGATAGTTCCAATCAGAATATTTCCATTGAAGACATCTGTATAATACGATGCCCTATATACCTATGACTGAAAGCTATATTTCATTAAATTATTTGTAAGGTTTGATGTTCTCAGTGCTTGAAATGACAATATTTATTTATTTCTTTATTTCTTTATTTATTTTTTTGGAAATAGTCAATTTTTACTCAAAAGAGCACATATTCAATATTCCTTCCTGTGGCAAATTTTAGCATTCAGTCTAATATTGGCTTCTCCTGCTTGTAGGAGGACCTCTTTGGTTACTGTCCCACAAAAAAAATCATCTTTTAATACTATGGCCAGGATTTCTGCTCTTGTTTCCTTTCAATGTATTTGTTCTGCAATGTCAGGCAGGAGTGACAGACAGTGGTGCAGCTAAGATATCCACGTGAAAGGGCTGAAGCACACCAGTGATTTTTTTCTGCAGGATCCTGGACCACAGAATAGTACATTTAGGGATGAAAGTTTCTTTTTTGATGCTCTTCCTTTTTAATGTAGATGTGTTTCTGAACTATATTATTTTCCTTCTCTCTGAAGAACTTCTTTTAACATTTCTTCTAAGGCATAAATATCTCTCAGATTTGTTTGTCTGAGAAAGTCTTTATTTCTCCTTCACTCTTAAATTAAAATTTTGCAGGGTACAGATTTCTGTTTTTTTTTTTTTTTCCTCTTTCCTCTTAACACTTTTAAATGTTTAGCTTACTCTGTTTTGTTTTGCACAGTTTCTGAGAAGTCGAATGCAATTCTTATCTTTGTTCCTCTACAGGTAAGCTGTTTTTCCCCCCTGGTTTCTTTCACAAGACTTTTTTTTTGTATCTTTGATTTTCTGTAGTTAGAAAAAGATATGAATGTACATATATGTATATGTATATATGAATATATATATGTATATATGAATATATATATGTATATGTATATATGAATATATATATGTATATATGAATATATATATATGTATATGTATATATGAATATATATGTGTGTGTGTGTGTATACATGCATTTATCTTGCTTGATGTTTGTGTGTCCGGTGTCTGTGATTTGGTATCTGACATTAGTTTGGGGAAATTCTCATTGTTTCAAATATTTCTTCTTTTACTTTATTTCCTCTCCTTCTGGTATTCCTATTACACATATCTTTTGTAGTTTCCCACAATCCTTGGATATTCTGTACCTAGCCACCCCACCACCCCACCCCGCCCCGTTGACTTTTGTTCTCTTTGCTTTTCAGTTTTGGAGGCTTCTGTTGAGATACTGTATCCTCAAGCTCAAAATTTTTTCCTCCAGGCACCTAGATGGCTTAGTAGGTTAAGTGTCCACTCTTGCTTTCAGCTCAGGTCATGACCTCAAGGTTGTGAGATCAAGCCCTATGTCAGACTCTGAGCTGGACCTAAAGACTCCTAAGATTCTCTCTCTCCCTTTCCCTTTGCCCCTCTGCTTCTGTGCTCTCTCTGAAAGAAAGAAAGAAAGAAAGAAAGAAAGAAAGAAAGAAAGAAAGAAAGTCTTTCCTCAGTCATGTTCAGTCTATTAATAAGGACACCAAAGCACTCTTTATTTCTGTTACAGTGTTTTTAATCTCTAGAATTTCTTTAATTCTTTCTTAAGATTTTTGCATTTTTGCATGCTATCTATTTTATCCATTAGATCCTTTAGCATGTTAATTATAGTTGTTTTAAATTTCTAGTCTGGTAATTTCAACATCTCTGCCATGCCTAGTTCTGATGCTTGCTCTGGTTCTGTGACATGTGATTTTTGCCATTTAGTATGTTTTGTAATTTTTTTCTTGATAGCCAGACATGATGTACTAGATAAAAGGAATCACTATAAATAGGCCTTTAGTGATGTGGTGGTTCAGTATTGGAACAAGGAAAGCATTCTGTAGTTCTGTGATTAGATCTCAGATTTTTAGTGAGTCTGTGCCTATAGACTGAACTCCATGAGTGTTTCTGTTTTTTCTGCCCCTTTAGTGGGAGAAGATGTCTAGAGTGGGCTGGAGTTGGAATTTCTCTTCTTCCACATAGAAGGCTAGAGCTGACTAGAGGTATTTCCCTTTTCTCAGTTTGGTAGGCCCTGATAATACCATAGCAAGGTAGGTTCTAGGTAACTAGTTTCTCCTGAGAGTAGGCCTTGATAAGAACAGAGTGCTATGGCATGTTTCAATATTATTCCTCTTCCCTGCTCGAAGCACAGATTTTTCTGAGATATTTATTGAAGGAAATTGGTCAAACATCTGGAGATAAATCTCAAAAAATTGTGAGGCCCCAGGCTGAAGATTTTAAATCTCAGACTTGTCTACAGTGAGCCTTCTGCAGTCTGACAATTATAAGTCAAAAATTTTTACCCTATTTTTACAAATAGGCACTGGTTTCTGCCTACTTGTCAGTCGGTTCCTCTCTCTGTCTCTTCAAACTACCTTTGACTTGGGGACACTGGTTTGCTCTGTGTCATCACCTCTCTCTCTGATACTAGAATATCGTTGATTTTTCAGTATGTTCAGTTTGTTACTTATTAGGATGGTGTGGTGACTTCCAAGCTCCTTACCTGTGAAACTGGAAAGCGGAATTATTCAATGACACTATTTTCTAACACTAATTTTCTCATTTCTGTTGCTAGAATTTAGATAAAATGTCAGTTTCTGTGCAAATACCTTTGCACTTTTGCAAATACCTTTGTTGAATTCACTTATTAATTCTAATAGTTTATCTGATTTTTTTCAGCATTTACAATCATATGCCTATGAATAATATTTTGTTTCGCCATTTTTATAGATTATTCCATTGTTTCTACTTAAACCTGTTTCTGTGAAAAAGTCAGCCTATAAGTCTTAATGAGACTGCTTAAAATAATTATTTTTATACCTCTTGAATTTATGACTTTCTGTTTGTATTTGGTGTTCATTGATTTCACAATTATGTGTCCCATCGTGGTATTATTTTTACTAACCCTGTGAGTTTTTCTAGTACTTACTAAATCTGTGTTTTTAAGTCTCTTAATTTCTGGACAATGTTGGCCATTATCTTACTATAAACATTTCTTTATATCATCTGTGTCCTTTTCTGAGACTTCAAATAAGCAGATGTCCAGCATTTTCACCATGTGCTATATGACCTCTATGATGCTTTCTTTTTTTTTTTTTTTATTTATTTTTTTTTTTAACGTTTATTTATTTTTGAGACAGAGAGAGACAGAGCATGAACGGGGGAGGGGCAGAGAGAGAGGGAGACACAGAATCGGAAGCCGGCTCCAGGCTCCGAGCCATCAGCCCAGAGCCCGACGCGGGGCTCGAACTCACGGACCGCAAGATCGTGACCTGAGCTGAAGTCGACGCTTAACCGACTGAGCCACCCAGGCGCCCCTCTATGATGTTTTCTATATTTACTCTTTTTGGTTAAGTTGGATTATTTTACTCTTAATACCTTTTAGTTTTATAGCCATTGGATTCTCTTCTGATTTAATGTTATTATGCTCATCTGTTTAATTCTTATTATATTTTTCACTTCTAAAATTTCAGTTGATTTTCTAAAATTTTAAATTAACTTCTAAAATTCTCCATATTATCTAATTTGTTAAATATTATGATTTCAATAATCTAAAATATCTTTCAAAAGATACCAACATATAGATTCTTTATAAATCTGTTTCTCTCTCTCTCTCTCTCTCTCTCTCTCTCTCTCTCTCTCTCTTTGAGTGTGGTTTTGTTTTGTTGAGTGTGTCTTTGTCTAATAAATTATTTTTGAACGCTGGGCAATTTTTACAAGAATGAAAATCTGAGCTATTATAGACTCTGGATAATGTTATTTTCCACAGAGGGAAATTACTTTTTCTTTTGTCAAGCAATATGATAGCTATAGTTCATAGAAACTGGAGCTGAGCTATTTGTAACTGGTTTTAAGTCTTAGTGAAAGCTGTTCTCTATCGTTTATCCTTAATCTTAGTCCATAGCCTCTGTGTACCCCAGGTCACAAGAAACATAAAAGAGGGCTGAAAACTCTTCTTAGTCTCATAGCCAAGTCAGCTTATTAGTCCCCTCTCCCACCTACAACTTTATAATCAGTATATACCTCAAGAAGAATATTTCATGAGTGCTACTTTCACATTTTTGTTCCTCTCTCTTAGTTCTTGGCCCCTCAAGACTTCCGTATTTTACTTTTAAGTTACATATCTTCCCAAGAAGATAAGTGATGTGAAAGAAGATAATTTATTATGAGTGGAACAGAAACTAATATAAATCAATATGAGTGGGACTAGGCCTCAGAATCCATAATACTACTAGAAGATGTTGTGATTTTGATGATGTGATGTTGTGGTATTGGTGACTCGTACCCAAGACATGAAAGAGGTTTCAACAAACCCCAAGACAAAGGGGGATGCAAAAACACTTATGAAAGAAAAATGAAGGTGTAGAGGAGTTATTCATTTTGTATCAGCTGTTTAATATAGCACAAATGAATGGAAGGTCTGTGGGTAGAAGAAAATACACTAGTTACAAGGGTTTATCTCATCCCATGCTTATCAAGGATTGTTCATTTTAAATCTAATGACTATTAATAACATAAAACAATAGGTTTCACTAAAAATTTACCATAAAATGTATTTGGTAAGTATAAAAGCATAAGGACATATAATTGTCCTTTGCTAAGGACAATTATAGCAATATATAATCTGCCTCTTGTATAGATAACATTATAATCAACATATAAGTTTAAAAGTCACCAAAATTTTCACTAAATTATCATTTCCTTGAAAATAATTTGAGAAAAAATTGAGAGTTTCCTTATAAGAGTAATTTCCTTGTTCCATTGTTTCTTTCTTGTCCCTTCCTAGGCATATATATTTATAGTTATATAAAGTTGTATATTTATAGTTATATATTTATTTTTGTAATATTCTATTGTGAATTTTTAAAAACTTTTATATATAAACTTTTTATATATATATATTATTTTCTGCTGGATGATTACCATTGTATAAGTTTACACAAGAAGGATAATTTTATGGTTTAAAAACATGGCCTTTTTTCTTTGGATATTTAAATATAATGTTTAAATTGCTGCCATCAGTAAAATTTGAATGTGTTAATTTTACCATGATCAGGTAGCATTAGGCATTATGGTTAATTATATTAATTTGATGTAATATAATACTTGTAATGGTTTAATGAAATTTCATAGATAATTACTGATTGTTTAAACATATGTTAGAAAGCTAGCTAACTATCCAGTATTCAGCAGGGTCCACTTAGATAAGCTGCCAGATCAGGTACCGATAGAGTCCTCCATATGACTACTTGGGATTAGAATCATCAGTATAGATAGCACCTGTTGACTTGATGACAATTATGTGAGTAACCTTCCATCTTTAGTTTACTGTATTAAATAAGCACTGGAAAAAATATTCCTACTTTTATATACTATAATTCTTGCCCAAATTCAAGACAATTTTCTGTATGAACATATTTAGGAAGCACAATAGGAATAAGGAAGCTCAGAAAATGTAAGAGAAATCTGTTTTCAAATTGAAAATTTTACAGTGGTACAGCTTGATGAGGAAAACTATTAAAACAGTTTTGATGATATTCCTATAACTGCATTCATTACATATAGAAGCCCTGGATAAAAAATCAAGGTATTAATATTTTTAGGAACTTTTCAATTTTTATTTCCCTTACATGTCTGATTTTTAAAGCCTCCTTAGTTTTACTTTTTTGTTTTTAATGTTTTAATTTATTTTTGAGAGAGGGAGAGCATGAGGGTGCGGGGGAGAGAGAGAGAGAGAGAGAGAGGGAGACAGAGGATCTAAAGTGGGCTCCACAGTGACAGCAGAGCACCTGATGTGGGGATCCAACTCGAACTCACCGATTATGAGATCATGACTTGAGCCAAAGTCAGACACTCAACTCACAGAGCCACCCAGGCACACCCTACTTTTTTAAAAAAATTAAACCTGTTTAGGAGCACCTGGGTGGCTCCATCAGTTAAGCATCCAGCATCCGACTTTGGCTCAGGTCATAATCTTGCAGTTTGTGAACCTGAGCCCTGCATTGGGCTCTCTGCTGTTAGCGTGGAGCCTGCTTGGGATCTTCTGCCCGCCTTTCTGCCCCTCCCCCACTCACATGCCTATTCTCTCTCAAAAATAAATAAACACTAGAAAAATTAAACCTTTTTAATGTATTTACAAATTTCTAAAACCTCAAAATAAAAAATTCTATAAAGTGAGAAGTCTTCCTTCTACCCTTGGTTTCTTTTTTAGTTCTCAGCATCCCTTACACTATTATTTATTTCTTGTATATCATTCCTGGAGATTTTTATGACAAGCAATTTTATGTATTGATTTTACTGAAATAGAGAGGTTTCATTTAACACAAAGTATCTGTTTTTCTCTCTAATGCGAAAGGCATTTATTGAATAGATTAAGCAATTAAAATTATTTTCAAAAGTTTTATGATGAAGACAACCTAACTAAGTGTAAAACAAAAGATTTCAATTTCTGACTATATCTACAAATTAAGAGGTAATTATCATATACAGTTGTTAAAATTCAACTCTTTGCTTTTTGAACAAGAGGGGATTTATCTTCTTGCCTATGTCTGGACATAAGAAAACTCTAGTTCTGTTTAATTCAAGGTTCAATAATAACCTAAGACTTCTAAATTATTTTTAACTTACTGCTCTATCAGTGTATCTGTTTCCATGTAAGAAAGTGATCTCATATTTGCAAGAAGCTACTATGGTTCCAGACTTCATATTCACAGACAATAATGACTAGGCAAGGCCAAGGCCACTCATTTATGTTTCCCCTATTAAAAATCAGAAACCTTTTAATGAAGCATTTTCCTCCCTAACACATTTACCATCACATCTGATTGATCAGACTATCTCACATGCCCACCAATATACCACTAACAGTAAGGGGATTACTTTCAGAGGTCTAGACAAACACACTTTACCACAGAATTATCATGTAGGAAAGAAACACTAGAATAAATTCCAGTCTCTTCTAGTAAGAAGGAAGTGCAGAATAATAACCAACAGTGTTTTCTATACTTCCTGTGATCACTCTTTTAAAAAGAAAGAAAGAAAGAAAGAAAGAAAGAAAGAAAGAAAGAAAGAAAGCAACATGCAAAAAAAAAAAAAAAGATTTGATTAATGAATGGAGAAAAATCACTGAGTAAATGTTTAAATAAAACTGGCTTTGAGAAAGAAGTGTGATAAACAGATATATCTTCATTATCCACTCAATAGATATAAGTATTGATCAGCTCAGGTTGCTATAACAAAATATCATGAACTGGGCGGCTTAAAAAACAGAAATTTATTTCCTTACAGTTTTAAATGTTGGAAGTCCAAGATCAAGGTGCTGGTCAACTTGGTTTCTAGTGAGGACTCTTTCCTTGGCTTGAAGATGAACGCCTTCTCCCTGAGTCTGCACCAGCCCTTCTCTGTGTTCATGCAGGAAGAGGGAGAGGGAACTCTCTGAAGTCTCTTCCTAAGAAAACACAAATTTTATTGGATCAGCACCCCACCCATAAGACCTCATTTAACTTTAATTACCTTCTTAAAGGCTCTGTCTCCAAATACAGTAACACTGGGGATTAGGGCTTCAACATAAGAATTTGCGGAGGTCATAATTCAGTGCATAACAATGTACTACTCTTAATAGAAATATATATTTTAGCATATAATGGTTGACATATAGATTATGCTATAGAGGGAAGTAAAGATTGCAAAACATGTTTCCAAAACTTAAAGCGGAAAAAATTCTCCACTCTTGAATTAAAGCTAAAAAGTGACTTTAAAAACTTCTCACTAACAAATATTACCATAACGTCTTTGGTAATGACGACTTGGTGCTTCCAGCAACAGTAAATGATTTAGATAGTGTTAGTGATACTTCTAATTTACCCTTTGACTGGTTTTATCACCCAAACATAAACAGGGCATGCTGCCCCGGAGCTGAGTTACTTGCTTTTTATTCTGTAGACTTTTAATGCTGTAATTCTTAGACACAAGGTCAGGAAAAGGAGAGGCCCTGTGAGGATTTCTAAATCATTGCCTTTTTCTCCAGGAACACAGCTTTAATTTCTGATCAGTTCAGTGCAGAAACAATGAGCCCTTGGAGACCTAAGTCGTGAGTTCAACTAATGGTGAGTATTTGGTTGTGTTCTTCTTTAAACTATTTTAGAACAGAAACCATTTTTGTTGAAGGCTGAGCCAATAACATGTAGGGAGACAAACCCCAGGATAATATTGTTTTCCCATAGAAAGAGGCATAGTTTCAAAATTTGGAGCATCAGAAGGGGCAGTGTGGGTAGATAGTACTATTTGTTTCATGGTTTATTTACATAACAGTCCCTAAAGGAGTTGTTAAATGTCACCTAGGAATTATATCCCATGAATCATAATGAGGAAAACATGAGTATTCAAATAAGGCAAAAATAAAAATAGAAGAAAAGAAGCTATTAAATTATTTAAAGAGTTGATGAAAAATCATACTGTTTAATACTTTTATAACCCTGGTGGAACTAGAGGCTAGTCAGCAGTTTTCTGTAAGAGCTCATAATATGAAAACTTTTCCATTGGCAGGGGTGGAGGCTTCCAGTTTTAAGAACCGAGCATATTCAAAGGGTTCTAATTTTCACTTCTGGAAATGACAAAGCATTTTATATCTTAAACTGGAAAAGCTCTGAGTTACTTGGTTTTATATATATATAAAAATATATATATTATATATATATAATATATATATATTATGTATATATGTATATATACAGGCTTATTTTTTATCACTTTTTTCCCCTTTCAGACTTAACCTTCTCACATCAGATAAATATCTCAAAAAGAAAAACAAAAATGATGTATATGCAGCACAAATTACAATATAGCACATGATTTATATGAAAATTAGCCTTTGGAACAGGAGGTGAATGGAGATAGCATATAACATAAGCATATAGGTTAGCAGCCTAAGAAGTATTATTTGGTATTCTGGAAAGTCTTTGTTTCTTGAGTCATATCATGGTTTACACAAATACAACTAAAACATTAATAATAGAGAATTATAATATTATTTGAAAATTCATGAACTATATTTGGATTACTTCTTTATAAACTACAATAGTGAAATTAGCCCATATCTTGTAAAATGAATTTCCCCTTGTATGTAATTTTTTTTTTTTACTTCAGTTAAGTAGGCATTTCTGCAAAGTGTTAACATGCTATTAGTTTGTGATATGCTTATTGTAGAGATTTCCTTAATTTTCATAGTTTGGTATGATTAGTATAAAAATACATCCACTTTTACAATCCCAAGCAACCTGATATAAAATAATTACATGAATATATAGCATATAGAAGGATTTTTTTTTGTTATTTATTTAGTTGCTTTAGCCTATATGGTGTGACATTTCCTTTCTGTTTCAGTGGCTCATCCTAGAAACCACATTACTTGTATTTGTTATATCTCCTTAGGCTCCTATTGGCTGTTAACCATTGCTCAGACTTTTCTTGTTTCTAATGACCTTGACTGTTTTGTGGTGTTTAAATGGGGTGTCTCTCAATCAGATTGGGGGCCCCCAAATGTGGGGAAATGATCAGGTGGAAGCCAGTGGCGTGGGAGGTGAAATAATTCACCTGGGGCAGAACAAAGGAGCTAGAAGTTTATTGAATACACTGCAAGGGAGTGGAGGGCAGGACAACAAAGGAGAGTCTATCTGCAAGGAGGCAGTGGGTGGGGGCTGTTTTTAAAGTGGGGGAGGTGAGGAGGTATGGCTACATATGGAATTCTCCCCTTTGGGGTAACTGTGACTGGTTGTAAGTAGTCCATTGGTCTCTTAGGGCCTATGGATATTTTGAGATGCGTTGCCTGATGGGCCAGTCTGTATTCAGCCAGGGGGTCTCTGTGGGTCCTTTCTACATTCCACTGCTCAAGCATGTTTGCCTAAAAGTGACCTCTATAAGTTTTGAGAATTATAGGTTAAATATTTTTTTAGAATGCTTTTCTAGAATTTGTCTGACATTTTTCTCATGACTAGATTGGTGTGAAGGGTTTTGGGGAGCCATGTGACTATCAGTAAAGGGTTATTTTGATCACATCATATTAAGGGTACATAATATTAACATGACTTAGTACTGTGATAGTGCTCTTGGTCATAGGGCTTAGGTACTGTTTGTCAGGTTTCTCTACTACAAAGTTACTGTTTTCCCCCCTTTTCATAGTGTACACATATTTCTTTTTTATTTTATTTTAATTCCAATATAGTTAACATACAGAGTTATATTAGTTTCGGGTGTACAATATAGTGACTCAACTATTCCAGTGTTCACCATGACAAGCACACTCCTTAATCCCCACCACCGAGATCACCTGTCCCCCCATCCTGAATATTTCTATATGCAAACATCTGTATCTACATTATGCTAACCATGGGTTTATACTGATGTCTCCAACTCTAATCATGTTCACATGAATTATTATTTTAGCCTTTTTCTTTTCTTTTTTTTTTTTTAATTAGAGAGTGAGAGACAGCATGAGTAGGGGAGAGGGACAGAGGGACAGAGAGGAGAGAGAGAGAGAGAGAGAGCGAGAGAGAGAGAGAGAGAGAGAGAATGAATATTAAGCAAGCTACGTGCCCAGTGTGAATCCTGATGAGTGGCTTGACCCCACGACCCTGGGATCAGGACCTCTGCCAAAATCAAGAGTTAGCCCCTCAACAAACTGAGCCACCCAAGTGCCCTTTAGCCTTCTCTTATCTATACATCCTCATTCCAACAGTGAGAAATGTGGTTTATATTATCTGTACATTGAATTGGTCAATTGCACTATACTTACAGAGTAGTATTAAAATATTTATCCATACTACTTTGGGACACAATTTTATCAACTAAAGTACAGTGCTTATGAGCGGTTCCTTTTGCCTTCAGTCTCACAGACTCTTTACTTCTAAAATTACCTTTGTAAGCATCTTTTCCCGCAACACCCCTCCCTGAGGTTATCCCATGCATTTGTAATACAATTAGATTCCCTTATCACAATCTACATTCCTGCCTGGGACCTGCAATCTCCAATGATCTTTTTCTTACTTTTTACACATAAAGCCTCACTCTGTGCTACAAATTTCTATAGAATTAAAGAATGCATGTCATTATCCATCATTAAAATATCATACAAAATAATTTCACTGTCCTAGAAGTACTCTGCTTCATCGGTTCAACATTCCCCTCTTACCACTAAATCTGTGTGTGTACCACTATTTCTCTCCCATCTTCATCGCTTTGTCTTTTCCAGAATGTCATTTTAATGGGAATCATACAATTTGTAGTCTTTTCAGATTGAATTGTTTCAACTGCCAATATGCATTTGAGGTTTATCTGTGTATTTTAGTGGCATGATAGCTCACTTTTATTTGTTTGCTTGTTATTTATTTATTTGTTTGTTCATTCATTCATTCATTCATTCATTTATCTATTTATTTATTTATTTATTTGCTGGATGATATTTTATCCTAAACTGAACCTTATTCACTCGTGGAAGATCATTTTGGTTTATTCTTACTTGGAAATTGTGATTGAAGTTACTATTAAACATTGTGGTCATGTTTTTGTATGAATATAAGTTTTCAAATCAATTGAGTAAATCTGTCAGTGGTATTGTTGGGTCCTGTGGTGAGATTGTGTTTAACTTTGTAAGAAACTGCTAAACTTTCTTCCAAAGTGGCTGTACCATTTTGTCTTCCAGCCAGTCAGAGCTACACAATTGCAGGATTAATTTGCATACCCATAAGTGATTCGTGTGAACAAATTTAAAATCCAAGAGATTAACAGATAGCCATGAAGTAAGACACACAGAGACCAAATCATAAAAGCCCAAGTGTCACAATCAAACTATGGAAAGATGGAATCCTCACTGAAAATTTTTGATTAGTTGGAGGGGTATAGTTATTTGTATATTAAAATTATAACCTTTCAGCAATGTTAGGAATATAAATGTGAGATAAAATTTGGAATAAGAAAAAGCATTACATTGTCAGACAATGAAATCTGAGTCACAGATGATGATAGAAACAGTAATGTAAGAAGGAAAAAATCAAGCTGGAAAGGTAGAAACATTCTAAATTGTTTTGGAGATGTAATTGATAAGTTGGTTGGGTGTGGGAGATGAGTGAGGAGAATATGGCTTTGAATCTGGTATCTCTCTGGGTTTAGCAGCACTCTTAACTAGGATGCTGAATAGAAAAGTTTGGCATAAAACATACAATAAGATCAGATATATATTGAATTTAATGCGGAGATATCCACATTTCATATAAAGATTTAGAAATCAGAAGACAATTCTTGACTGGAGAGACAGATTGGAGAAGCAAGCATCTTTCCATTGATGTTGTTTGAAGTCATGGATTCTAAGTAAAGAATGTGAAGGATGAGGTGGGAGAAGGCTGACACAGTGGTTCTGATTTTAAAACAAACTTATAAGAGATTGAAACAAACCCATTAAGAAGATTAAGAAGTTGTGACAAACAGCTGAAAATGATCATGCTTAAAGAAAAAAAAATAGAGAAAACCACAGTAGGTACTTGTAAAAAAATCTGCATCACAGATTTACTGTATCACAATCTCTGAGGCGTTGAAAAATTGCAGTAAATATAGTCTATACTATGAAAGACTATTGAGAGTAAATGCCATTTTGTAATGAATTGAGGGTATGCAGAAGATGAGGACATTGAGACACTGAATAGAATTTATATACTCATTGTAAAATTTGTCAGCAAAAGGAGAAAAACTGAAAGCATAGGATGGGTGAAGAATAAATATGTGTTAAATATGAAGAGGTAAAGGATGAAAGAAGATGAAGAAAAGGGAGAGGATTCCTGATGGGAAAAAATTCAATTTAAATATGTATATATTTATAGTTTCACATTATATATATATATGTGTGTGTCTGTGTGTGTGTGTGTGTGTGTGTACATATATATACACATACATACAGAGAGGCTAGTGGTTAAGAATGTAGGTTAAAGGGGCGTCTGGGTGGCTCAGTCGGTAAAGTGTCCAACTTTGGCTCAGGTCATGATCTCACGGTTCGTGGGTTCGAGCCTGGTTGGGCTCTGTGCTGACAGCTCAGAGCCCGGAGCCTGTTTCAGATTCTGTGTCTCCGTTTGTCTTTGCCCCTCCCCCACTCATGCTCTGTCTCCCTCTGTCTCAAAAATAAATAAACATTAAAAAAAATAATAGGAAGATGGCGGCGTAGGAGGACGCTGGGCTCACCGCGCGTCCTGCTGATCACTTAGATTCCACCTACACCTGCCTAAATAACCCAGAAAACCGCCAGAGGATTAGCAGAACAGAGTCACCGGACCCAAGTGCAGACGAGAGGCCCACGGAAGAGGGTAGGAAGGGCGGCGAGGCGGTGCGCGCTCCACGGACTGGCGGGAGGGAGCCGGGGCGGAGGGGCGGCTCGCCGGCCAAGCAGAGCCCCCGAGTCCGGCTTGCAAAAGCGGAGGGGCCTGACGGACTGTGTTCAGACAGCAAGCGCGACTTAGCGTCTGGGAGGTCATAAGTTAACAGCTCTGCTCGGAAAGCGGGAAGGCTGGAGGACAAAGGGAGGGTGAGCTGCGGAGCCCCCGGACGACAGAGCTCAGTTTGGCCGGGAACAAAGGCGCTAGCCAGCGCCATCTCCCCCGCCCATCCCCCAGCCAAAATCCCAAAGGGAACCGGCTCCGGCCAGGGAAATTGCTCGCTCCGCGCGAACACCCAGCTCTGTGCTTCTGCGGAGCCAAACCTCCGGCAGCGATTTGACTCCCTCCGGCTGCCACAGGGCCCCTCCTGAAGTGGATCACCTAAGGAGAAGCAAGCTAAGCCTGCCCCCCCTCCCGCCGTGCACCTTGCCTTCCCACCCCAGCTAATACGCCAGATCCCCAGCATCACAAGCCTGGCAGTGTGCAAGTAGCCCAGATGGGCCACGCCACCCCACAGTGAATCCCGCCCCTAGGAGAGGGGAAGAGAAGGCACACACCAGTCTGACTGTGGCCCCAGCGGTGGGCTGGGGGCAGACATCAGGTCGGACTGCGGCCCCGCCCACCAACTCCAGTTATACACCACAGCACAGGGGAAGTGCCCTGCAGGCCCTCACCACACCAGGGACTATCCAAAATGACCAAGCGGAAGAATTCCCCTCAGAAGAATCTCCAGGAAATAACAACAGCTAATGAGCTGATCAAAAAGGATTTAAATAATATAACAGAAAGTGAATTTAGAATAATAGTCATAAAATTAATCGCTGGGCTGGAAAACAGCATACAGGACAGCAGAGAATCTCTTGCTACAGACATCAGGGGACTAAGGAACAGTCACGAGGAGCTGAAAAACGCTTTAAAGGAAATGGAAAACAAAATGCAAACCACCACGGCTCGGATGGAAGAGGCAGAGGAGAGAATAGGTGAACTAGAAGATAAAGTTATGGAAAAAGAGGAAGCTGAGAAAAAGAGAGATAAAAAAATCCAGGAGTATGAGGGGAAAATTAGAGAACTAAGTGATACACTAAAAAGAAATAATATACGCATAATTGGTATCCCAGAGGAGGAAGAGAGAGGGAAAGGTGCTGAAGGGGTACTTGAAGAAATCATAGCTGAGAACTTCCCTGAACTGGGGAAGGAAAAAGGCATTGAAATCCAAGAGGCACAGAGAACTCCCTTTAGACGTAACTTGAATCGATCTTCTGCACGACATATCATAGTGAAACTGGCAAAATACAAGGATAAAGAGAAAATTCTGAAAGCAGCAAGGGGTAAACGTGCCCTCACATATAAAGGGAGACCTATAAGACTCGTGACTGATCTCTCTTTTGAAACTTGGCAGGCCAGAAAGAATTGGCACGAGATTTTCAGGGTGCTAGATAGCAAAAATATGCAGCCCAGAATCCTTTATCCAGCAAGTCTGTCATTTAGAATAGAAGGAGAGATAAAGGTCTTCCCAAACAAACAAAAACTGAAGGAATTTGTCACCACTAAACCAGCCCTACAAGAGATCCTAAGGGGGACCCTGTGAGACAAAGTACCAGAGACATCACTACAAGCATAAAACATACAGACATCACAATGACTCTAAACCCGTATCTTTCTATAATAACACTGAATGTAAACGGATTAAATGCGCCAACCAAAAGACATAGGGTATCAGAATGGATAAAAAAACAAGACCCATCTATTTGCTGTCTACAAGAGACTCATTTTAGACCTGAGGACACCTTTAGATTCAGAGTGAGGGGATGGAGAACTATTTATCATGCTACTGGAAGCCAGAAGAAAGCTGGAGTAGCCATACTTATATCAGACAAACTAGACTTTAAATTAAAGGCTGTAACAAGAGATGAAGAAGGACATTATATAATAGTTACAGGGTCTATCCATCAGGAAGAGCTAACAATTATAAATGTCTATGCGCCGAATACCGGAGCCCCCAAATATATAAAACAATTACTCATAAACAGAAGCAACCTTATTGATAAGAATGTGGTAATTGCAGGGGACTTTAACACCCCACTTACAGAAATGGATAGATCATCTAGACACACAGTCAATAAAGAAACAAGGGCCCTGAATGAGACACTGGATCAGATGGACTTGACAGATATATTTAGAACTCTGCATCCCAAAGCAACAGAATATACTTTCTTCTCGAGTGCACATGGAACATTCTCCAAGATAGATCATATACTGGGTCACAAAACAGCCCTTCATAAGTTTACAAGAATTGAAATTATACCATGCATACTTTCAGACCACAATGCTATGAAGCTTGAAATCAACCACAGGAAAAAGTCTGGAAAACCTCCAAAAGCATGGAGGTTAAAGAACACCCTACTAACGAATGAGTGGGTCAACCAGGCAATTAGAGAAGAAATCAAAAAATATATGGAAACAAACGAAAATGAAAATACAACAATCCAAACGCTTTGGGACGCAGCGAAGGCAGTCCTGAGAGGAAAATACATTGCAATCCAGGCCTATCTCAAGAAACAAGAAAAATCCCAAATACAAAATCTAACAGCACACCTAAAGGAAATAGAAGCAGAACAGCAAAGGCAGCCTAAACCCAGCAGAAGAAGAGAAATAATAAAGATCAGAGCAGAAATAAACAATATAGAATCTAAAAAAACTGTAGAGCAGATCAACGAAACCAAGAGTTGGTTTTTTGAAAAAATAAACAAAATTGACAAACCTCTAGCCAGGCTTCTCAAAAAGAAAAGGGAGATGACCCAAATAGATAAAATCATGAATGAAAATGGAATTATTACAACCAATCCCTCAGAGATACAAACAATTATCAGGGAATACTATGAAAAATTATATGCCAACAAATTGGACAACCTGGAAGAAATGGACAAATTCCTAAACACCCACACTCTTCCAAAACTCAATCAGGAGGAAATAGAAAGCTTGAACAGACCCATAACCAGCGAAGAAATTGAATCGGTTATCAAAAATCTCCCAACAAATAAGAGTCCAGGACCAGATGGCTTCCCAGGGGAGTTCTACCAGACGTTTAAAGCAGAGATAATACCTATCCTTCTCAAGCTATTCCAAGAAATAGAAAGGGAAGGAAAACTTCCAGACTCCTTCTATGAAGCCAGTATTACTTTGATTCCTAAACCAGACAGAGACCCAGTAAAAAAAGAGAACTACAGGCCAATATCCCTGATGAATATGGATGCAAAAATTCTCAATAAGATACTAGCAAATCGAATTCAACAGCATATAAAAAGAATTATTCACCATGATCAAGTGGGATTCATTCCTGGGATGCAGGGCTGGTTCAACATTCGCAAATCAATCAACGTGATACATCACATTAACAAAAAAAAAGAGAAGAACCATATGATCCTGTCAATCGATGCAGAAAAGGCCTTTGACAAAATCCAGCACCCTTTCTTAATAAAAACCCTTGAGAAAGTCGGGATAGAAGGAACATACTTAAAGATCATAAAAGCCATTTATGAAAAGCCCACAGCTAACATCATCCTCAACGGGGAAAAACTGAGAGCTTTTTCCCTGAGATCAGGAACACGACAGGGATGCCCACTCTCACCGTTGTTGTTTAACATAGTGCTGGAAGTTCTAGCATCAGCAATCAGACAACAAAAGGAAATCAAAGGCATCAAAATTGGCAAAGATGAAGTCAAGCTTTCGCTTTTTGCAGATGACATGATATTATACATGGAAAATCCGATAGACTCCACCAAAAGTCTGCTAGAACTGATACATGAATTCAGCAAAGTTGCAGGATACAAAATCAATGTCCAGAAATCAGTTGCATTCTTATACACTAACAATGAAGCAACAGAAAGACAAATAAAGAAACTGATCCCATTTACAATTGCACCAAGAAGCATAAAATACCTAGGAATAAATCTAACCAAAGATGTAAAGGATCTGTATGCTGAAAACTATAGAAAGCTTATGAAGGCAATTGAAGAAGATTTAAAGAAATGGAAAGACATTCCCTGCTCATGGATTGGAAAAATAAATATTGTCAAAATGTCAATACTACCCAAAGCTATCTACACATTCAATGCAATCCCAATCAAAATTGCACCAGCATTCTTCTCGAAACTAGAACAAGCAATCCTA
The DNA here is from genome assembly GCF_007474595.2 of Lynx canadensis. Lineage (NCBI taxonomy): Eukaryota > Metazoa > Chordata > Mammalia > Carnivora > Felidae > Lynx > Lynx canadensis. The sequence continues at coordinate 161,349,690 of NC_044303.2, forward strand.
AAATTCATATGGAACCACAAAAGGCCCCGAATAGCCAAAGGAATTTTGAAGAAGAAGACCAAAGCAGGAGGCATCACAATCCCAGACTTCAGCCTCTACTACAAAGCTGTCATCATCAAGACAGCATGGTATTGGCACAAAAACAGACACACAGACCAATGGAATAGAATAGAAACCCCAGAACTAGACCCACAAACATATGGCCAACTCATCTTTGACAAAGCAGGAAAGAACATCCAATGGAAAAAAGACAGCCTCTTTAACAAATGGTGCTGGGAGAACTGGACAGCAACATGCAGAAGGTTGAAACTAGACCACTTTCTCACACCATTTACAAAAATAAACTCAAAATGGATAAAGGACCTAAATGTGAGACAGGAAACCATCAGAACCTTAGAGGAGAAAGCAGGAAAAGACCTCTCTGACCTCAGCCGTAGCAATCTCTTACTCGACACATCCCCAAAGGCAAGGGAATTAAAAGCAAAAGTGAATTACTGGGACCTTATGAAGATAAAAAGCTTCTGCACAGCAAAGGAAACAACCAACAAAACTAAAAGGCAACCAACGGAATGGGAAAAGATATTTGCAAATGACATATCGGACAAAGGGCTAGTATCTAAAATCTATAAAGAGCTCACCAAACTCCACACCCGAAAAACAAATAACCCAGTGAAGAAATGGGCAGAAAACATGAATAGACACTTCTCTAAAGAAGACATCCAGATGGCCAACAGGCACATGAAAAGATGTTCAGAGTCGCTCCTTATCAGGGAAATACAAATCAAAACCACACTCAGGTATCACCTCACGCCAGTCAGAGTGGCCAAAATGAACAAATCAGGAGACTATAGATGCTGGAGAGGATGTGGAGAAACGGGAACCCTCTTGCACTGTTGGTGGGAATGCAAATTGGTGCAGCCGCTCTGGAAAGCAGTGTGGAGGTTCCTCAGAAAATTAAAAATAGACCTACCCTATGACCCAGCAATAGCACTGCTAGGAATTTATCCAAGGGATACAGGAGTACTGATGCATAGGGGCACTTGTACCCCAATGTTCATAGCAGCACTCTCAACAATAGCCAAATTATGGAAAGAGCCTAAATGTCCATCAACTGATGAATGGATAAAGAAATTGTGGTTTATATACACAATGGAATACTACGTGGCAATGAGAAAAAATGAAATATGGCCTTTTGTAGCAACGTGGATGGAACTGGAGAGTGTGATGCTAAGTGAAATAAGCCATACAGAGAAAGACAGATACCATATGGTTTCACTCTTATGTGGATCCTGAGAAACTTAACAGGAACCCATGGGGGAGGGGAAGGAAAAAAAAAAATAAAAAAAAAAAAAAGGACGTTAGAGTGGGAGAGAGCCAAAGCATAAGAGACTGTTAAAAACTGAGAACAAACTGAGGGTTGATGGGGGGTGGGAGGGAGGGGCGGGTGGGTGATGGGTATTGAGGAGGGCACCTTTTGGGATGAGCACTGGGTGTTGTATGGAAACCAATTTGTCAATAAACTTCATAAAAAAAAAAAAATAAAATAAAGCCAAGGGTTGCTGAGAAAAAAAAAAAAAATAATAAAAAAAAAAAGAATGTAGGTTAAAGACTCTTAGCTCTGGGAACACCAGCTATGACACTTTGAGCCCATAACTTTACATTTGTTTCAATGTCTTCATAAGAGAGAATAATACCTACTTCCTTAAGTAGTTTGGGAGAACTCAATAAAATTAAATAGAAAAGACTTGGTGCAGTACTAGCTACAGAAGTGAACGTGAATTAGTCATTTTGTTAGTGCTATGTCGTCAGCTCCTCAAAAGGCTCTGGTTTAGGAAAGGGAAAAAAATCCAAAAGTCAACACCCATCCTTTTTGTCTTTTCAACATATACTAACTAGAAAGAAAATAAACTTATATAGTCTATACCTTCATCCTTTTTCTTTTTTTATATAACTTCATCCTTTTTTTCAATAGAAATCCTCTTCTTAGTAATACTATAAAGCCCTCAAGAACAAATCCAGCATTTCTCAGCTAGCATTCCCAGAAAAAAAATCCTTAGCAGCAATACCTACACCTCTATAACTTCAAGGGTGAGTTTTTCTTCTACTTGGGGAAAAATATGCTCTTTCTGTGCTCTCTAAATACGTTTTGGCTGATGGAAATGTTCCACTTTTCAGCATTTAAAAATTTCAAACATTGGTTGATTTCTAGAAATGCAAATGTTTAAATAACTGGATTTTGCATTGTTGTATTTGTTAGTCAAATGTGTAAACAAGCCCATGAGGAAAAACTCACTGTGAAAGTTTCTCAATTATAATTAAGGGAAAACCTTCCAGAGTAGTTGCCTTTAGGAGCTCACCCAAGTAGAGAAATATTTAACTCCTGACTGAATCACATGAAAATTATGCTTGAAGATTAGTAAACTGCTTCTAATAATAAAGTTTCAAACCTTTTCTCTCTCTCTCTGTCTCTCTCTCTCTCTGCTGCTCTATCCTTGGCTAATGCTTTACTAGCAGGGATATATTTATAATTGATAAATGCACAGGACGTACGTAACACACAGGAGTGGAAACAAATCTCTGATCCTTACCAATGATCATTCCAGATAAGCACACACTCTAATTTATACTTGGGTTTGATCTTTAATTATGTGAATAATCATGTTTACTCTCTTATGAATAATATGTAATGATTTCTTATGTAAATAAAATGTTTGTTCTTACCAAATGCCTTAGTTGTATGGTATTCGCTTAATAATAAACTTGTGGATGATTTAAAAATGATATTTTACCATATTTGCATGATTGCATGTACTTTAAATTCTAATATAATATATTTATGCTACAAAATTCGGTGTAATTATAAAACAATTGTGACTTAAATTTAGCAATAGGAATAACAAACCAAAACCTTTTACTACAGTGAACTATTAAGATTATTTGTTGATATGTGAGTGATTTTATAATACATACTTTATGATCCCTATCATTAGGAAAATACACATTTTATTTTTATGTATTTTTTAAGTTTATTTAAGAGAGAGAAAGCACATGCGTGAGAGTGGAAGGGGCAGAGGGAGAGGGAGAATCCCAAGCATGCTCTGTGCTGTCAGTGTGGAGACCCACACATGTCTTGATCCCACGAACGAAACTATGAGATCATGATCTGAGCCAAAACCAAGAGTTGGACACCAAACCAACTGAGCCACCCAGGCACCCCATGAAAATGTACATTTTAAAGAAAGCATTGTATCAACAAACTTCTCTAAATTACAAAGTCACTTTACATTATAGCCACCTACCTGCAAAATGTCTATTTTTCATGACAAATGAGAGATTTGATTATGTCCATAGTATTTGAATGTCACTTATTTTTTCTTGAAATTAGAATGTTTTATATACATTGGGATTCCAGACTTGATATAGTAATTTTAAGTAATTAATAGAAATTCTATTATTCCTCAGACTCAAGTGGGCTTGCATCAGATATTTATTAACAAAGAATTTTAGGAATTGAGATAATTTTAATACTGTAGAAATGGAGTCAGGGAGCTGAGCTAGCTTGGGTTTTTTGTTTGTTTGTTTGTTTGTTTGTTTTGCATGTGTAGCAAAGTATACGTAACATTTTGAGTAGTTTTAAGTGTAGAGTTTAGTGACATTAAGTACATTTACATTATCATGCTACAGGTTTGGGTTTTGAGGATTAAATATCAAGTCTTACAGATGCATTTGTTCACAATTACTTTGTGCCTTTCAGAGCATGTGCACTGTTAATTAGGATGATTTAACTAATTAGTTATGTTTTAAAGATATTTTAATGCTTAAAAAGGATGGGATAGGGGCGCCTGGGTGGCGCAGTCGGTTAAGCGTCCGACTTCAGCCAGGTCACGATCTCGCGGTCCGCGAGTTCGAGCCCCGCGTCGGGCTCTGGGCTGATGGCTCAGAGCCTGGAGCCTGTTTCCGATTCTGTGTATCCCTCTCTCTCTGCCCCTCCCCCGTTCATGCTCTGTCTCTCTGTCCCAAAAATAAATAAACGTTGAAAAAAAAAAATTTAAAAAAAAAAAAAAAAAAGGATGGGATAGAAATATCGCTTGTTAAGTAGGAAGACTTGCTTCAATTACTTAAAATAGGGTAAAACTAGGCATCCTGGACTCAGTGCCATCTGTACCTGATGTCTGGAGCCCAGGCCCCAGAGGGAGGGCCTCAGGCCTTCGGGCCGAGAGGGTTCTTGGCTTTGCACGAGGAAGAATTCAAGGAGCTATCCATTTAGAGAAAGGGACAAAAATTAATTAAGTGTAGAAGTAAGATAGGAGCTACTTCATAGACAAAGTAGCAGTCTCTCTTCCCAGATGAGAAAGAGAACCCTCTTTTGCCTGTAACAAAGAGTTTTATAAGTTTTTTCTTTTAAGTAGCTAACCATATAGGGAGAAGCTTACTCTTTAACTATGGGTTTATCATTCACATTGAGCAGTTAGTTCTTTGTTTTTTCCTTATCTTAGGGTTGTGGAATTACCCACAGGGAGCAATTTTAAGTATGTGCATCCCAAGGGAGTGGGGTCTTGTGGTCTTCCAGAAGTCACATCTTGTGGTTCCTTTTATGACCTGCTGACTTTTAGGTTAACAGTCAGCCTAAAACCAAAATGGCTTTACTTTGGTCAACTTGCCTCCTGAGTCTCCCTTCCCTCCTGCCTCATACTCATTAGTAGGAATGATAATATGTTAGTTGTCTACCTGTTAATACTTTTTTCTTATTTCTAAATTGTTTCTAAACTTGGGAAAATCTATTAATTCTATTTATTACTCCTTATTCAGAGTAATACACCCTTAACAAACCCATTTAAAATGGATAATATGAGAAATTTGCTATATTATTACATTGAAAGGATTCATGGTAACAACTGTTTTACCACTTCCATGTTGAGCTGCCTCTGGGGAAAAAAAAATGTAGTTCAACTGGGCTCAAGGCTAGGAATGAAAGGACAAAAAATAGTTTTTAGAGTAGTGAATATTTATATCCAAGATATTTAATAACATGTTTTATTTTTATTTATTTATTTGAGGGGGCGGGGAGAGTGAGAGCAGGGAGGGGCAGAGAGAGCAGGAGAAACAGAGAATCCCAAACAGGCTCCATGCTGCCAGTGAACAGAGCTCAATGCAGGGCTCAATCCACAAACTGAGATCATGTCCCGAGCCAAAATCAAATCAGATGCTTAACCAACTGAGCCACCCAGGCACCCCTAAGAATATGATCTATTAATTTGGAAATGGAATCAATGCGACCACTAAGGATTGATGAAAGATGCTATTGCTGATTCTTGAAAAGGTAAACAAAGAGCCATATACTATGCTTTAGGATACTGTATGTACAATTATCACTTTTCAAAAAAAAATTCCTTATACATCAGACATATTTTATAGGTGAATTCACTTTTCCTGGCAGAATAGAAATCTCATAATGTCATGAATTTAATTGTTTTTTTCTCTCTTCTATATTCATGGAAACTCATCAAATTAATAATTTAAGTTTTATTCTACCAAATGAGCACTCACTGTCAAGAAAATCAGGTCAAATAGATTATATATATGTATATATATTTATATATGTAAAGTGGCATGATGGGAATTTGTGTTACTGTTGAATTTACTTCAGAAGTTTTAGAATTCTCTTACATGACCGTTCATTGCAGGCTGAATAAAATGCCCCTAACCTTACCGGTCCCTTTGAGACCTGGCAACATACATTTTTCATTCTACTAAGGACATTTTGTATTTCCCACAGTGTGAGTTATCTTCAGTAAGATTATTGTATCTTTAGGTAAGACATATTAAAACTGGCAACCATTTTAAACTCATTAGCTCAGAGTGGATTTCTACTTATTACCGCTGAATACTGCTTCCTGAACACATATCTACATGGTATTTCCTTAGAGAAATTTTGTTGAAAGATTGTCTAAATCTGATCCATATTTAGGCTGACATTGCCATTATTCCAATTAGGAAAGTGTCAGCCATTACAGTTCATTTACTGAGTGATGGCCACTATTGATGTTTATAGATTTTTTTTCTTAGTGTCTTTCTTGGTCCATCAGTTTTTTGTTTTTGTTGTTCTTTAATAGAGTTTAAGTATCAAATGCAAAAAAATTCTCTTGTAATTCCCAAGGCTAATAGGAAGCAGTATGGTCTGAAAAGATGGCAAGACTCACAACAGGACAGTATTATTATTATTATTATTATTATTACTATCATTATTATTACTAGTTAGCAGGCCTAGCCTATAACGAAATGGTAAACAGTTGAAATTTGTCTCCAGGCCATCTCTTCTCTTCTGCCACCTTTCTGTTCATATACATTCCTTGACTCAGGTTCTCAGGGCCAGAGATGCCAGAGTCCATGCTAGACTGTATTTGTTATCTACCTTCCCTGGGAGGGATTTATTCTGTGTTCATCTGTTTCTTTGTTCCTTAGAAAAATAATAATAATTATGTAGTTACCCTGTACTCTACCTACTCAGCTAATGTGAATTATTTAATGTAGATGTGTTAACTTGAAGTAATAAATTATACCACAGTGAGATGATCTTATCATGCTTCCTCCTCTCGCAAAGGGGATTTTCATCTATACCTTACCAGAAATTGCGTCCAATGCGTTGTCCTTCATGTCACAACTTAGCCTCTCCAGATTTTTAGTCTTGGTAACTTAGTTCCAACTATAACTCCTGCTTGATTGTAGTAGCCTTGTAACTTGTTTGTGGTATCTACATTCTCCAGCCTCTCAGTTGGTGTAGACATTCTAAATTCTGCCGGAAACTTGTCAGTCTTTCTTTGCGGCATTTGGTGGTGATTTTTAAGGCAATAGGGCTGACTGCACATCCAACAAAACTAAAGCCAGTACAGCTACTAAAAATACTAGATAAAGTATTTTTGAAATCAACTTTATGGAGCTATAACTTCTATTCATGAAACCACACCTCCATCGGTAGGGCATTTTCATTGACCTGAAAAGTTTTCTTGTGTCATTTATAGTCAATCACCCACCAATACCTTGGCCTCAGGCAACCCCTAGTGGATAAAATATTTTTAAAAATTATTTTTAATACATTATTCACACCCTCTGTATATAAAGGTACTTAAATTAGAATATGCAAAAATATATTTCTAAGTTATTCAGAAATCATAAAAGAAATTATAACAAAAAATTTAAAAAAGGAATTGAGTTACTTTTTTTTTTTTAATTTTTTTTTTCAACGTTTATTTATTTTTGGGACAGAGAGAGACAGAGCATGAACGGGGGAGGGGCAGAGAGAGAGGGAGACACAGAATCGGAAACAGGCTCCAGGCTCCGAGCCATCAGCCCAGAGCCTGACGTGGGGCTCGAACTCACAGATCGCGAGATCGTGACCTGGCTGAAGTCGGATGCTTAACCGACTGCGCCACCCAGGCGCCCCATTGAGTTACTTTTTTAAAATCTCATATTTAAATGGATGGGATATACGTAAATAATTTTAGAAAAGGAAAACTGTATTTCTAAATGCTCATTTTTAAAGAAGAAAGAGTTTCTGAATTAAGAAAGTAAAAAAAGATAAGTAAATTACACTGGGCATAATCTGCCCCAGGAAGGTGATGTGTGATCTTGAACCAGGTACCACTTACATTTCTGAAGGGACACTTGGGCAGTGTATCATGACATCCATCTAATCCTCACAATTATCCTAAACTCCTTCATAATTGTTTTGTCTTACTTGCCTAAACTGGAAAATCCTCTCAATAGCTCTTAATTCTGAAATAGACCACGACTTAAAATCAACCATGAGGGCTTTCTTCCTTTGGAGAACTTATCTAACTGTAAAAGGCCAGGTCGTCTTTGAAGAGTTTCCATTTTACTTGAGTCAAAGGAAGACAGTCAGAAGGAAGAGTGGAAGTAGGAAGTAATAATGGTGTATTATGTTATGGGAAAGAGAGTATATGACAAATATAGGTTCAAGTTGTAGTTTAGGGTGATCCAAATGGAACACAATTTTAAGTTTTCCCTATTATTTATTTGTCTTAAGGAATCCTTTTTTTTTTTTTTTTTTTTTTTCCAACGTTTATTTATTTTTGGGACAGAGAGAGACAGAGCATGAACGGGGGAGGGGCAGAGAGAGAGGGAGACACAGAATCCGAAACAGGCTCCAGGCTCTGAGCCATCAGCCCAGAGCCTGATGCGGGGCTCGAACTCACAGACTGCGAGATCGTGACCTGGCTGAAGTCGGACGCTTAACCGACTGCGCCACCCAGGCGCCCCTGTCTTAAGGAATCCTTAAGGAAGCAGTTTTGGAACTTGAGTTTCTTTTTTCTTTCTTTTTTTTGTTTTTTAATATTCAGTTTGAGAGACAGAGAGAGACAGAGTGTGAGTGGGGGAGGAGCAGAGAGAGAGGGAGACACAGAATCTGAAGCAGGCTTCAGGCTCTGAGCTGTCAGCACAGAGCCTGACAAGGGACTTAAACTCAGGAACCACAAGATCATGACCTGACCCAAAGTCGGAAGCCTAACCGACTAAGCCACTCAGGCGCCCCATGGAACCTGAATTCTGTTTTTACAGTCTTCCTTATATTAAGTCTGGTTCTATAGCCTATATAAAGGTTATGAAGAAACTTAATATTCCTTAAATCCTTTTTTGTTTAAACTGCCTAGATTAGATCTCATGTCTCTAACTACTATTCATAAATTGATACAGTATAATTCCAATAATAGGGAACAAAAAGTGACAAACCAGAGTGCTGTACAAACTATTTGGATTTACGGCCAGTATCCTGAACAAATATATACTTTCATTAAGATGTAATCCATATACCATATAATTCACCCATTAAAAATGTGCAATTCAATGGTTTTTAGTATAGAGTTGTACAACACCAAACATCATAAAAATGTAATTTTAGAAAATTTGTTACTCCAAAAAGAAGCCTGTATGTATTGCCAAATATTTTCCATTCCTTCCAGCTGTAGGCAACCACTAATATGCTTTCTTTCTCTGTATCTTCGTCTATTATGGATATTTCCTACAAATGGAATGATATAATATATGGCCTTTTTGTCACTGGCTTCTTTCACTTAGCATGTTGGGTTCAAGGTTCATACATGTTATAGTATGTATCAGTACTTCTTTCCTTTTTACTGCTGAATAATATTGCATTTTATAAATATACTACATTTATCCATTCTTTATTTTAAAAAATTTGAGGGGTGTCTGGGTAACTTAGTTGGTTAAGTGTCTGACTCTTGATTTCAGCTCAGGTCTTGATCTCAGGGTTGTGAGTTCAAGCCCTGTGTTGGGCTCTGCACTGAGTGTGAAGTCGACGCACACACACACACACACACACACCCATCCATCCATCCATCCATCCATCCATACATACATACGTAAGATAAATAAAAATATTTGGGTTTATCCAACATTTTGGCTATTGTGAATAATGCTGCCACGAACATTTGTATACATGTTTGAGTGGATGTGTATTTTCATTTCTCTTGGTATATATGTAAGATCACATAGTAATTCTATGTCTAACATTTTCAGAAAATACCAAACTGTTTCCAAAATGGCTACAGTGTTTTAGTTTACATAACCACCAGCATTATATGAATGTTCACATTTCTTCCCATCCATCTGTCTTTGTTATTAGTCATGTCTTAGGCGTAAAGTGGTATCCCATTGTAGTTTAAAACTGATTTTTCTGATAATTAATAGTGTTTAGCATATCCTCGTGTGCTTATTGGTCATTTGTAGATCTTCTTTGGTGTAATGTCTATTCAGAGGCTTTGCTCCTTTTTAATTAGTCTGTTTTTATGCATTGCTACTCCCAATTCCAAGTTCTATAAGAAGATTTTAAGTGAACGTTTTTTTAATATATTGAAAGTTCTACAATGTGATAATTTTATTGTAAATTATATTTGCTATATTTTGCTATTTAGAAATAAAAGTGTGAGAATTGGAGTTATAATGAGAGACTTATAAGAGGCAAGAGTCAAATCAAGAGGAGGACATGTACATAGATTAATAGAAGTCCATGAAAATATCTGATCAAGTATGTTGCTTTAGTATCATATATCTGAAGTTCACAACCTAATAGTTGGTCCTTTCCAGGTGGAGAACTGACAAATATGCAGCCTCTGATTATAGAAGGTGATTAAGTGGTTCTTTGCTGCACCCAGACTCCCACTGAAAAACAAGAGTCTGAGGAAAATTTCCAATTATTTGAGAGATGACTCAAATGGAAGATTGATCTATAAGGACAGTAGGCTAATGCAACCTGTCACTATTATTCCTTGCAGCTGACTTGAAAGACAAACTTACTTGCCCTACATTTTTCCTTTGCCCTGTGAACTTCCTCTTAAAGATTACCATCTGAAAGAGATGAGGGCAGGCAGACTGACACGCAATGTCATTAATAAGAAGACACATTTTTACAAAGAATATTAATTTTCAAAACTTATTAGCTTATCAAAAGTTTCTTAAAATATGAATATACATTCCTAGGGTACACAATAAACTCAGTTTTGGGACTTCCATAAATAGGAGTTTTTATTCTATGTAGAGCAAAGCTTATCATTGCAGAAGGTAGGCTCTAGAGACCTCAAGGGTGGACTCAGATTCTGAAGAGATGATCTTAAGCCATGGTGGCAAGGTGGATTCTGCTAGATCTTGGTGGGTCTCTAGAATTACTGAAGACACCCACCCCACTACAAAATCAACAGGAAAATCTATTGATCAAGCAAAATTAAATTTATTGAACTCACTGCAGCAGAGTGAACATGGACTTGGTGAGGATAGGAAAGGTTACAGAAAGAGTTTTAAGACCTGGTTTTGATGATTTCAGGTGGATTTTTCAAGGTAAAGTATTGACTGGAATTAAACTGACTTTATGATAGAATAGCTTTGGTCTGGTAGGCACAGCAAGGCAATGTTCTTAAAATGAGTCTTGATGATTTTGTTTTTAGGTTTGACATGTAGGCTAATGTGGTTGTTACAGACTTATTTTCTGAGACGATATACTTCCTTGGGCCTCTTTGTTTGGTCTCAGAGATGTTTAACTAGGAACCTGAAATTTTGCCTGTTTTCATCTTTTCCTGAGAGACAGTATATATAGGTTTCATTTCTCACTATCTAACATCCTTTTTTAGAGAAGGAGTGTAGAGGAAATAACATGAGAAAAAAATTGGTTGCATTTTGAACATTTAGAACTTGATTACATTTGGCTTTCATACTTTCTATGTGTAATAAATATATTTTAATTAACTTTGCTAAAGCAAGGCTTAAACTTTTAAACTTTTCTAACAAAATTATGTATTTCTTATGGAAGTTATACAGATAAAAACCTAAGGTCATACCTCTTTTTAGGTTTCTTTGAAATGTGGTTATTTTAAAATTGTTCCAAGTACTTGAGTTTATTCTTTGGTCCTCATAATTTGATTTAACCATGTGATATTTTTATCCCCACCAGTTTATTATCATTTTTCCTATTTCTCTTATTAATGGCATGCAAATAACATGTACAGACTGCCAGTTTGGGTCACATACATAATTAATAGGATTTGCATTCTAATGATTAAATATTGTTCAATTCAGAACCAAAGGATGTACAGTGATATATATCTTTTTTTTTCCCTGCAGTTCCTGCTATCACCCTATCTCCAGAATTATTTTTGTATTTATGGCCGATATTTATCTTTTATTTCTTTAAATAACTTACACTTAAATTGTGCTGATGTCTCAAGCTTTGACATTACTTGGTGTTTTTGTTCTTTTGTGTTTTTCTCCTATCTGTAGAAATTTTAGAATCCCTTCCTTATCCTCAGTGCTGTGCTCTAAAATTTCACTACAATGCATGTACATGTATTTCTTCGTCAGTGTGAAGTGTGATTTTAAAGAAGCCTCTGTCTCTCTAAATCCAGGAAGTTGGTTTAAATGTGTTCATAGCCAGCTTACCTTCATTTGAATCTGTGGGGCTTTCTGAATTTTTCTAGTTATTCTATATTTTCTATTTGTCCTTTATTCTACAGTTTAGGCATTTCACCATTTGGATTTCTAATTTTTTTGTGGCATTTTAATTTTTGTAGTTGTATTTTTAAAATCCAAGAGAGGGAGCCTGGGTGGCGCAGTCGGTTAAGCGTCCGACTTCAACCAGGTCACGATCTCGCGGTCCGTGAGTTCGAGCCCCGCGTCGGGCTCTGGGCTGATGGCTCAGAGCCTGGAGCCTGTTTCCGATTCTGTGTCTCCCTCTCTCACTGCCCCTCCCCCATTCATGCTCTGTCTCTCTCTGTCCCAAAAATAAATAAACGTTGAAAAAAAAAATAAAATAAAATCCAAGAGATCTTTCTAACTCTCTGATAACTCCTGTTTCACAGTATCTTCTGCTTTTATTTTATTTTGAAAACAGCTCTGTAATGTACCTGAGACTGCTAAATAAGGTTTAGTTTTAGATGTTTTCTTTTGTTTTCTGCATTACTTCTGTTTAGCCTAACATCAAATTGTGTATTTTATTATCTTTAGATTTTTCTCTTTTTTCTTTCAGTTTTCCTCAACCTTTGGGTGACCTTCAGTTTTCCTCTCTTTTTGATAATAAGTCAATAGAAATACTCAGAAACTATGCATATGGGTCAGGCTCATCCGGGGACACTTATCCAGTAATAAGTTGTGTTTTAAGGAATATTCAAGAATTAGTTTGTGTCCTGTTCTCCACTATGAAATGTTAAAATAGTTTGAGCTTTAATTTAGGAAGCCAGATCCCTTGTTAGATTCTACCATAGATTCTTCTCTCCATACTTTATACCAGGCTGTATTTTGGTCTCTTTTTTATTGTTGTTAGTTTTTTTAAAAAAGTATTAACGTGTAACTGGCAAATTCTAACGTGGTGACCATTTTGGACAAAGGACCAGGAAGACATGTGGGGAAGTTTGACTTTTTCAATATATCCTTTTGATAACTGTGACGCCTCCTACTCCTGCCCTCCACTGAAAGTACATTCATTGATTTCAGGTCTCACAGACTATAAACTACGTAAGTGAGCAACCTCATTGCTCTAACCCTTTTTTGTGTGGCATACCAATCAATACCATTCCCTCCGCTTTCCATCTTTGAGAAATTTGCTGATATCTCTTACTGCTGAGAGCATGTAACAATTTCCTTCCCATTTTCCTTTTGCTTCTATCTTACCCACTTTTTTCAAATTGCTTTAATATTATTCAGTTGGGTCTTTAATAGGACAGGAAATAAACTCATAAGTTTGGTTTGACATTCTTAATCTTATGTTTTAACATTGTGCATATACCTCTATTTAATCACATTTAAAACCATTTTCACCTATGATATAAACAATGGTTAGAATGTATAAACTGTACTGTTATTGTTGACAGGGAGTTGAGATCGATATCAGCAATCTGCTTAGAGCAGTCTACATTGTTATGGCATTCCTGGAAAGAAATTTGCCTATGTGGATCAAGATAATTAAAGATTTGGGACTCTTCAGTGGCTAAATCATTCAAGCGTCCAACTTCGGCTCAGGTCATGATCTCATAGTTCATGAGTTCGAGCCCCATGTTGGGCTCTGTGCTGTAGGTACTGAGCCTGCTTTGGATCCTTTGGATCCCTCTCTCTCTGCCCCTCTCCCACTCACATGGTCCCTCCCTCCCCCCTCCCCAATACAAAACACTAAAAAAAAAAAAAGATACTTAAAAATTTGATGCCTGGTAATTGTAACAGTCTTTCCTAAAGAAATATCTAGGGACTTACTTGAAGAACTCTGAAAAGGGCTGTTCATCACATAAAAAATAAGTTTGAAATAACTCAAATGCTAAAATATTAGGAAATTATTAAATAAGTTGCATCACTCATGCAAAGGATGTTTAAACAACTAAAAATCAAAATATGCTTAAAGGATGACAATATAATATTAAATGAGAAAGCAGGAAAAGATACTATGAATTCAATATGATACACATTTTAACTCAAATCATATTGAAATGTAATTTTTATCAGCACAGTCATTGGCAATTTTAAGTTAAAATATATAGGTATTATAAGCAATTATAATAAATACAATTGTATAATTACATAAGTTAAAAGGAATTGTATAAAATATAAATAAAAATAAACACAGGAAAGGAATACCAATCAATAGAGGTTATCTTGAGATGATAGGATTTCAGTTGATTTTTATCTTTCAAATTATCTATAATGTTGTACTTGTAATCAGAATAAAAACTGCTGCTTTTATCTATGTTTTGGGGTTTGCACTGTGAACTAATCTTAAACTTCAGAATGTCTTGATTACTGACTATTTACTGGAATGAATGAAATGAAAAAAATATCATAGATCTATTCATTACACTGTTCCTTTAATTTGCGTGAATTTTATCATTCAGCTTTCAGGGTATTTACACTTGTATCAGTGTATACAGAACAAGTGCATTGCTCTAAGACAGGATTTAATAATACAGATTCACGAATAACTGGGACTCTATCCTATTGAGACAGTTGGGCTTTACTGTTATTTGGCTTATTTTCTGCTGCCGTAGGCATTTTCATCTACTGCATAGAAAGCACCTTTACTCTGCTAAAGTTCAGCGCCATTCTGAAAGATATGGGCCTAGAACGGAGTTTGGGAAAGCAAGATAAGAACCTTTTAAATTAATACATTGACAAGTTTGAACTAAGTCATCTTCTGATATGCTTGCTGAGGAGAAAAGTTCACTTGACTGGATACTTTATTCATTGCATAAGAAGCCCTACTCGTCTTCAACTAGTCTAAATGTTGATGGCCCTGTTTTTTGCTTGGTTGGGGGCTATATATAAATATATCATATTTTCTTTTAAAAAATATCCTTTTTTTTAAAGTGTACTTTTAAACCTGTAATGTATTTTAGTATTCTCAGAAAACTTATTTTTGTAATGAGCCTCTATTACATTTTCAGACACTGCCAAGTATATAGCATTGTTATGACACTGCATAGGTTATGGACTGTAAAGCACACTTTATGTCAGTCATTTGCAGAAAACAATTTCTGACAGTAATATAAGATAGATTGTGCTGTTTTTATAGAAAATTAATAATTTCTTAGTGATTAGACCTTTTTTCTTCTGACCTTTAAAATTGTTATTCAGTACAACTGGGGAAGTTTGTGCATATGCATATATCTCTTAGATCTGAATTTAAATTGCATGAGGTTTTTCTTATACAGTCTGGATACTGTGGTAGGTTTTCCAAGCTAGCATCAAGTTTTGCAGAAAGTCCTTTTAAAAAACAGTCACATGTCTACCAATTTAAGCTGAAAGGATTCAGAGCAATATAAAGAGAACTATGTCCGTTTGGATATAATAAGATTAACTCCTATGCAATCAACATGATTCAAACCAAAAAATGATGGCAAGAATTTTTTAAAAAATTTTTAACAGTTTTTATTAATTTTTGAGAGACAGAGCCAGAGCATGAGCTGGGGAGGGGCAGAAAGAGAGGGAGACACAGAACCCAAGCAGGCTTCAGGCTCTGAGCTGTCAGCACAGAGCCCGACCTAAGGTTTGAACTCACAAACAGCGACATCATGACCTGAGCGCAAGTTAGAGGCTTAACTGATTGAGCTACCCAGGTGCCCCAAGATTTTTTTTTTTTTAAATTAGACTTGTTTACTTTTGAAAAATCTCAGTTTTTCCATTTGTACATTTTTGGAAACCTACAACAACACCTTCAACCATGGTGTGAAAAGAGAAAAACAGTATGGTGGATCTCACGTGTCATGGGCAACCTCACCACCTTCCCTAGGAAGCAGCTGTTACCAGCAAGGTCCAATGGGTAAGACGTCACTGTTTGTCAGGTGTGTTTGAGGGAAACAGTTTTTAAAGAATATGCCTTTGGGGCACCTGGGTGCTCAGGTGGTTGAACACGTGACTTCGGCTCAGGTCATGATCTCATGGTTCTTGGGTTTGAGCCCCACGTTGGGCTCTGGGCTGACAGCTCAGAGCCTGGAGCCTGCTTCAGATTCTGTGTCTCCGTCTCTCTCTGCTCCTCCCCTCCTTGAGCTCTCTCTCTCTCTCTCAAAAATAAATAAACATTAAAAAAATAAAAAAAAGAATATGCTTTATTTATAGTATTAACTCTCTATTTTTCATAACCCTAGCTGGTACCTACTTAATATCAAAGACAGTATGTGAAGTAGTTAGCATGTATGGAGAGGAAAAGAAACGCTAAGACTCTAGAATTAGGTAGCATCATTACAGTTTTCTTTAAACTTTAATATTATTATATTTTAAGACATGACCAAAATAAAAAGTCTAGCTGCTAATGTTTGTCCAACACAAACTGACAAAAGGTTGTTTAAAATAATGGCTGATGGGAATTTTTATCCTGGAAAAACTTTATAGTAACCAGATACATTAATCACGTTCATTCCTGGATTCAAGTTAAAAATAGCTTTCCCAAGGGAGGATATTTTGAATGCCTGTGTAACATTACTAAATAAAGCATCCCTTCTCTACCAGCTGCAGGAGGTGTTTCTTTTTATTCTTTATGTCTTAGTTTCTTTTTTTTTAATTCCTAGTCTAGCTGTATTTAGATTTGAAGTTGTTTTATATTTATTTTATATGGTTTTTTATCACCTCAATTAAAATCCTTGGAACCTGATGAGTGAGTTTCAGGATTCAGATTACTTTCATGTTTAATTGAGGAAAATTTTGAAACACATTTCAAATGTGGAGAACACCTCGAAGTAAGTGACATTAATAGTTCTGCATCAAAATGTACAACTAATCACATAAAGTGGAATAAGTAAATAACAGAATTGGCTTTACATGACTTCTAGTCAGGTGTTAGATCAATTATGAAATAATGTTGGATCTTTAGAAAGTTTTGGTTTTAAGAATTCTGGATAGAAATTGTGTACTTATGTGTGTGTGTTTATTTTTATTTTATTTTTTTGTCTGAGAAGTTTATATTGAAATTGAGTCTCTAAATTAAAAAAAGAAAGGAAATGTGTCAGATTAGACTGTTCAAACTAATATAATGGTCAGTCTTTTAGTAAAGAAGAATCACCAAATTAAATGTTTCTTGTTTAATTTTTCATTGTTATTGGAGAATTGCAATTCCCAAAGCATTCCAAATTCAAATGCTTACATTCTGGGAATAATCAGGTACCATAAATGTATGAGGTGGTCAGATGGTCAGATATGATGTAATAGGGAATTACAGAGAATGTAAACTTGAGATGCCTTGCCTAAAGGCATCCACAGTCTCTGTCTCTGTCTCTGTCTCTGTCTCTGTCTCTGTCTCTCTCTCTCTCTCTCTCTCTCTTTGTGACACACACACACAGCCAGAGGTAATCTCTGAGTCAGAAAACTATGTAACATTATAAGGAAAGAGTGGAAATAATTTGGAAGAATTTCTGATACCTAAATATTCTTTCACATTTAGCTTACATGTGGTTGCCAGTTTTTCCTACTTCTCTAAAAAAAGAAATACCTAACCTATCATTTAAGTATTCATTCATTTATTCAGTTAGTCTTTAAACAAATAATTATTCATTTTGTACTCTATGAGTGTAAAACTCTAGGGAAATAGAAATGAGTGAGGCAATTCATGCCTTAGAGATGAGCTAAACAATATGCAGTTACCATTCAGAGGTAAGAGCGTGGTGCTGCAGGATTCCAAAAGATGTGCACCCATTTTATTAGTCTGATGATGTAGAGAAGCATTCACAGAAGTGACAACCAGTGGCTTAAAGGAAGAGTTAAAGCTAGTCAAGCAATGAATGAGGCAAGGGATTTCCAAACAGAGAGAAGATTGAAGGGTTAGGGGTAATTGAGGAACCAAAGAGAATTCCTTAAGGGAAGAACCTAGGATGCAAATTTATTTCCTGTTTTAAATAAGCAGGCCAAAAATATAGCTACTTCTATTGTTGAGCATGTTCAATATTTTTGTCAAGTCCACATTTTGTTTTCCCTGTCATCAGTTAAATGCAGTGTAATTTGGATGCAAATACTATTTACATGTCTGCTCTACCTATTTTCCTTTTTCAAAAAGTTTCTGTACATCCCACACTCTGAAAAGACCAACATATACAAAGAAAAAAACGAAAAACAATCCTCTGATTGTATTTAATAAGTGTACATCAGAGAGAAAGACAGGAAATAAAAGAATATGAAGAGAAAATGAAAGTGAGAAAGTGACTAGTTCTTTCCTAGCCATAATTTCATAGTCATTCTGTCTCCTGTTTCAAAGAGCAAATGCAATTCGTTTTACGTTTAGGATTCAGTATTATTTTCTCCTGTTAATATATGTTAATTTTTAATAGAAACCTCCTCATATAGCTTGAAACACCAAAAGAAAAGGATAAAACTAACTCCAAAGCAAGGCGTTCAACTACAGTTTTAAACTTTCGTACAGTATCTAAATGAAATAAATTGACTTAAACAAAATTATATATTTCCCTCTTATTAAAAGTTCATACAGATAGAAAAGAATATTTGCATTCCAAATGCATCCAGTGTTATGATATGAAAACTCTAACAGAGCAACAATAGCTTGAAAATCCACCGGGAGAAACTTTACACTGACCCGGGTAAAACTGCTAATTTAATTTTATCGTTTCAAGTGAAAGTGACTTGAAACCAAGGGAGACTAATCTGAACAGTAAGCCTAATTGCAAATGCCTCAGTACATTATGTAGATAATAACAGCTCCCATGTGGATAATAGAAGTTAGAAGAGAACTGAAAATTACACTTTCTTTTGCCGTCTTGAAAATGAACCGATATTGAATCTTATCTCCCGATCCACATACTAAAATGGAAATTGCTTTCCAGGTTTTACTAATTTTACTTACAGGATATTATGTGAAGTTTTTTTTCCCCCTTATGCACTTATTCTGATTAAATATAAAAATAGACTCACAGTATTTGAAACTGACAGAAAAATCAGAAAAGGGAATATCTAGTCTGGTACATGTCTGATTTCCTATGGCTTTATCATCAGCACTCATTGCACTATCGAAAATATATTGAGAAGATTTCTCTTTGAAATCACTCTATATTAAGCAAAAGATATTTTGTTGATGAGCCTGTGAAATTGAATGTATCCAAAATTAGCATGAGTGCTAAAGCATACACACAAACCTTACAGTATGTAACTAAACACCATAAATGCCATTATGAGTTAGTATTGAGATGTTTAATATTTGCATTTGAATTTAAGTCATTTCAGCAAGTTATATCTCAAATCTAAAAAAAAAAAAAGGCTTTCATACCTCAAATACAGAGATTAAAAACCAAGCGAGCTCTGGGAGAGATTATACAACTACATGTGTGGGAGTCCAATCCTACATTTTACAGCACAGCCTTCTAATCCTCACTGCAGTGAGAACACCAGACTCTGACTCCGAAGACGTCAGCTCCTGTCCTCACCCAGTCTAGGGCTACTTGCAATTCATAGGAGCAATATTAATCAATTGATGTACTAATTTTACTTTGCATTTGTTGATGTGTGCAATGTTCTCGATCTACACTCATCGGCACACATATGCACATAGAGGTGCAGATGTTCAAGAAAATATTCTTAAACAAGTTGCTTGTTTGCAAGTTACAGTTGTAATTCATGTCATGTTTACTGTGTTTAAAATTTTGTTGTACAGGATGGTACTACTTGGGGCAGTTATTATTTTTTATTGTTTTTTTTCAGCAAGCTTTTTAAAAAAACTTTAAGCAAGTTAATGAAACATAGGATATTTTAAATTAGGTAATAGAACAGAATACTCTTGTCTCTTAAAATTCAGTTGATCCCCAAAAAGGTATTTATTGAAGTAAAAATTCTAGAGTCTGAGAAATTCTGGGAAATTACAAAAGATGTTCCAAATTGGTCTATTTTACATCATTCTGGAAATCCATTCCCCTTACCCCCATCTAATAATAGGCACTTATATTCAAATGCAACTTATAAAAAGACGCAAGAAAAGGCTTGAGGGCAAAAACTTTTTTACCCAATATACTTGGGCTTTATTCAAGGGATCCACTAAATTTCAACAGTGGTATGATAACCTCAGAGCAAGTTACATAAATGAAATAATGTTTCAGATAGAGTGTTTGGTTTATTTTCTAAAAGTTGTCTTAAGGCTACAAAACTCTTGAAGTATTATACTTTTACCACATTCTGTTATATGGATAAATGGGGAGGGAAATCTTACCATAAGTCTATGACATTATACATGATGGAAAAATATATTTTTAACCAAAGCACATTTTGCCCAGATACCCTAGTCAAATTAAAATGTTTTTTATGTGTTGATACTTTCCTACTTAATATGTGAAAAATGTTGTACCAAGTAATGGGAATAATGTGTAAAACAGATACCACCCCCATCCTCATGAAGCTTATTGTCCAGTAAGGGAGATGGATAATTACTCAATTCTATAAACAAATGTAAAGGCACAGCTTGCTAACTATCATGAGCAGGACATGGTGCAGTAATAGCATATTGGATCTGACATAGGCTGTGAGATGAGATATGGCTCCTTGGATCATCTGCTGAGGAAGTGTAATCCTAAAAATGTTTAGATAAATCCATGTCTGCAATTGTAAGGGGAGAGCTGTTCTTGCTGCAGCTATAACTTTCGATCACATACATCATTATGGACGATCTTCACAGCAATTTGATCAGCACACTGCAACTTTTAGGCATTT
The DNA here is from genome assembly GCF_007474595.2 of Lynx canadensis. Lineage (NCBI taxonomy): Eukaryota > Metazoa > Chordata > Mammalia > Carnivora > Felidae > Lynx > Lynx canadensis. The sequence goes on from NC_044303.2 coordinate 161,370,384, forward strand.
TGTCTGTCCCTTTGGCTACACTGAATACTTTAATAAGACATTATGTCCATAATGAAAGTTGATCTTATGTGGTTAATGCCCACACACCCTAAGATCCTGCCTTCCTACAAGCTTTCACACATCCTTTCCTAGTTGTTGAGTACATAACTATTCAATGAGTTTCTTCAGTATAACTATTCAAGAGTGCATATGCTGGAAAATCTTAATATTTAGAAGTGAATATTATTTTTGGTTGATTTACTGGAGAAGAAATGGTTTCATATGTTCTACTGCCTTTCAGAAAACAATATATTTTGAAAAAACTAACAAACTGTTGAGGACAATAATTGTAACTTTGTAATAGAAAGCTAGAAATTCAAACACTAGTCTCATTTTTATAGTCAGATTTGATTTTTGGTATGACTTGGGAGTAATCTCAATGCCTTGGCTTCCTCGTCAATAAAGAAGTGATAAGAATAATTACCTCTCTCTATAGGAGTCTTATGAGGATTACAGAATTAATGTATTTGCATTTTTTGAGAGTCTGAGATGAAAGTTTCTAGATGAGTATAAAATATTATTCAGACGAATGCTATAGTTAATCTCACATTCAGGTTAATAAATGTCACCTTAGATCAAAGGTTTATTTTGCGCATTTCTACAGAAATAGGAAGGAAATTATTTATCTTCAATATTCTGCTGACAAGAAATTTTTTAGGTGTCAAGAAATATTACTAAAGAGTGAAAGAAATAGTCTTTGACATTTTTCAGTTCTGTATTTGTGGCATTATCTACAACAGCTATACTTTACAAATGGTTTTCAAAATTAAAAGCAGTAGTACTTCTGGATCAAAAGAAAAGAAAAAAAGTACCTATCAGGACATGAACAGTTTATGCAATGAGAAATTAAAATTAGATGATATGGATCAAAGAGAAAGAAAAGAAAAATGAGATCATTGGGAAGATTATAATGACAAGTTTTAGAATTTCTGCATCTCTATTAAAATTTAAGTGTCATAGCCAAATAAAAATTCTTTAATTTTTATTGAGATCAATGAAAATATCACCAGGAATCACTTATTTTAAGCAAAGATTGATCTCCCTTTTAAAATGTGTATCTAACACTAATTTAGACTCTATATGGTTTTCATTCAGCAGCACAAATATGTCATAATCAAACATTAGATTGTAGGTCACATGATCTTACCATGTTTTCTCTATATGATTTTACACACATGACGTATCACACACACAGATATAGTGCAACTATAAATACTATATAACAGAAGTAGTCTCAACTTTTCTCAGAGTGAGAAATTTCTGGCTTAATTTTTTAAAATGTCATGTGTACCTTATTGACATTTATATTTTTGTTGGCTTTGTATGGAATGAAATCCAGTGGTCAGAGATAAAAATAAAAAAGTCCAGGGACACATGGGTAGCCTAGTTGGTTAAATGTCCAACTCTTGGTTTCAGCTCAGGTCACGATCTCATGGTTTGTGGGTTGGAGCCTCAAGTTGGGCTCTACACTGATGGTGTGGAGCCTGCTTGGGATTCTCTCTTTCCCTCTTCCTCTCTCTGCTCCTTCCCCACTCTCTTTCTTTCTCTTTCTTCCTCAAAATAAATAAACCTAAAAAAAATTACAGCATCCATATATGCCCCCTCATTGATCTGAATGAATGTAGTCAAGCAATGTTATCCATCTATTTGTAGAATTTTGTCACTGGTTCAAAAATAAATAAGGTGTACATTCCCAAACACTTCCAGCCTGTGATGACAGTTTTTCCAGGCTGTCACTGGTAAAGGCAGACCTCCATTGGTGAACTTGAACTAGGGTGCTAGAGTTGTTGAGGCTGTCTCTGCTGCACATTAGAGCCATGCTGAAGTTCTTTAATTCTGGGGAAAGTCTAAGAATAGCCAGTGGTATTAAAAAAATAATAAGGCAATAGTGGGAATATCTGGATCTTTTATGACTGTAAGGTCTACCATGATCTGGGCAAACCAGCCTTGTGGCCCCTGCAGCTAGGATGTGGGGCAAAGGGACAAAATCCAGGGTTTGGTAGGTCCTATACAAGTGTAAGATCTGGGATGTGTTTACACTGGTCCCTGTGTACCTCCCTGGACCCTGGTTGAATTCCACAGCCCTCACTTACTGAGTGGGCATACTTCTTCCATGCCATTTTTCTCCTTATTCCCTTCATATTTATCATATTATATTATTATATATTAAATATTATATATAATATGTTACATATATTATTTCTTTTCCTCCAGTAAAATTAAATTCAATGAGGAAAGAAAATCTATGATTGTTTCACTACTATTTGTTCAAGACCCAAAACAGTGGTTGGAATATAGTGGATTGTCAGTAAATGTTTAACTATTGGAGGAACAGAAGAAATGCTAAATAATACTTGACTAGTTCAATGTTAAAATAATAAGGAACTTTTTGCATGCCTTTAAGAATTAAAGAATTCTTAAATTTAGACTATTCTTTTTAGATCACTTATGCAATAGCAGCCACATTTGCATTACTAAATTCTATTGATAAGAATTAGTTTTAAAGAAAACACCTGTCCCCTTTTTATTAATATATATGTATCTAATTGGAGAGAAAACTTAAGTGATTATTTTTAGACATATGAAAATCATCTAACAAGATTACTTTTTTGATTATTATGTAATCAGTTATTCACTTAGCTCACAAATTTAGGCAAAAATCTTGATTAAAATTACCACTGTTATTTTAAAATAATGTAATTCTGCTTCCTACTCTGAACCAGACACCCATTCTGCCATACCCATCAGGGGGATTTTCTTGATTAAAACACTGAGTTAACTAATCACTTCTGTGCCCTATAAATGTATAGCATATGTTGAAAATGTAATAGCATGTGGTTTTTTAAAATAGATTTTCTACTTATCCTACTTACTCAAAAACTTAACCCATATTACTTACATGTCTTTACTCAAGCATTAAAGATGCCTAACAAACTGTATTATTTGTTCTCCCATGTTATATTTATTTCCATTTTTGGAAATACTGTTAATGATGCCTGCACACACTTATGGCAATAATATCAAGGAAAAGGTTATAATCTCCATAGGATAACTGATTATCTCAGTTGTGTCTTGTTCCTTTAATTTCAAAAAATTTTTTTGATTACATGATGATTTCATACAGTCTAGAAAACATAGAAATCATCAATGTACATATAAAATATGACTGATCAAATAAATGTTAATTACTTTTGTGAATCCCTATTATTTAGCTTATTTGTATTTCCCCAGAGCATTTCTCAATAATTGTGTTTTTTTTGTGGACGATAAAACTTATAGTTCCTGAAACACCCTTTTTAAAAATTTATTTATTTATTTATTTATTTATTTATTTATTTATTTATTTATTTATTTATAGTGAGCGTGAGCAGGGAGGGGCAGGGAGGGGGTGCAGAGGATCAGAAATAGGCTTTGTGCAGACAGCAGGGAGCCTAATGCAGGGCTCAAACTCATGAACCATGAGATCATGACCTGAGCCGAAGTCAGACACTTAACCAACTGAGCCAATCAGGTGCCCCTTTTAAATGTTTTTTTTTTTGCTTGTTTTTAATTAAAAAAAGTTTTAATCATGTTTATTTGTATAAAAGGTATCCCTTTTGAATTTTATCTCTATATGCCTATGCATGTGTGTGTGAGAGACAGAGAAATTCCAATTTGAGAGTAAACTGTGTTAAACTTTGTATTTCAGAAATGATGTCCAGATATGTCTATACTTGATTAAGTAAGAGTCTATTTCATTGGGAAACCAGATAAATTTTGGAGTAAGCATTAATTCTAAGGGAAGTAGGTATCAGAATGAGTCGACTACTGTATATAAATTTCATATGTAGCCAATTAAACTTCAGTTATTGTTTTTAAAATTTGCAGATTGTTTAAAAATTTCTAGGTGAATGGTTATATTATCTGCAAAACAAATAAACAAAAAAGCAAGTTGTATTTTTTCCTTTCCATTGCTTCTGCTTCTAAATTCTTTTTCTGGCCTTAAACTATTGACTAAAGGCTACAGTATTATATTATTGTATGCTATGGCTTGTTAAAAATTAACATTGTTAAGTAGAGACCCAGAGTGTTGGATAGTGAGCCTTGGTTCAACAATAGACTAAAAAGGAAATGAAAAAGAGAAGTTTATAAGTTACAGGTCCTGGAGATGTTAGAGGGCATGCCTCCAGGGGCCACAAGGAGAGGTCAAGGCAGAGTGTAGGCAAAGAACACATCAGGACCCAGGTCTTGTGCCCTCATTATGAGGGTTCTCAGGGTGTTTTGGGTTACCTGAGCTAAGGCCGAATTAGTCAGTTCAAACCAAAAACAATGGGTTTTGTTAAGCTTCATGGAGGTTTTATGAAAGTGATGTATCAGGAGAAGGCCCAGGGAAAGGGTGAGGAAGACTGCTTATGCAAAAGGCATTTGGGTCAGGTCATAATGTAAGGGTACAAGGGATGGAGCCCTGTGTCTGGTTCCTCGCTGAAAGCATGGAGCCTGATTGGGATTTTCTCTCCCTCTCTCTCTCTGCCCCTCCTCCGCTTGTGCGCTCTCTAAAAATAAATAAACTTTTTAAAAAAGGGGCCTTTGAGGGAGTCATATAAGGAAGTTAAATTAACTTGTGACTCTGTGGGTTATTTTAGACAGGAACTAGTATCAGAAGTCCCTGCAGGCCACTTGGCGACACAAAATTATTGCCTAAGGCACCAATATTATGGAACAGTTTAGCTAAATTCTCAACAGTGTAGTTGGAATTTCTCCTTATTTCTGATTTTAAAGAGAAAGTTTATAAAGTTTCTACATTTAGGAAACAGCTCAAGTTTTTATTCTTTATTTGTTTGGTTTTATAGTTATTTGTTCACAAGGCTAACAAATTTCCCTTATTAACCTAGAGATATTTGTGTGTGTGTGTGTGTGTGTGTGTGTGTGTGTGTTTAATAATGACTTGGTAGTGTGCTTTACCAAGCAAAACTTTCATTTCCAGATATTTAAAAAGCTACACATTTGGGGATTATATGAAAACATAAAAATAATTAGAAATAATATTATCTAAACAACTTCCACAAATCAATTAAAACACACACACACACACAAAAGCTTGATAAAGTAGAGGGAAGAAAAGGAATAACCATAGAAGAGAAAACACTTGTAGTCAGCAAACTACAAAAGAGATGTTCAAAATCACTAGTAATCAAGAAAGATAAATCAAGATCACCATGAAATACAATTTTATGCTTGGGGCTCCTGGGTGGCTCAGGTCAGTTAAAGCATCTGACTTCAGCTCAGGTCAGGTCAGATATTTAATTGACTGGCCACCCAGGTGCTCCTACCAGATACTTTAGTATATGTTTATGTCAATATCCTACCTTTTTGTCTCGATACTTGATTAATAGGTGTTTATTTCATTATTTAAGTTAACTAACAATGAATAAAAGTAGACCATACATTGAACAATGCTTGTGTCATGAAACAAGGATAAGGATTAATCCAGTTTTGTACAGGTGTGATCTATAGACAAACCAAATTTTGTCCAGAGGCAAAAGTGAATTCCAGAGGCAAATCTCTTTCTAAAGCTCTTTCTTGGCTTAGTCTTGTGAGAGTGTGATGAGATACTATGTAAATGTGGTCTCCAGAAAGACAGAATGCTGAGTCCTGATGGGATTAGAACGATTTGGATTCATTTCAAATTCATTCCTTGGAGAGATCCTTTCCCTGCACTCAACAATAGTATGAGGAAGAAGGGTGTGACTGAATGACCATTGACTTTTTTGGCTCTCTTCCCAGTTCCCTTCTTTTGACCTGTGGTTCTCAAAGGAAGTCCTTAACCAGAAGTGTAGGCCTCACTTGGGAATTTAGAAATGCAAATTCTTTGGCCCCATTCTGTGTCCTCTGGATTAGAAAACTTGGGAGTAAACCAAGCAATTCCTATGATACCAAGTCCTGATGGTCTGACACTTGCTGAGGTTTGAAAACCAGTGCCCTTGTCTCTGCTTCCTACTCATTTTCTTTATTGGGTACTCTTATTAACCCTCCCATTTCAGGTATAACATTTTAAATTGTATTCAGTTTCTCTGAATTCAGAGCCTCCATCTTCCAATCTTCTCCCATTTAGAGAGTGATCTTCTAAAATCTGAAAGTATTGTGATTTTAATGCTTCAATATCTCACAGTTGCCCTGAGCATAACATCTACACTCTTTATCACAGCATACAAATTGTTCCACATTTTGGCAGTGTCTTTCTTTGACCTTCACTTTCCTTCCACCATTAAGTTCATTTTTCAACAAAGTAAACTCTTACCACTTGTGTATGCTCCTCCATTTGTAGTGCTTGGCATTTTCTGAGACCTTTCCCACTCTTCTCCTCTTTCACTTCTCGTTCTCCTCTTCTACTTTTAAGTGGTCACTTCCAGGTCTGATATAATCCTGTCTGTGCAATTCCTTATCCTTGGAATTCTTGATCTCAAGTTGATTATTTCCTCTTGCTGTCCATTCTCACCCCTCCCCATTATTAACATTCATTATACTTAATTATACTTAATTTTTAAGTTGTTTGTTCTCATACATCTTAGGTTAGTTTTTATGTGCTTGAATCATCAGCATCAGAGCATTAGTTTTCTCATCATTAAAATAAAGATTTAAATGTATTTCTAGAATAGATATAAAAATAAAGTGAAATCCCCTATTTAGCACAGTGCCATTATTAGTGCCTATAATGTATTGAATGCATGAAATTTAACTTTACCTAATTACTGTAAGTTGTAAATTTCATACTTAATACTACTTTAACTATAATAGTAAATGTTCATAATTATTTTGGTTATGGTTAGATATTTGTAAATTAGGAAGACAGCTATTCAAAGAAGTTGTATATGCAGTGAATGGTGTCTTTTTTTTTAAATTTTTTTTTAACGTTTATTTATTTTTGAGACAGAAAGAGACAGAGCATGAACAGGGGAGGGTCAGAGAGAGAGGGAGACACAGAATCCGAAACAGGCTCCAGGCTCTGAGCGGTCAGCACAGAGCCCGACGCGGGGCTCGAACTCGCGGACCGCGAGATCGTGACCTGAGCCGAAGTCGGACGCTTAACCAAATGAGCCACCCAGGCGCCCCTAATGGTGTCTTTTTTTAATGTATATCAGAATTGTTCGCTTTGTTCCTATATATAATATGTAGGGTAATTGACATGTAGGATTTACAGAAATCTCATTGCAAGCTATTTTTTTTTAAGTCTGTCTGCTGGCACATTGCCAAGTGGGAAGCATGATGCAGTGAAAAACAGTCAAAATAATGCTTCATTTGACGCTGCAATCACAGATTCTTGAATAATGAGTCTAGCTACTTTTCTTGATGATGTGCTGGTCTTGGAAGCACTGTGAAATTTTATTCAGAAGAACTTAGAAGTTGTATCTCATAATTAGCAGGTGCTAAATGGCTAGAATTGAATCTGGAAAATCAAGGTAAACTTGATGGGTAAACATTGGAATGTGCTATAGTCAGTGCATTAGTCTTAAGCTAGCCAACTTCTAAAGCTGCAGGAAATGAGTTATATATATATATATATATATATATATATATATATATGTATATGTATATATACATATATATATATTTAAATTTATATATACAGATATATATCTGTGTGTATATATGTATATATATTCAAGAATATTTCTTTTAATGTTGGATTTCTTTTCAAAAGGAATAGAATATCTAGCGGTATGCTTATAAACATTGAAAAACCAAGAGAAAGTTTTTATTTTCTTTTTTCTCATGAGTTTTTCAGTAGTGCAATGCCTTTTTTCTGTCTACCCTGGAACTTCATCATTTAAAAAGTGTCATGTTATGATAAATTGTTTGGTGTTGAATCAATTGGATTTTGTTGTGCTTTTCCAGTAAGCCAGTATGAAGTGGCTGATAAAATCTGACATGACAAATTACAAAAGATGAGTCACCTGGGGTTGACAAAGATCAGTATTCATTTGTTTACTTCAGAAGACAGAATCTGTTAAAATGAACAATATGCAGCATTGGCTGTAAAATGTATTAAGAGGAAGTATGAGGAGGGGAACTCACAGTATAATAGCTAGTAAAGTGATTTGGCTAAACAAAGATATCACAAGTAACTTAACGTATTTTCTATTTGTTAAATATACATTTCTAAAAGTATCTCAAAGATTTGTGTGCAAATTTACATGCAAAGCACCACACACCTTAGCAACTGGAAAACAGTTACATTCTCTACTCCATGTTGACAAGGCAAATACTCAAAAGTTGAAGAGGTTTCCCTCATGGATACCAAAATTAGATGAGAGATGGAGGTACAAATTTATATACATAAATGTGTCCCTACATGGGGACTCTGAAAGCACAAACTTCTGTTGCATTAGGCTGTTTGTCTTCAAGTTATTGGGAAGAAAGTTGTTTCAAAGGCCCTGAGGCCTTTAGACTTTGCCCTTTACTCTGGATTGTAGGTTAGTGTTCCCTGGAGGCTATCCTGCTCCCTCTTATTCTGTGTCTTAGAATCCTTTTCCTGCCTTTGAATGTTTTGGAAGTGAAACTGACATCCCAAAGAAAGGTAAAGGGACCCCTAAAATTAACTTTGTAAAGTTCCAGTCAAATATGTTCTTTCTTCTTGCTCCAACTTATGCTTCAAATTCACTTTTTTTCTTTGTGAGAGAAAATGTTTGCAAACTATGCTGTGAAAGAGCTTTCATGGTTGATGATATATTTCTTTACAGAAGATTAGTGTTTGAGTTCTTCCTTTCAAGGAATTAATATCTTAAACTTTCTTTCAACCAACTCTAGAGGATTGTTCAAACATCTCTGTGATAACTGAAAAATTGATAAAATATGTCTCTAATTTTTAAATAGATACAGATATTTACCACCACACCAAGACCCCCATGCTAGTATAAAGCCCCACAATTTCTTTCCTGAATTAATTCAATAGAATCCAAAATACCTTTCATCTGCCCTGGCCCCTCTTCAGTCTATTTTTAAGAAACAAGCCAGTGATACTGTTAAAATGTATTAGTTTACGCCACTATTCTGTGCAAGCTTTGCCATGCTTGTAATCTTAGAGTAAAACCAAGCTGCAAATATATCTGAGAGTCTGTGTTATCTGGCTCCCCAACCCCTCTTCCTTCATTACTCCTCTTTTCCTCTCATTGACTCAGCCACATTGACTTCCTCTCTATTCTTCTGATATAACAGGACAACCCTCAACTCCCGGCCCTTACATTTGCCATTCCTTCTGCAGGGAATGCTCCTCCATAAGATGTACATAAGCCCCACTTCCTCATTTCCTTTAGGTCTTTATTCCAAAATTAGATTCTCAGTGAAATCTTCCCTGCTTGCCCTATTGACAATTTTAACCACCTCACTGACCCTACTTTACACTTTCCAGCTCCATTCCTTCCTTTGTTGTTACCATTATCGTAGTTCTCTGAATTCATTTATCTTATTTACTGCTTGTTTCCTTCACTACAATGGAAGTACTCTGAGGGCAGAGATTAGTTTTCTTTCCACCTCCTAGAAGGATTATTCCAATCACTTAATACATATCTCCTTAATGATTGAAAAGATTTATGACTATTATTTTTTTTAATTTTTAAAATTTTATTTATTTTAGAGAGAGAGAGAGAGAGAGAGAGTGAGGGAGAGGGGCAGAAGGAGAGAGAAAGAGAATCCCAAGCAGGCTTCATGCTCAATGCAGAGCCCATTGTGTGCGGCTCCATCTCATGACCTGGGATCAGGACCTGAGCTAATTCGGTAACACCAGTCTCCCAACAACGCAGGTCAAATTTCAGTTGCTGGGATATATTAACTGTGAGGAATTGCATGAAGCACAAATTTGACTTTTCTACCTCAGTCCATAAATCACTATGTCAATAACATAGATCTGCATTATGATCAATACAAACATGTCACTTCTTTCAAAGTCTGTTGAAGATTGGTTACCACACACACAATCAGTTTATGCACAGATACTTTGCATGTAGCTATACTATTTGTCCCTAGTGATAAGCCCATGTGATCTTTGATAGAAATGGGTCATTGAATTGGCCAACAAAGATGAGAGTGTAGCCAAGAAATTAAAAGTGATGACACTGGAAGTAAATTTGGAATCCATGTAAGGGGAATTACAGAAGAAATAGCTGATCGTGGGAATGTTGGCGCTGCTGTTGACGAGCTTCTAGATATAATGCCAACAGAAGTGAGTGAAGGCATACTAGGAGACACGAAGGAGGAAAGAAGTTGTGAAGAAAAGGATGGAGAAGTGATACACTAAAGAAACGCTTGGAAACATGTCAGGTCACGGAAAGGGCAAAGAGTAAAATGTTAGCACTGATCAAAGTTACAAAGGCAGGTTCCAGTTTCCAAGATGTATGAGAGATGCTCTTTCTTTCTTTGTGTCCTAAATTATGTGACTAGAAGGCGAGCACCACATGGTTTAAACTACTGCTATGTAAACAAAGAAATAAAACACTTCAATCTCATTGTTTCTAATGTTGTAAAATACAAATAAATATTAGTTGTATTTTTAAAACTTTCTAACATAGTTATAACTGACAGGAATTTTAATATTTTGACAACAATTTTAAAGTTCACTGAATAATTATTAAGATTGTAAACTGCACAGTAATTATAATGGTCCCGTACTACCATGCAAAGTGGGGAATGCCTACAGTTAGTGATTGGTAATTTACAGATATTTATTATTTATTTTATATCAGTTGATACAAATTGGTAGAAAGAAATTGGAGGGACCTTTTATTATATAAGAGTTGGGAGCCCAGTTACAGAGGTGAGAACACTTAGTCTCTATTGATCTGATGTTTTTATCTGGTAGCAACTTATCATCATAGTATCAAATATTTCAGCCATTTTTTTTTATGTGCATTTTCGTCTGTGGAACTGTATTACTAGATCTCTGAACAATTTTACTCGTGAAGCTTTAAACCAGTTCACAGACCCTTAAGTCAGCCCAGTTTTAAGCACTTTAATGTACTGTGTTTACTAAGGTGATCTTTTACCCCTATCATTTGCCTGCAAATTCAGGATCATAGATGGTCTGTATATGGAGATTAAAGAAAATACTTGTTATTTATAATTTTACTATTTAAAAAGTACTCGATATACATTATTTAATTTGATCTTGTAGACTTGGAAATGAAGTGACTAAAATTTGGGGATATTCAATGCCATGACATCAGCTAAGTTAATAAAGTAGCATGGGAACATAGAATTTTCTTTTCTTTTATTTTTTTTTAATGTTTATTTACTTTTTGGGAGAGAGAGAGAGAAACAGCATGAGCAGGGAAGAGAGAGAGAGAGGGAGACACAGAATCTGAAACAGAGCATGAGCAGGGAAGAGAGAGACAGACAGACAGTATCCAAAGCAGATTCCAGGCTCTGCACTGTCAGCACAAAGCCCAATGCAGGGCTTAAACCCACGAACCATGAGATCATGACCTGAGCCGAAGTAAGACCCCCAACTGAATGAGCCACCCAGATGCCCCAGAACATAGAATTTTCTGAGTATAATTGTCATACACCTTCTAGTATGTAATTAATGCTAACTGAACTGTAATATATAAAAAGCTTTTTTTCAGTCTAGGACATAGTCTACATGCTGCCCTGTGGTGATCTCAGGTTTTTTAAATTGAGATTTCTGAACTATCTGTTGTTGTTTATAACATTTTAGATGATTTCAGATAAGATCCTCAGTCTTGTTCCTTCTTATAATTACTGCTTATTGACTCTATGCTAATTTGTAGAACAGAGGTGTATCATTAGGGGATCACGTATCTCCTCTACATTGTATCTTTCTCATTTATAATATATCCACATAATCCAAAACAACTCCGTCCAGATTTCAAACCATAGTAATCAGGCATTGAACAATAATGTTTAAATCATGCATTAAAAATAAACATAATTTCTAGGGGCGCCTGGGTGGCTCAGTCTGTTGAGCGACCGACTTCTGCTCAGGTCATGATCTCTGGGTCCGTGAGTTTGAGCCCCGCGTTGGGCTCTGTGCTGACAGCTCAGAGCCTGGAGCCTGCTTCTGATTCTGTGTCTCCCTCTGTCTCTGCCCCTCCCCCACTCATGCTCTGTCTCTCTCTGTCTCAGAAATAAATAAACATTAAAAAAATTTAAAAAATAAAATAAAAATAAATAAATATATTTCTAGCACAAAGAGGTTTTCATTGAAGTCCCAGAATCACTGTTGGTTTCTATTATTTTTTGTTTTTAAAACTAAGGTTTTAATTTTAGAATTGATTTAGATTTATAGAAAAGTTGTAAAATAATACAGAGTTCCCATTACCTTTATACCTAGTTTCTCTTTTTATTAACATATTAGCATAGTACATTTCTCACAGTTAAACTGATATTGACACATTTTTATTAACTGAAATATTTGCTTTACACATATTATTTTAGGTTTTTAAATTTTTGATCTTTTTGTTGTTGTTTTTGTTTCAATATCTTGAGGTTATGAGTTTTGGTAGGAAGACCATGGAGGTCAAGTACCATTTTCATCACACCATATCAAGGGTAAATGCCATCTATATGACATTACCGATGATGTTTTTATGGTCATCCAACAAGTCATTTTTGCCATTTTTATTCACTGTAAAGTTATTCTACTTCTCCCATCCCATGCTGTATTCTGTAAAAGAATACAGGAGGACACTACATACAGCCCATACTTAAGGACTGGGGAGATATGCTTGTCCTCTTTAAGTGTGAAATATCAACATAGATTATTTGGAATTCTTCAGGATGGGAGATTGTTTATTCTTCTCAAGTCTTAAATTTTTATTTTATCATTTATTTATATCACTGTGGACTAATAAATACTTATTTTATACTTTAGTTATAATTAAATTATCCTTTAAAAAATTGTTGCCTAATTATATACAACCCTAGCCATTGGGAGCTTTTAGAGTTGGCTTCTGTGTTTTGTTTTGTTTTGTTTTACATACTCCATCATTATTTTTTTTCTTTTTGAGTGTTTCATTATTTTCTGGCTCAAGTCACATCTCATACAAGATGCTCAAGTCACATCTCATAGATCCCATGCTCTCCAGTGCTAGAATCAGTCATTTCTCCAAAGTGTTTCTGTTCCCCTTTTTGGAGATTGGTATTAAAGACCAAGATCTGGGTAGTAACTGTGATCATTGCTAGTGGGATTTTGTTGCTTCCGGGTTCTTTCGGGTAAAAGAGCAAGGAAATGCATGTATGAATACTAACTCAAGCATCCACACATGTGCATAAAGGTTTCTCTGTGTGTATATCCACCTACATCTGTGTTAACCTAAACATGAGCCCATAAGTGAGTTGTTACTTTTATGCTTTTTAGAATATTTAGTGTCTGTTTGAATTTTATTGATGAAGATTATGTTCAGTAACATATATGATTAAATCTTTAGTAGAAAAATTGAATATATATTTATAATTAAGTGTGGGTGGAACTAACATACTATTTTTGGAAAACCACTGAACTAGGAGTTAGGATTTCCAGATTAAGGTCTCTGATCTTTTATTAATAACCTATGCTTACCTCAGATCAGTTACCTTAACTTTCTGAATCTCAGTTTTCTCAGAAAATTAACTTGGCTAGATTATCTCAAAGTGACTGTCCCATTCCATGGTTTTCTATACCATGGAATCTTTGCCAAGATTAAGCTTGCTATACGTATTATACTGCTGTCTGTATTTCTGATATTAAAAGATGTGATATAGACAGAATAAAGAGAAGAGGTAGATTTAGGATTTGGAAAGACATTATTGTAGTTGTAGGAAGTACTGGATACTGTAAACTTCCTTCCTATTATTATCTTGATTTGACTTACTAAAATTAAACATAAGTGTTCATCCAGGTACTTTTATTTGTGAGATTACCAAATAATATACATTAAGAATTTTTATTTCACATAGCGGAGTTGGAATGTTATTTAGCTTGTTCTTTTGTGGTATACAAAGTTATCTTGATATATCTGAAAGGCTTATAGAGTGACATATATTCCTAGTATCATTAAAGCAATTTATTTCTTTGTTATCCTTATAACTTAGTAAGAAATATTAAGGGTAAATATTTCTTAATTTTTTTTGTTATTTGTAGAAATGTGTTTCCACATTACTGTTTGTGATTGATAGTATCACTCTTTTAAAGATAAGGAAACTGAAGATTATAAAGTACAGGTAAATTAATCAAAATCAGCTTTATTTATGCTTTCTATTATATTAATCTTTCCATTAATCTCTACATGGTGATATTAATA